>NC_092399.1:16332463-16665380 GCF_030028105.1 Mobula birostris | reverse complement strand
TCCAAAAGGACTGCAAACTTGTCGTAGGGTTTGGAGGCTTGCGTGCCTCAATGATCCGGAGAGTTATGTTGGCTGGAGTCAGAGCGTTATGCTTTGGCTCTTGGTAGGGTCACCCATGCCAGACAGGTCAAAGGGTAGAAGCCAGAATAAGAGTGGCCCACCAGTCCTCCAGGTTCAGTGGTCTCAACTTTGGGCTAACAATGCACACTGGGCAACCAAAACTGTTAACAAAAACAGCAATGAAGAATCCTTCTACATCTGAGTGTGACGGTATTCCTGAGTCTCCACCCGGGACTTGCATGACTGACAGTAGTGACACGATGAAGGAAGCCCTGACGGAGGAGCTTCATTGCCGCGCTGAACGCCAACAGCGTAATAAGCAGTAGGTGAGTATTTGTGTCCAAGCTGGTGTGTATGGACACAGGTATGTGATCACTTGTTCAATTTTGAGCTATTAACATTGAATTAGGTCAACTCAGCACAATCAGCAAGAATGACAAGAGAGGATCCTGTAAAGAGAATTGAAGGAGGTTGATATTTTTTGTTTTCATTCATGGTGAAATCACAAATATTCTTCTTGCAGACTGCCAATGTTCTGCAACGACCACATTAATCGTCCATATCGACCCATGCAAAAGACACCCATCAAGACTGCCGTTTACTTGCCTGCCTTAGGGGAGGGGATTGCACCTTCCCTCTCCATGTGACAGAAAGTCACTGTAACTTTTTTCATCACCTCACTTAACTCGCACCATTTAACCAGTGTCCTTAGTGACATTCCTAATAGATATTTCAATGGTTGGAAGACGGAGTATGCTGACACCCCTTAAAGGAAGGCAACGGTAGCTCATGGCCAAGTGGTTAAGACGTCAGTCTAGTGATCTGAAGGCCGCTAGTTTGAGTCTCAGCTGAGGCAGCGTGTCATGTCCTTGAGCAAGGCACTTAACCACACGTTGCTCTGCGACGACACCGGTGCCAAGCTGTATGGGTCCTAATGCCCTTCCCTTGGACAACATCGGTGTCGTGGAGAGGGAAGACTTGTGGATTGGGCAACTGCTGGTCTTCCATACAACCTTGCCCAGGCCTGCGCCCTGGAAACCTTCCAAGGCGCAAATCCATGGTCTCACGAGACTAATGGATGCCTATTATTATTATTATTATTATTATTATATATAACTGGAAATAATAGAATGTCTTCCAATCTTTTTAATTTGCCTGTGCTGTTGTGAAGCTATTTCCAGACCATTTGAATAACAAGGACAAGGTCCTTATTCCACAGTGATGGGTTGAAATTGCCCCATTGAAAACTAACATGGTCTTGCTGACAGCAGGGTGAGGGAGTCGATGCCTGTGACACCGGGCCCAGCCCACGACTACTGTGCAGTGAAGAAAATACTGCTCTTTCTACAGATACTAAACTCCTAATCTACCCATCTTTTCTTCCCTCTTTCCTCTTCTCATTCTTTCCTTCCAATCACATCAACACCTCCCTCTGTATGTACACGTGCCACTGCATCCAGAACCAGCTGCCCCTCTTGGTCGCAACTACACTTATTAGGCACAATGCATCGTGGGATCTAACGCATCTCCAAAAGACTTACCAGAGCTCGTGTTGGGTCCCTTTTACTTTCTTGCAGGAAGTGCAGGCAGTGTAAGAGCATAACAAACTTTGACAGGAATGGGAAAGGAGCTTTTGGCTTCAACGGATTAGAAAAGAAAATAGTATCAGAGACATGGCGGCTGGATGCACTGATCTAGCCGAAGGTCCATTCCATCTGTTCTCCTTGCCTGGCCAACGTGGTGGAGGTAGACATGTTAATCTCAGTTATGAGCAAGTCTTTGAGGTACTGGAACTGGTGCCATGAACTCCTCCAAAGATCTTCCCGATATTTTGCAATCGGAATATTCTCTTGAGCAAGGCCATCGCAAAAGTTTGGTTGCTCATGGATTCACCAAGACTGAAACGTGATGAGAATTGCTCATGAGACTGAAAGCACAGCCAACAAATGAAGAAGGATGAGGCGGCGATGACAGATGCATGTAGTCCCAATCCTGAGTCCATGAACGCCACAGAAATCTGCGGTCGGCCACAATGCAGCTCGTCCTCTGCCAGGCGAATACTGGGGGTGCAGCAGTGATTCCAGCCTGGATGCCACACCACACTGCTCCCGGTGGAACACACCAGCTTTGACGTCTCTCGCCCGGCAGCTGTAAACAAGTGACACCACAGCTTGGGGCCTAGTCCTCTCCGCAACGAAGTCTGTGCAGCTCCCCTAGCCTGCGCCCTTGCCATCCGCTAATAAATCAGTGAATCAGACTTGCAGCATACCACGTTAACAATGTCCAAAAGGGTCTTGTGATCACAAGAGGAGCGATTAAAATGGTCACTCGCTATTTGACTGCACGCTTCCTTTGCGCACTGACTACTCCAAAGCCTCTCTGACACAAGCAGCTGCACAATCTGCACCAATCTCCCTCAGTTTCTCTGCTAACAAGCAACTCGCTGATGAGATAGACCTGCTGCACTTTAAGTTCTTAATGTCTAGCAGGATCTTGTGAACATAAAAAATGTTTATAAAGGACAGTAGCACCCTTTGTTGACCCGGCATAAGTCGCTGCGATCTTAGGGCCATGTTGGGTGCACTAGTTGACGTGAGTGGGCAATCCCTGTTCTCTTCACATGGTATCAATTAAAACATTGCCCTTATGTGCCCGTCATTCCCTTCTACAATTTAAAGTGGTTCATAGGGCCTACCTGACTAAAGATAAGCTCTCTCGTTTTTACTTGGATACATCTCTCTATTGTGATATAGTCATAGTTATAGTCATACTTTATTGATCCCAGGGGGAAACTGGTTTTCATTACAGTTGCACCATAAATAATAAATAGTCATAGAACCATAAATAGTTAAATAGTAATATGTAAATTATGAAATAAGTCCACCAGCCTATTAGCTCAGGGTGTCTGACCCTCCAAGGGAGGAGTTGTAAAGTTTGATGGTCACAGGCAGGAATGACTTCCTATGACGCTCTGTGCTGCATCTCAGTGGAATGAGTCTCTGGCTGAATGTACTCCTGTGCCCACCCAGTACATTATGTAGTGAATAGGAGACATTGTCCAAGATGGCATGCAACTTAGACAGCATCCTCTTTTCAGACACCACTGTGAGAGAGTCCAGTTCCATCCCCACAACATACTGGCCTTACGAATGAGTTTGTTGATTCTGTTAGAGTCTGCTACCCTCAGCCTGCTGCCCCAGCACACAACAGCAAGCATGATCGCACTGGCCACCACAGACTCATAGAACATCCTCAGCATCGTCCGGCAGATGTTAAAGGACCTCGGTCTCCTCAGGAAGTAGAGACGGCTCTGACCCTTTTGTAGACAGCCTCAGTGTTCTTTGACCAGTCCAGTTTATTGTCAATTCGTATCCCCAGGTATTTGTAATCCTCCACCATGTCCACACTGACCCCCTGGATGGAAACAGGGGTCACCGGTACCTTAGCTCTCCTCAGGTCTACCACCAGCTCCTTAGTCTTTTTCACATTAAGCTGCAGATAATTCTGCTCACACCGTGTGACAGAGTTTCTTACAGTAGCCCTGTACTAAACCTCACCTCCCTTGCTGATGCATCCTACTATGGCAGAGTCATCCGAAAACTTCTGAAGATGACAAGACTCTGTGCAGTAGTTGAAGTCCGAGGTGTAAATGGTGAAGAGAAAAGGAGACAAGACAGTCCCCTGTGGAGCCCCAGTGCTGCTGATCACTCTGTCGGACACACAGTGTTGCAAGCACACGTACTGTAGTCTGCCAGTCAGGTAATCAAGAATCCATGATACCAGGGAGGCATCCACCTGCATCGCTGTCAGCTTCTCCCCCAGCAGAGCAGGGCAGATGGTGTTGAACGCACTGGAGAAGTCAAAAAACATGACCCTCACAGTGCTCGCTGGCTTGTCCAGGTGGGCATAGACACGGTTCAGCAGGTAGACGATGACATCCTCAACTCCTAGTCAGGGCTGGTAGGCAAACTGGAGGGGATCTAAGTGTGGCCTGACCATAGCCCGGAGCAGCTCCAGAACAAGTCTCTCCAGGGTCTCCATGATATGGGAGGTCAATGCCACCGGTCTGTAGTCATTGAGGCCGCTGGGGCGCGGCGTCTTTGGCACAGGGACAAGGCAGGACGTTTTCCACAGTACAGGAACCCTGACAGATGTAACAATGGAGAAGTTTCACTAATTCATATGTTTTGGACTTGTCCGAGTCTTGAAAAATATTGGAAGGAAGTATTCCAAACTTTTTCGGTGCTTTTTAAAGTAAATTTTAAACCTAATCCTTTGACTGCCTTGTTTGGTATTGTTGGAGGAAATTATATTATTTTGGAGGGCATTGTTGCTTAAGTGGAAGGATGCCACTCCACCTACTCATACTCATTAGTTACATGATGTTATGTTTTGTTAAATTTAAAGAAGATTCGCTGTTCAATTTCTGAACCTAGACAAGATTTTTTAACATTGTGGGGACCATTTTTGAATTATTTTCAAAATCTTTGATTTGCTATTAAACACAGATGATGGCTAACAATATGTTTTAATATATGATAAGGATATTTTCCTTTTTTTTAACCAACAGCTTTTTTTTTCTGGTAGTGGGTTTAGATTTTTTTTGGATAATAAAATTATCTCTTTTCAATATTATGTTTAAATTTAATGTATTCAGATATGGGGTAATGAGACGATATTTGTGATTTCAATATATTGTAATCGATATATATTATATATTCTACTGTATTCTGTATTCTTTTATGTAAGAAATCAATAAAAATATTAAAAAGAAAAAGAAAACATTGCCCGTAGTCCTTGACTTATGCTCATTTGAAAGTAAAATTCTCCTGAAGATTCCACAGGACAGCTGCTGTATCTATACCAGAGCTAGAAGGTACATTGAGAGATGGATGTGGGAACTGAAACCAGTGTTAGGTTGAACAACAAATCATCAGCTAATCAGTCCACACGGTGCTATCTTGCATACCTTAACCTAATGCTCAATCCAGACCATCCCAGTGGATGGGAGATCCCGTGATATCTTGCACACAGTTCCCAGCTTTCAGGATAATGGAAACCTCATCACTGGTTGTTGCAGCACTGATTGTGACCACTGTGTACAATTCACATTTGAATTGATTGGTATGGTACGAATCCTGTCTACCTCATCACTCTGTAATTTGCAGTGGCATGGGGACACCGGTAGGTCGTGCTTGATGGGGCCATCACGTACAGATTTGCCATGTTTCTCCCTTTCTTAAGTTTTCCTGTAACTCCATGACAGCCATTTATTCAGGTAACTTGTGTCGGCCATGTTGAGAGGTTTTGATGCCCTCCCTGCCAATGACTGTGATCTCTGACAGGAACTGCTCTAGTCCTGTTCAGGCAAATCCCTTTAAGCATAAACCACCAAAGTGCTGTTTACAACATATCTTTGGCCAACCCATTATATTTTTTTCTGCCGGGGCTTTTGATGGATGTTAGTGCTATAGGGCAGCATATGTTATAGCACGCAAAAAAAGAGAGAAATGCATTTGTTTCTATGCATAGTGCATTGCCCTGCTTGATTTTCGCCCTGCTGTCAAAAGAGCCTTGCAAAATGAATCCTTCCTCAAGGCTAAATGTTTATGGGTACAAATTCCACCCCAAGACTCAATCACAGAATGCAGGCTTCTTTTTTTCTAAAGATTAGCATCTTCTGATATTATTAATGATCAATCTTGTTCTTCCTTGTGGGATTGTGCTGCCTACAAAATGGCTCCTTCCCCTGCCATTGACATAATCTGGAGTAGGTGAAGTGTCTGGTGATGCTTTGGAAAGATTTAACCTTTCTCCCTGACAGAGTTCAATAAGCCTGCGCTTACTGAAGATTCACTGCTGTGTCAAAAACAAAGTATTATTCATTGTGTTGGGAATAATGCATCAAATTAATTTCACAACAATTATTTTCTCATTCAGTGTGCTGTTTGAAAAGTTACAAAGAGAAAAATACTGCTTCAATCTGAGTAGTGTTCTGAAATCTTTTATTCTATTTGAAAATAATACAGGAGCCAGAGAGAACTTATGGAATCAAGCAGGCACGTTCTGTAGCTTGGCTATTCCACAACAGTTGTTTCAACTGGGTTCCAATAGGCACCTTCCTTCATGAAATAAGAAACCAGGAGGCATTTCACAGCACTTGTCAAAAAAACTGATGTATTGAATAAAATATCAGAATGGGTGGGGGGTGGGGGGGAGAGAGATGGATTACTTAGCGTTGTCACATTTTAAAATGGATTGTTGCTTTAGCTGATGTCCAGCAGTGTTGCGCTGAAGCTCTGCTGATAAATATGCTCTTTTAATACCTGCTGTATCAGTACTGAAGCACTTCCAGCCTAACTACCTGTTCAGACAGGACAGCAGCAGATGATTTTTGTGCTCCTTTACTGCAGCGTAGGAAGTTGCTTTGAGGCGTGGAGCACATAACGGAACTTTGTAAAGTCACTTTGAAAATTCACGGTGATAGAGGTAATTTCAATCAGAGTTTGCTCCTAACTTGGTTTCGTTAAAGAGAGAATAGGCAGTAACACAAGGGAAGTTTCAGTAATGTTCTGAGATTGGAGGACCAAAACCTTTTCAGATTACACCAGCCGTAATTGTAGCAGTTGTCATGGTCTCATTTATTTCAATGGGATAGACGACTGCCATAGAAAAGGTCAGAGAAGATAGTCCTCTTAAAATTTTAATTAATATTAGACCACAAGGCTGTGTGAAGTAGGAAAAATAGTAGGTCATCCAGAGCCTTTTGCCCACTCAACAACATCTTGCCTTTTCCTGCCTTTCCTTATAACACTTGCTTCTTAGAAACCATAGAAACTATAGAGAAACTACAGCACAGAAACAGGCCTTTTGGCCCTTCTTGGCTGTGCCGAACCATTTTCTGCCTAGTCCCACTGACCTGCACACGGACCATATCCCTCCATACACCTCCCTTCCATGTATCTGTCCAATTTATTCTTAAATGTTAAAAAATAACCCGCATTTACCACCTCGTCTGGCAGCTCATTCCATACTCCCACCACTCTGTGTGAAGAAGCCCCCCCTAATGTTCCCTTTAAACTTTTCCCCCCTCACCCTTAACCCATGTCCTCTGGTTTTTTTCTCCACTTGCCTCAGTGGAAAAAGCCTGCTTGCATTCACTCTGTCTATACCCATCATAATTTTATATACCTCTATCAAATCTCCCCTCATTCTTCTACGCTCCAGGGAATAAAGTCCTAACCTATTCAACCTCTATCTGTAACTGAGTTTCTCAAGTCCCAGCAACATCCTTGTAAACCTTCTCTGCACTCTTTCAACCTTATTAATATCCTTCCTGTAATTTGGTGACCAAAACTGAACACAATACTCCAGATTCAGCCTCACCATTGCCTTATACAACCTCATCATAACATTCTTTTATTGCTGTCAGCCTTAAATATGCCCAGGAAGTCTACACCAAAATTTCTCCTTCGCAAAGAGTTTCAAAAGACTTTCAAAGAAGATATTCTTCCACATCTGGGTGCTAAATGGGCTCCTGTCTGTACTTAATTAAGGAGTTGCTCCAACTTAAAATGTGCTTCTAAGTACAGCTAATTTTTAAATGTTCTGCCAAATTTTCTGAAGGCCCCCTTAGCTCTAATCATCAGAGACATTTTGAAATAGTGGAAGCAGCTGTCAACACACACAAAATGTTAGAGGGATTCAGCAGGCCAGGCAGCATCTATGGAAAAGAGTAAACAGTTGATGATTTGGGCTGAGACCCTTCACCAGAACTCACGGTCTTGATGAAGGGTCTCAGCCCAAAAAGTCGACTTTTCCATAAATGCTGCCTGGTCTGCTGGGTTCTTCTGGCATTTTGTTTCTGTTGCTTTGGATTTCCAGCATCTGCAGATTTTCTCCTGTTCAGGAATTAGTTGTCAGATGCCCATTGGTTTAGCCCACTGTAGTCTAGTCGCCACTCGAGGACTGCTCCTCTTTATGAATGACTACAATAGTGAGGGCAGAAAGACCTTAGGAGACACATGACCATAAAAGAAACGAAATATAATACTAGTACAGGAAGAAAATACTAGGGTCTAGTGAGACCTAATTGCATCTTTTCATAGATTTTATTGTTCATCCTTATTTCACAAACCAACTGCTTGACTATATTCAAGACCCTAATTTATTTTCTTAAAGTAGTGAAAATAGTTCTTCAGACCCAATGTATCTTCTTCCTGTAGTAGAGAGAGCAGGAGGTATGATGGCAGGTCCTCTGCAGAAACCTATAGAGAACACAGGTCACTGCCCTTAGACAGCTTAAACCTATTCCAGAATGTATATAAGAGAGGCTGAAGGTCACGCTCCAAAAGGGAACACTGACTGAACCAATCCAGCTTTCTATTTCTTTCCAATCCAACAACTAGTTAGAGATATGTTTTGTGCTCTAAGGAGCAAAATGTAGGTTATTGTGTTCACAACTTTTGCGTGTTTTCTGTGGAGCCTGTAAGTTATGGCACAGAATTAAAGTGTGAAAATTCAGACCCTCAAGAGAGAGTCAAAACCTTTGCACAGTTATATGCACCTTCACTGAGCACAAGTACATGTAGAAACACATGGCATATTCAACTTGAACAAGGAGATGGCAAATGAACCTAAAGGAAGCAGAGACCGGGATATCCAAAGTGAGCTGTCCCTCTGGGTTTATTTCCAGCTCATGAAGCTCTTTAATGGTCTCTCACACATGGTTTCTGAAGACAGATAACATTTGACCTGAAAATATACAAATAATTTAACCTTGTAGTGTTGGAGCAAAAAGGTTTGGGCCAGGAAATTGGCTTCTTACTTCTAATGGTGTTAAAACAGCCTTGTGAGGTGGCCAAAAGTCTTATAAACGCTGGGGTCTCCTGCTGTGTGGCTTCCTTCTCTTTGGCATTATCGGTCTATTGACCTACTGCAAGATTTCATACTTGGCCTTACAGCTTTGCTCTCAGTAGTCAACCCTTAAAGGGTCGTATGACGAAGCAAGCAGGCTGCTTATCAAATGGAAGCCTTCAATGATGGAAGGGTGAATGTATCCGAGGATTCATAGGACAGGCTTCTGGAAAAAGGAACCGCAGAGGCCACATTACTTGTCCAAGGGGTCCATAGAGACTTCCCAGGGTTGCACCTGGCTAAAGCTGGCAGGAGTTTGCCAGGGTATCCGCTGTTAAGAATGTTGTTGTCTCGCATGGCATGGCCTGGGAGGGGCTGATGCAAGTCTGTCCATCCAGGCGCCGGAATTGGATCAATCTTCGTCTGGCATCTCGTCCACAGTCATTTCAGCATGGGTGGCCCTGTGTTGGCATTTCCCGGTGGAGTTCTTCAAGTGTGCAAGCCTCCACACAACGTCAACGTGTTGATCCAAGTCTTAGAGGAGTATACTCCATGTACTCCATAATGCAGCTCATGCTTTCTGCATCTCTGAGCTAAAAGAAAAGTAGATATGGCTTCTCTCTTTGAGTAAGCAGCATGGGTAATTTCCCAAAGGCATTAGCGAGAAGCAGGTTGAGAATTAGCAGACATTTGTGTCAGCAGAGTGGATCATTCCTGCATTTAGGAAGCTTAAGAGTAATCCTCAAGTTGACTTCCATGGATAAAGCATCCCTGAAACATTTAGTTATAGGAGATCTTGGTTAGAGCAAAGGATTCAGTTTCAGTATCTCCAATTATAAATAGCACCTTTTCATGGAAAAGGGATTTATTACAATCTACATGCCCTGTGAACTGATAAGAACAGGTGGACTAAAAAATTGATCTGTGCCAGTTTTAACAGAGTGCTTAGTGCCCTCCCCCAAGCTCTTCAGACGTGCTGAGATTCAACAATGCCAAATGAAAACCTGTAGTGTTTGTCCCCCTTAGTACAACATGCTGTTAGAGCAACAGCGAAGATTGGTAAATGTTTCTATATGAATTTCTCGCTCTCATCATCATCGTTATCTATGACGTAGGTGATCATGGCCCAAGACCATGATTGTTCTTGGCAATTTTTTCTGCTGAAGTGGTTTGCCATTGCCTTCTTCTGGGCAGTGTCTTTACAAGCTGGGTGACCCCAGCCATTATCAGTACTCTTCAGAGATTCACTGCCTGGCATCGGTGGTTGCATAACCCGACGTAATATGCACCAGCTGCTCATATGACCATCCACCACCTGCTCCCTTGGCTTCACATGACCCTGATCCCTGATTGTGAGTGGGGGGGGGAGCACTAAGCTTTGCCCAGGGGTGACCTGCAGGCTAGCAGAGGGAAGGAGTGCCTTACACCTTCTTTGATAGAGACATATCTCCACCCATTTCTCACACTAGCCCTTTGAGTATATGTGCACAAATGCACCAGCACTCGTCCAACCACTGGAAAGTGCTGCTCATTTTCAGGAGCCACTGTTATTGACCTTTATGGGGACTTCAAGAGAGTAGCAGATTGTATCAGCTGCAGGAAGATTGTTCTCTGTTTAAGGCCAAGGGTGGGGGTGAACAAAGAACACATAATCAGCAGATCCACAACCACAGGTGATAATTATTTGGTGTGTCATGTCGTAAGGTTGGGTGGGGTGATTTCAACGGGGGGGAGAAAGGTTTCTAATATTAACAAACATTCCAGAAAGCTATGAGCCAATGTCCCTCCTGGATGTTAATAAACTCTAACACAAGTGCAATAATGCACTAGTTTTTTCTCAGAGATTTGCAAATGAATGCCAAGGTTCTAACATCCACTGTTTTAAGTTCATCAGTTAAAGAGACGGGATTGTCACTGATCTGGCCAATGTTTGCTGCTTACGTCTAAATGCTTCTTTTCTGCCATTCAAAGAGTGCTTAAGAGTCAGCCACGTCGCTGAGGATCTGGAGTCACATATCATCCAGACTGAGTACAGACACCAAGTTTCCTTCCCTGAAGGACATGAGTAAAACAGGTGAGTTCTGTGTTGGCAGTACTGAGATTGACTTTGTAAATCAAAAGTTAAGCCTTTAATTGCCATAGTGAGATTTAAACTAATATCTCAGGATCAGTGGTCCAGGCCTCTGGATATTAGTCGAATAACTTATTAACTATGCCATTTAATTAGCAAATATATGATGTCTATTTATAAATATGACTGCCCAGGCTACGTATGAAAGCTGATGTTTCATGCCTGCTAATGTCTAACAACCACAAGAGATGAACATGTTCCTTTTGTTAATAAAGTGGTTCTCAGTTCCCTGATGCATGTATGTGCAGTACATGTCCCGATAAGACAGATGGGCCGGGGATCATTATGAAGATGTAGACCAGCCAGGGAGCTTATTGAACTGGTGACCTTTACTTCTGTGGGAGGAGCCAATTTGATCATTACAATACCTACAGAATTTCTGAAGCGTCTCCATCTGATTGCTGCTAACACACGTTTCCAAAAGATTGGCCAGTGGAAATCCAACATGATTAGATTTTAGCAACACACACAAAATGCTGGTGGAACGCAGCAGGCCAGGCAGCATCTACAGGAAGAAGTACAGTCGACGTTTCGGGCCGAGACACTTCGTCGGGACTACCGGTAAAAAGAGATAGTAAAAGATTTGAAAGTGGGAGGGGGAGGGGGAGACCCGAAATGATAGGAGAAGATAGGAGGGGGAAGGATGAAGCCAAGAGCTGGGAAGTTGATTGGCAAAAGGGATACAAAGCTGGAGAAGGGGGCGTATCATGGGACAGAAGGCCTTGGAAGAAAGAAGGGGGGAGGGGAGCACCAGAGGAAGATGCAGAACAGGCAAGGAGTTATAGCGAGAAGGAAAGAGAGAATGAATGAATGAATGAATAAATAAATAAACAAACAAACAAAATGAAGTGCTACACATGCCCTTACACTTCCTCCCTCACACCATTCAAGACCCCAGACAGTCCTTCCAGGTGAGGCGAAACTTCACCTGTGAGTCTGCTGGTGTGATATACTGTGTCCAGTGCTCCCGGTGTGGTCTTCTATATATTGGTGAGACCCGACGCAGATTGGGAGATCGTTTCGCTGAACACCTACGTTCTGTCTGCCAGAGGAAGCAGGATCTCCCAGTGGCCACTGTCATGGTCCAGTCCGTGAAGTCCGCTTTCCGGTTAATGATCTGGTCCGTCGACCCTTGCTCCAGATTTTCCTGTCTACCCTGTTTATGTTCCTGTTGAGCTCTAATTGAGGCAGCTGATTCTCATTGGGGCTGGCTGCATAAATACCTCCAGAGACCAGGGTGTGGTGGCTGGATTGTTCTTGTCCTTACTCCTTGTATCCCTTCCCCTGCCTTCCATTTCCTCACTTGAAGCCCTGCCTTGTCTTGCCGGTAACTCTTGCCTCGCCTCGCCTCGCCTGTAGTCTTGTCTTTGAGCCACCCTGTACCTAGCTCCCTTCCTGTCCCTTGCCTTCGCTGGGTAAGCCAGGCCGTCTTGCTGTTACCTGCCGTTGGTTCTGTCCTTTCCTGTCCCTTGCCTCCGTTGGATAAGCCAGGCCATCTTGCCATTACCTACGGTTGGTTCTGTCCCTTCCTGTCCCTTGCCTCCGTCAGGTAAGCCAGGCCGTATTGCCATTACCCTGCGGTTCGTTCTGTCCCCTCCTGTCCCTTGCCTCTGTCGGGTGGAGTACTGCGCCCTGCCTAGGTGATCTGCACCCTGCCCAGATGATCTGCGCCCTGTCCAGGTGATCCGTGCCCTGCCCAGGAGTACCGCACACTGCCCAGGAGTACCGCGCCCTGCTCAGGAATAGCTTCAAGACCCCAAGCCTTGAGCCTCGCCCCAAGCCAAGCTTCAAGACTCCAAGCCTCAAGCCTCAAGCCTCTAGCCTCAAGCCTCTAGTCTCAAGCCTCGCCTCAAGTCTCTGGTCCCCAGCCTTGCCTCAAGTCTCTGGTCGCCAGCCTCGCCTCGAGTCTCTGGTCGCCAGCCTTGCCTCGAGTCTCTGGTCGCCAGCCTCGCCTCGAGTCTCTGATCGCCAGCCTCGGCTCGAGTCTCTGGTCGCCAGCCTCACCTCAAGTCTGAAGACTCCAGCCTCGTCCTGCCTGCCAGCCAAGTCACGTCCTTGCCTAGTTCTGGGGTCCAAGCCAGAGGCAAGACCCAGGTTCTGGGTCCTTGTCCAGTCTCTGGCTCGGAGTCCAAGCCCAGGCTCCTTGCTCTCTTGTCCAGTCCTGTTCCAGGTTCCTGGTTTTTGTGTCCATGTCCTAGCCCTCATCCTGTATCCTAGTCCTGTCCCTAGTACTTTAGTGTCTGTGTCTTGCACTTGGGTCCTTCCCAGCCACCTACTTATGACAGCCACACATTTTAATTCCACATCCCCTTCCCATTCTAATATGTCTATCCACGGCCTCCTCTACTGTCGAGATGAAGCCACACTCAGGTTGGAGGAAAAACACCTCATATTCCATCTTATATTCCATACGAGCAGCTGGTGTACATCACAAGTCCTGGCTACGCGACCACTGACGCCAGGTAGACAGCCCCTGGAGAAAATTGATAATGGCTGGGGTCACCCGTCTTGTAAAGACACCGCCCAGAAGGCAGTGGCAAATCACCTCTGTTGAAAAGTTTGCCAAGAACAATCATGGTTATGGTAAGAGCAATGCAGCCTATGTCATACACCATGACCACTAACGCCAACCAGACAATCTCGGAAGAATATTGATAATGGCTGGGGTCACCCATCTTGTAAAGACACTGCCTAGAAGAAGATAACAGCAATGTAGAAAAATTTGCTAAGAACAATCATGGACAGATGGAGGACGATGATCATATTTCAAGGCACATAATGATAATGTTGATGATGAATTAATCTACCGACCGGTACGTCTTTGGGCTATGGGAGAATGCTGGACCATCCAGAGGAAGCCCACATGCACACGGGAAATATGTACAAACTTTCTTACAGAAGACACCGAAGTTGAACTCCAAACTCCAAGCATTGCGCTAACTGCTACACTACCACAGCACCCGGTGGTATAATATTATCTATTGGATGATAGATAACAGTAAGTATGGACAATGGGTTTACACTTGAATTTAGCTAATCCAAAAGAAACACAGTATGGTCAATGATTCAAAGGCTAGCAGTAAAGTAAATTGCTCATAATAAAATAGTTAAATATCAAAGATAGGATGTCTAAGATTCCAGGACTGAGAGGCTTGTCGGATGTAGAGCATCTGATGGCTCTGGCTCCATACTCACTGGAATTCAGAAGAATGAGGGGTGACCTCATTGAAACCTATCGAATGTTGAAAGGCCTCAGCAGAGTGGATGTGGAGAGGATATTTCCTATGGTGGGTGAAGTCATAGCCTCAGAATAGAGGGGCATCCTTTTAAAATGGAGATAAGGAAGAATTTCTTTTGTCAGAGAGTGGTGAATCTGCGGAATTCACTGTGACAGGCGGCTGTGGAGGTCAAGTCATTGAGTATATTTAAGGCAGAGGTTAATAGATTCTTGATTAGTCAGGGCATGAATGGATACGAGGAGAAAGCAGGAGGTTGGGGCCTAGATCAGCCATGATGAAATGGCATAACAGACTTGATGGGCAAATGGCCTAATTCTGTTCCTAAATCTTATGGTCTTATAAAAGATACTGAGGGTGCTAAGGGAATTCTATTACCCAGGAGCTATATGTAGGAATAGTTCAACAGACTTCTCAGAAAGTGGAGGAAAAGAATATTCTGTGCTTGACGTATGTTGCCAGAAATGTAATGAATGCTCCAGGTAAACAATATTAATTCATGTTCAATAATGAATTGTTTTCCACATCTAAAAGTGGGAGAGCAAACAATGTGCCAAGGAATCTTGGAATTCTGAAAATTTACTCGGAACACAAATATGAATCTGCTGTGTGTTGAGGAACCAAATCCTATCTGGCAACAAGAAGCCATCCTCCAAGTAGACTGCACTTTTAATCACATTTGAGTGATAAAAAAAAATTCACTTGTTTTGACACTTAATCATTAATAGCAAAACCTAAATTAAATATTTTTTTTCAATTTTAATTGTTCAGTGAAGTCATTTCAGGTTTGCCACAAGTAAAGATATGATGATGGTTTATTGGATCAGTTCAGAGAGAGTTGAGGAAAGGGGCACTTTCTACTTTTGTTGTAAACCCACCAACCACTCTCCATGCAAGCAGCAAGAATCCAGCAGCTCTGGTAATTGCTGTTGACATTGCTTGGACCCTCTCCTCTCTGCCAGGGACAATCCTCCATTCATGAAGGACAGCTTGTTAGGCTGGCTCCAAGCTCCAAATCTCCTTAATTAACTTGTAAAAGTTGCCTAAGCTTTGGTGGGAAATTTGCACACAAAGGGCTGGTGTCTGGCTCTTTCATCCAGCATTGCGTGCCTCTGTGTTGGGTGGACAACAAAATAGCATTTTCTTCCTAACTGCCGCAAAGATAACGGTGAACCTCATTAATGAACATTGTGTTTTGGAATGCTTTCCAAGTGATTCACCAGTCTTTCTTAAACTCCTGCACTGAGAGGCAGTTAGCATTGGCTGACAAAGTAGCAAGACAAAAAAAAAGACCAATTAAGAAACTGGTTGGTTTGAAGGAGGAAAAATACGAAAGAAAAAAAAGCAGGTGCACTGTAAAAGGTCACCCTATACAGGAGCAAACAAACATGCTGACATGATTCAATGGCAATTTATTGCTAGTGAAGGCACAGGGAGCAGATTGCTAAGTTGATGTGACCCTTCACAGTTTCCTGCCCCAATTTGTCTATGTCAAGTCCTGCTGTGAATACATTTCAATTTAGCTTTTCTTTTCAGGGAATATTCAAAAGGTTGCCTTTTCTATTTTTTTTTCCCAAGTAGATTGTAGCAGACCTTGCCTTTTCTTCCCCCACCTCCCCCAAATGTCATTAACAGCTCTTCAAGACCTCACAGACAAAAGTTCCAAAGGTTGGTGATGGCATGGCTTTAGATTCAATAGCATCCAAGTTCGTAATGATAAACTGATCAATTTTCATAATAAATATCACCCTGAATGAGCTCTACCAATAAAAAAAGCTTCTCGGGATCATCTGCTTCAAAATGCTGGTTGTCATAAAAATTGGCGAGTTCCTGGCCCATTTATCATCGGAACTACTGTTAGGGAGTCTGCTACCTAAGCAACAAGGACCTCAGACTGTGAATATATTAGCAAGATTTTTTTTTGCTGCGAGCGTGCAATTCTGGAAAACATCGGCGTTTTAAAGTCGTAGTCATAACGTGTTATGTTGTCAAGCTCCTGTTTTCTTCAGCGGAGTGGGGTAATAGGGTGTGATGTAGGCTTCGAGAATCAGATCCACCCATTGATTGTGACGCTGGCATCCCTATTATTTTATTAAAAATGACTACATTTATTAAATTACAGGAAGACTTACTGACTTACAAATGCTTAGAAGCTATCTTGATGTTCTGTTAAAATGCAAAGCTAAGCAGCCCTGCTGTTTTAATTGGTAGGTGCGTTGCCTACCACGGACCTGAACACTCTGGATCAGTAAGATCCCATGGGAATTATTTTAATGAGGAACCTCCCCTACTGGTTCAGTCAGGTCAAGAACAGAAGTTCTCAGCTGGTATTTCCCAGTATTTATGCCCCAGTTACATAATAACCAATGCATTAATAGATAAATGATGAAAGATCACGAAACACTTCTGACTGCTTACAGCAGCTCATATAAAATAACATAATTTGCACAATTCAGTGCAGACTTCTTGTGACATTAGAATGGCTGATTAAGCCGTGCAAAGAGCGGGGATACAGTTATATTGGTTGTACTCATTATATAATATTCCAATTGAACCTCTGTACTTGCAAAAATAAATTTTTGCCTGCATTTGGTTATATTTATTTCTCCCAAACTTCAGGATGATTTAGGAGGTGTAACTCTATATTGGCTCCTGACTAACAGGTAATGATAATTCCTGTTCTACCTTGAAGTGTAAATGTATCCTTTCAGGTAAGGGAGCAGGAAGATAACAGGCCCCTTTTCTTGGTCTGAGCCAGTCACAGCTCTGACTATGACAGCAGGAGGACAATTTGCATTTTATTTAGTTCACACAAGAAATGCTTTTTAGATGAAATATCTGACGGCTGCTGTTGGATTGCAACTCAGCAGGGGTCAAGGTCACACAGATTAGGCACTTTAGTGTTCCAGTGAACTTGACCATTTCTAATGCTTATTCTAGGCATCCTCTCTCTCTCTCATTATGATATAAAATGCTCGGCTATAACTTTTATTTACTATTGAAGCATTGAAGAAATCTCACTGAAATTATTTGACAGGCAAACTGATGAAAGATTATTTTCCTTCATGAAATTAAAAATATTAGATTCACTTTATTCATTACTGATATGGATACCATTGGCACAGCTGGTGTTCATTGCTAATTTTAAACTGAAAGGGTAGCAAGCGCTATTCTATGGTATAATTGATTGCGGATTTAACTTGGTGGGTTTGAAGGGAAATGATAAACACGCAAATCAAATTGGAGAGGACATGGAAGAGATTGGAAATGACAGATCACAAACACTTGCCTCATTTGTATGTTCCAGGAGATGCCAATGAAGACAAGGTAATTTGCTTTAATGCAGCCAGCCAAAGCCAACGGTACAAGGACAAGATGCTGAAACCCATGGAGAGAGTGTCAATGAATAGACTTACTTGGTTTCCTTGAGCCCTTAGCTCCCAGCCATTGATAACCTCCAATCTTCATCATCTTCTGAAGTCAGTGGTACGGTTGGAGTTCATCAATGTTTCTGCAATCCGTTATACCCACTGTACAGGGGAGCGGCTTATACAGCTTCACCAGATCCCTGTTGGCCGGCCTTACTCATTTCCGCCTCTCACGACGGAGATGCAGGGTTGGACTTTGAGAGTCAGCGAACAGACTGCTTTAACATTAATGGTGTTGTTCAAGTTGGGCCCAGAGTGGCAGTTAGCAACCTCTAAATTTGTGTCACATTGGTATTGGAAGGGCATTGAGAAAGAAAGTGGTAGACCGCTCATCTGAGAACATCAGGCCAGATGTCATTCAGATCTTGGTTCCAACAGGCAAGGACTCCTTCATCATCTCAGGAACCTCACATGAAACTGTGCAATCATCAGCAGATATGTCCATTTTTGTCTCAATAAAGGTTAGATTGTTGAGAGTGATTGCAAGCGGTTGTGAAAGGCCACTACCTTCATGATCACCAGTAATGACACCTTCGACTGAGATGATTGCTGGGCTTGACTTCAATCATGAGGGATTTATTAATGTACTACCTATTGAGTATAGTTTTAGGACTTCTTGGTACTGCAATCAACCAAATGCTTCACTGAGGTTAAGAGTAGTCAGTCTCATGTGACCTTTAGAATTGAAGTCTTATATCCATGTTATTAATGACATACTTTACAATTTCCTTCATTATTGCTGTCTATTTTAAGGTACTAAAACATCCAAAACATATTTTACTTGTTTGGGAATTCCATGATTCTTGATATCAAATGGTAATTTGTATGGGGTGTCAGGGAGGGGTAGCACCTCTGGTGGGGAACATGTCGCGTCCTTTTCAGGGCGGTTAGTCCACCTGGCACTCAGCTCTCACCTGTGGCTCCTTGTAGCTGTTTGCATGCAACAGCGGCCACACCCCGGGCAACGGCTTCGACAAGCCGGCTAAACCAGGTGAGGGTAGCCGACGGGTCTCAAACCCTCGGTGAGATAGGGAGTTGTCTATCCCAGCATGTGAAGACAGACCTATGGAAGGTCTAACGGTCAAGAAGGCGGTCATGGAACGTGTAGAGCAGGACAAAACACAGAAGACATCCTGGTCATCCACTGTGCCTAGTCCCATCTCCAGCCGTCTCGACTCTGTCTTGCCACTGGATCCAGATGGGAATTGGGAAGAGAGAGTGAGGCTGACGCTGCGCAACTCTCCCTCACTTAAATCCAAATCACGCGCTAGTCTCGACACCATCATAATGGTGTCGAGGTCCTCATCGACGTCAACGATGGACGAACAACAACCGTATTTGCATATTCAGAGCTCCTTCTGAAATTTACTTCAAGTGGTGGCTTGGAACCAGGTTTTGGAAACAAAAGAGACAGCGTAACTGTTACTTTGCAGCAATGAATTTCAAGGCATTAGTCTTTCACAGAGAGCAGTTCAGCAGGTATGAGTGGCACGGTGGAGATACCTCTCTACCAAAGGAAGTGTAAGTAGCTCCTTCCCTCCACTAGCCTGCAGGTCACCCTTGGGCAAGGTGTAGCACTTGCTTACCTCTCTGCTCAGGGTCACGCGAAGCCATGGGAGCAGGTGGTGTTGATCATATGAGTGGCCAATACATAGCACAAGTCCTAGTTATGCGACTACTGACACCAGGCAGACAATTTCTGAAGAGTATTGATAATGATTGGGGGTCAACTATCTTGTAAAGGCACTGCCCAGAAGAAGGCAATGGAAAACCACTTCTGTAGGAAAAATTTGCCAAGGACAATCATGGTTATGGACAGAGCATGATCACCTACGTCAGAATGATGAATAGTCCTGAGGGGATGAGAGAGCTGCAGTAAAACTGAAGCATCAATGGAAGTAAGTAGTTTCTGGAACTGTACAAGACCATTGGCACATTGATAGGATGCAGAGTTGGACTAAGAAGTGGCAGAAGGAGTTCAGTTCAGAAAAGTGTGAAGTGATACACTTCGGAAGGTCGAATTTGAAGGCAGAATGCAGGGTTAATGGTAGGATTCTTAGCAGTGTGGAGCAACAGAGAGATCTGGAGATCCACGTCCATAAACCCCTCAAAGTTGAGGGTGCCTAGGCAGGCATGCATTGCGTTGGCCTTCATTAGTTGGGGATTGAGTTCAAGAGCCACATGGTAATGCTGCAGCTCTATAAAACTCTGATTAGACCACACTTGAAGTATTGTGCTCAGTTCTGGTCACCTGGATGTGAAAGCTTCAGGGAGGGTGCCGAGGAGACTTACCAGGATGCTGCCTGGAAAAGACAGCACATCCAGTGAGGATAGGCTCAGCGAGCCAGGGCTTTTATCTTTGGAGCGAAGACAGATGAGGAATGACTTGACAGAGGTGTACAAAATGACAAGATGCGTAGATTGAGTGGACAGCCAGAGACATCCCCCCCCCAGGGTGGAAATGGCAGCTATAAAGGGGCATAATTTTAAAATGATGGAAGGGAAGTTCCGGGGTGTTGTCAGAGGTAAGTTTTTTACACAAAGAGTGGTACGTGTTTGGAACATGCCGCCGGGATAGTAATGGAGGCGGATACATTAGGGACATTTAAGGGACTCTTAGCTAGGCACATGGATAAAAGAAACATGGAAGACTATATAGGAGGGAAGGGTTAGATTGATTTTAGAGTAGGTTACAAGGCCAGCACAACACTGTGGGACAACGGGCCTGTACTGTGCTGCACTGTTCTATGTTTAGAGCATTGTCTGAAAAAGGATGAAGGAATTGTCGCCTTCTCTTTTCACAAATGATACCAACACTACAACACAAATCAGGGATGGAGGTTCCGTCAACTTTTTACTTGCAAAGTCATGGTGTCACACAGCAGGGAAACGGGTCGCTTGGACCACACATCCACGCATCGTTCAGACAAGCACCCATCTACGTTGTTGGATTTTGCACATTCCTATCGATTTCTGTCACCACTTACACTAGAAGTAATTTACAGCAGACAATTAATTCACCAATCAACATAACTCAGCCACTCACTGGGTCACAGTGAGAAAGCACAATCTCAACACAGGTCGTGCTAGAGATCGGGACTGAAGTAAGATTTTTCTTCCTATTGGCATAAAGATGTCAAAGGATATGAGGATATACTCACTAGTGGGATCAGCAGATCAACTGATGATCCCGCTGGTGATAGCACAGGGCAGTTAACATCTTAGTTCACATGTATTCTGTAACTCTGCACATGTGCTCCAGGTTTGGGGGTTTAGCTCAGGGCTAACGACACTGACTGGTAAAACAGAAATGTTACGGAAACAGCAATGAAGAATCCTTCTACATCTGAGTGTGATGGTGTTCCTGAGTCTCCACCCAGGACTTGCATGACCGACAGTAGTGAAAACTGAAAGAAAGCTACTGACACGATGGAGGAAGCCCTGAACACCACCAGAGATGGAGGACCTTCATTGCTGCCCTAAATGCCAGCAGCATCATGATCAGAACCCAAACCCTAATGTCAAATGCCAAAAGCAATCATTTATTTCTGCTTTCCTTTGGCTATCTCTGAGAACTGGTCATGTCCACTACAGTGTCTCATCATCTTGCATTCCACCTTGGCTTCTCTTACAATTCCCTGGTATGTTTCTTCCCATTTCTTCTTCCCCCTTTTTGAAACTGTGTTTTGGATCTATCCACTATTTCCCCTTCTGAGTCGTGCACCTTAGCCTCTGTCTTCATTAGAAGACTCTACTCATAGCCATGCTGTACGAGGCAACAACACATTAAGAAGAATCATCATCCTTTAGATGTCTCACGTACAGATGTGAGACGTGGACACTCACCAAGACCATGTGAAAGTCTCTAGATGGTTGCTATACATGAATGCTCCGGATGGCTCTTGACGTGTGTTGGCAAAAGCACATGACGAACGTCGAGCTCTATAATGACCTACCGATGCTCAGCACTAAAGTTGAGGTAAGAAGACTGCAACTAGTGGGGCACTGTCTACACCACCCCGAGCTACCTGCCAGCCTAGTCATCATATGGGAGCCCATGCACAGGAGGATGAACCCTGGGCGCCCTCCCAAGACTATGGTCAACATGCTCCTAGAAGACAGCAGCGCAGCTGATGTAGATGAACTGAACACACTGATGAGGGAGAGGGAGAAGGGGAGAGTCCATCATCGTGCCCGATGCCAGCCCCCTAGGCCTGAGTCGACATAGTAGTAGTTAGATATCTTCCAATATTGGTTCCTTAAGGTTGTCATAGCAGGAGATGTTAATGGGGACCATCTCCCACTGCCTGTTAAATGCTCCCAATGGCACGTATCAGAAGTAGCCTCTGACAGCCAAGTCCAGCACCTGACCTTCACGTGTGGCTTAGCTACTAAGGCTGGCAGAACTGTTTCTGCTGATAGGAGAAGAGACGAAAGTGGGTTTCTGGTGCCTTAAAATCAGTCACTTCGGACAGACGGGGCTCGTCAGCCGTGGTTGGCAGCTCACCTAGGAGGAGGAAAGCTCTGATCTCAAACCTTCGCCGCCTTGCGGCTATACCCATTCATGGGGAAGGTTTCAGGAGTAAACCCTGAGGAAAAATCTGGAGCTGGAGAACCCGACATTGAGTTCAACACTGACTGGCAACTCCTGTGATGCTGCCGGAGCCAAACTGTATCAGTCACTACCATTCCTTCCGGATTCTTCAGCTAAGTGGTGAGGGGGAGCTTACTCTCCATATCGTTCCGCCATGGCTTGCATATATAGACCGCTGGGACACAATATCCACGGTTGACCCCAACCAAAAGGGCCCTACCCCACCAGACTGAAAATTGTTTGACAGGCAGGAAACAAGAAAGGAATAATCACTCCTTTTGTTTCAGAATGCAGACAGTAACTGGTTGGGTACCATAAGAATTCATATTTGGACATTAGTTGATAACAATGTACACCAATGATTTAATGAGGAAAATGAAATACGTGCCAAGTGGCATCAGAGCTTAACGCAGAGGCTCGGCTCTCGATTTCATTTATTCTCTCAACCAGCAATATTACAATGTTGATGCCATTGGGAGTCCTCAAGCTCTTTATTGCAAAAGCAAATAAACTGAAATAGACTTATGATCATATTATATTGTTTTTTTTTGAAGACATTAACTCCCAAATAAACGTGAAGTGGAACAATGCAAGAACAGTTACTTTATGTAATATATGCCATATGTTAATTAATTTTGCACGTTTTTACACACTGTAATTAGGTTTCCTGTAGGTGAAATCCATTCGTTTTGGCAAGATTATTTGAGGAGGACCCTTATCAGAATCAGAATCAGGTTTAATATCACCGGCATATATTGTGAAATTTGTTAACTTTGCAGCAGCAGTACTATGCAATAGGTAAGCACAGGAAAAGCCTGAATTACAATAAGTATATTTACGTATATTAAACCGGTCAGTTAAGACAGTTCAATGTAAAGACAGAAATACATTTTAAAAATTGGTGAGGTAGTATTCACAGGTTCAATGTCCATTTAGGAATCAGATGGCAGAGGGGAAGATGTTGTTCCTGAATGGCTGAGTGTTCAGGAAATGCTAAAATCCCAAAGAGAAAGTAAAGTATTATATCTAACACTGGCAAGAGAAGCAATGGTCAGACGGGGAGATAGAAAAAGCAGTTTGCTGTAGGGTCAGTATCAGGTGTCTTTGGAGGTATATATTAATTATTCAGACATACTGATTGCCTGGATGAGCTGAAATTTTTCCAATTAACTATTAGGAAGATCAAAGTCATCAATTAGCCGATTGTCTCTGTCAGAAACTACATTCAGCCCTGTTTACAGCCTCAAAAATGAAGAAATCTCTTTTCGGCCTTTGCATCCTGTAATATCCAAAGCCAAGTACCAAAAACATCCTTTACAAATGAAGTTAACTTCCACCCTCTGCCTCCCCATCCATCTTCCCTTCATCTGCCGCTGAAATCTCAATCTACATCTTACTTTATCTTCAGATTTGACTATTCAATTGCCTTTGGGATTTGCACCTTCTAAGAGAATAAAATGTTCGTGTATGGAAAGAAACGATGTAACTCCGAAAAATGGTGAACAAAATTATTAGCTGAAACAGAGGCAGTGCTTAAGGCCATCGAAAATTCCCAATAACTGGAAAGTGTGCCAAATAAAAGATTACCACCCATAAGGAAAATCTTCTTTTCCATTTAATTAGCAGCAGAAACCTCCTTCTAGATTTCCACTTCCTTTTTGTTTCAGCCAGCAGGCAATAGCCTCTGTGCATTTTCATCCAATGATAGAAAGCAACACCAGCTTCTCGCATATACAATCACTTCAAAGAACAAAATCTGATCTTTGAAGTTATTTTTGTCAAGATGAAAGGATGGCACATAAATCTGCTCTGAGAAGTGAATACTAAATTAGTATTTGGGACATTCAGTACTGATTGGATCAGAGCATTTACTTTCCTTTATTTTACCTTTAAGTGTGATTGGCAAATTAGTCTCAATTCGATCTCGGGCAGATGCTGTCATTTTACACTTGTTGAGCACTTGTTTGTGATCCTGTAACTCTGCAACGGTGGCTGTTCGAACCTGAGTACAAAATGGCTGGTTTCAGACTCAATGGTGATTGTTCCCTCTGCTCATTTGCCTTCAGTGAGGACTAACACTGAGTGGAGCCAGAAACAGGCAGAGGATTTGATTGTGTCTGTTTCCTTTCATATTGGTCATGTTCAAATTACTCCACAAGACTCTGAAAAGCTCTTGGGGAGAAAATTTCCATCCTGATACTTAATGCTATGTTCATAGATCAATCTTCTAATTCAGACTAAGAAAAATGAATTTGTAAGCTTGGACATGCAAAAATATGTGAAAATTTAGTGTATTTTCTCACTTTTGAATGCCGATATATCACTGTCGGGTTAATTACCATGACCTAATCCCAGCTGGATATTTTCTGGCAATAAAATATTATGAGAAAATACAGACAGGTTTAGCACAACGTAATTAACCCATAATTCTTATTTGCCCAAGTAAATATGAAGTTAGCAGTTGTTTTTAATTTGAGAAAAATATGATTGTCAATGAGTTAATTATTTCATTCAGTTCATTATTAACCATAGGACAGGAAGCACTATGCTTTAGCCTCGTTAAATGCCCTCAATTACTAGCAGTCTATCCTGAGGCTGTGTCAACATAAACAATAGGATGCTTTTCTCAATAGGACACAGGAAGAATACAGATGATCACAGCTCCTCTACTCTGTCCTTCACGAATTAGTTAACTGTCTCAACATACACCAACGAATACATACAAATCACTCTTTTGAGCCACAGATGATCATGCACTGCCTCTAAAAGGGTAGGTTCCAATCCTGACATTGGGCAGATATACAATGATCAAACAATACAATTCATTATTAGTCCTTGTAGCAGCTACATTGGCAATTCATGCATCTATATTCAAACCGAGCGTGCTTAACCTTATCAAACAATGGTATAATGGAAGGCCCACGCAGTAAACTGAATATGTAACAAGCAATGAAGCCCTCCCTCAACTCTCTAACTTAGACAGAGGGGTCAAGAAGCAGAAAGCAGGGCAAAATGTTGCTTCCAGGTGAAATCTTACATTTGGTATGTGAAACCATGCTATTCTGCAGTAATAACAGCGAAGATATTTTGATATTTTCTGCATGAGAATAGGCACACTGAGAACAGACATTCAGAACGCTGCTTTATGCAAGAGTTATTATACTGAATATTAGGGATATTTGCACTGATGCCAGAAGAGTACTTAAGCAATAATTTAAATCATGTTTTACCAAATGATGATAAAAATAACTGAGAATTCTTCACTTTTAACGTTTTAAAATTACGTGCAAAAAAATCTTCATCAGAAAAACCATAATAAAATTGTTTTAAACATGATTGTATTTGACAGCTAGTTATTAAAATTTAACCCTATAATGTGAGGTACTGATAAGCTAAAGGTTTGGCAATAAGGTTAGTGAAAATTATTGAAAAGAAAAATTTTAAACATAAGAAACATCCATTTATAATTGTTTCTCAGACAATAATCTTTGACTCAACGAATCAGAGGCAGAAATTTCTCTTCATTTGAATGGAATTCATAGTTTGAGGCAGAATATGACATGTAACTGTGATTATCAAATCTTTGTTATCTGAAAAAAACTGGGCTGTAACAACCTGTAAGACTCCAAAATTACCTCTTCCTTAGCTCAACAGAAATCAGTGAAACTTTACAATATTGATGCAAAATAATCATAAGCTCATCTGTAAACAGGTCATAAAGGTTTATGGGGAGAAGGCAGATGAATGGGGTTGAGACTGATAATAAAATAGCTATAATGGAATGGCAGAGCAGATATACCTGCTCATTAATGCAAATATCTAATCAACCAATCATGTCTTAGCAATGCAATGCATAAAATCATGCAGATACGGTCAAGAGATTCCACTGTTGTTCAGCCAAAACATCGGAATGGTCAACAAATGTGATCTAAGTGACTTTGAGCATGAGTTGGTGCCTGACAGGGTGGTTTGTGTATCTCAGAAGCCGCTGACCTCCTGGGATTTTCATCCGCATCAGTCTGAAGTTTACAAAGAATGGTACAAAAAACAAAAAAAAAATGCCTTGTTAATGAGAGAGGTCAGAGGAGAATGGCCAGACTGGCTCAAGCTGACAGGAAGGCAACAGTAACTCAAATAACCATGACTCTGCCATAGTTGGATGCATCAGCAAGGGAGATGAGGCTGAGGACAGGGCTATGGTAGGAAACTTTGTCACATGGTGTGAGCAGAATTATCTGCAGCTTAATGTGAAAAAGACTAAGGAGCTGGTGGTAGACCTGAGGAGAGCTAAGGTACTGGTGACCCCTGTTTCCATCCAGGGGGTCAGTGTGGACATGGTGGAGGATTACAAATACCTGGGGATACAAATTGACAATAAACTGGACCAGTCTAAGAACACTGAGGCTGTCTACAAGAAAGGTCAGAGCCATCTCTATTTCCTGAGGAGACTGAGGTCCTTTAACATCTGCCGGACAATGCTGAGGATGTTCTACGAGTCTGTGGTTGCCAGTGCTATTATGTTTGCTGTTGTGTGCTGGGGCAGCAGGCTGAGGGTAGCAGACAACAACAGAATCATCGAACTCATTCGTAAGGCCAGTGATGCTGTGGGGATGGAACTGGACTCTCTCACGGTGGTGTCTGAAAAGAGGATGCTGTCTAAGTTGCATGCTATCTTGGTCAATGTCTCCCATCCACTACATAATGTACTGGGTGGGCACAGGAGTATATTCAGCCAGAGACTCATTCCTCCGAGATGCAGCACAGAGCGTCATAGGAAGTCATTCCTGCCTGTGGCTATCAAACTTTACAACTCCTCCTTTGGAGGGTCAGACACCCTGAGCCGATAGGCTGGTCCTGGACTTATTTCATAATTTACATATTACTATTTAACTATTTATGGTTCTATTACTATTTATTATTTATGGTGCAACTGTAATGAAAACCAATTTCCCCCGGGATCAATAAAGTATGACTATGACTATGACTATGACTATGACTATGTTACAACAGTGGTGTGTAGAAGAGCATCTGTGAATGCACAACACGTTGAACCTTGAAGTGGATGGGCTGCAGAGCAGAAGACCACAAACATAGACTCCTCCTGTACCTAATAAAGTGGCCACTGAGTAGTTAATGGTTGAAAGTGGTAGGGCAAAAATAAACAATTGGCAGATAGATTAGCTGATGAATTGGTCTGCTTCACATCATAGTGGCTGCACCATCTTTATTAAAGCCTACCTCCATACAATATCATTCCTCACCCCTCTCTAACTGGCCTACCCTGTAGCCATGGAGACTCCTAGGACAGACAACTGAAACAGTCAAATAGGGGGAACATTTCTTTAAAACCTTCAGTGGAGAAAACACTACCTAGAGACATGCATAGTGTCTGTAAAATGTGATCTGTGCCCCAGTCAAGTATTGATGAAGCATTATGAAAGGAGAGAGTCAGCAGCCATTACATCAGTGCAGAGTTTTCCAGAGACTCAGCTCTCTAGGAAATGAAGAATGGGCTAATATCCAGTCTGTTCCTATTCATAATAGTATAAAATGGCATATATCTGCTAAACTGTAGTAATCTATCAAATGAGACACCGTCAAGTCCTTTAATTGTTTTATAGACACATCAGGGCGTCTTTAAGTGCACACTAACGTAAAGCCTTTGAGGTTATGTAGCTAACTTTTTAAAGTTAGAAATTGCTCTTCTGCCTTCCCTGTTAACCTTTTCCCATCATGTAGGAAACCAAAGTGGCCATTGTACTCTGAGTGGGTTCAATATACATCTTTGATATAGATTGAATGATTTTATTACGACGAAAATCCATTGTGGATAAATCAGGCAGGAAATACAATGAGCTCCAACTCAGCTTTATTTTAATTCCCGCCGCTGTCTGTAAGGAGTTTGTACGTTCTCTCCGTGACCACGCGGATTTCCCTCGGGTGCTCCGGTTTCCTCCCACAGTCCAGAGACGTACCGGCAGGTAGGTTAATTGCTCATTGTAATTTGTCCCGTGGTTAGGCTAAGGTTAAATTGGGTTTGCTGGGTGACATGGCTCGAAGATTTCGTGCTCCATTTCAATTAAAAAATAATTCTCCTTGGAGAATGAGAATTATCCATTCAAGTCACAGATGAATGCTGGGGTCTGCCAAGCATTATGTTGCACACAAGGTTCACAACCTGGACCAGTGTGGATAACTTCACTCTCCTCAACACTGAACTGATCACTAAACACTACCTGTGGACCCACTTTCAAGGACCCTGTAATTCATTTTCTCAGTACTTATTTACTAAATCAGGATAGGGTTTAATATCACCAGCATATGTTGTGAAACTTGGTGGCTTTACAGCAGCAGCACAATGCAATACATATTTATTGACTTAATTATTTATTACTTGTTTTTGATGTAATACAGCTTTTTTCTTTTACACATTGTTTGCTTGACAGTCTCAGTATATAGTTTTCATTGATTTTATTGTATTTCTTTGTTCTGTAAATGTCCGCAAGAAAATGAATCTTAGGTTAGTATATGGTGGCGTACATGTACAACTTTGAACCTTTGATCCTTTGGCTGACAATCAGAAAGCTCTATTTTAAATTTATAATTTATGTTGCCAGAATTGGCCAAAGGACCAGGCATCTGCTAAGCTTTTCACAAAATATTTTTTCAAGCTGTCCTTGGAAGAATCGACAATGAACTAAGATTGAACAAAATATCATAGTTTCATTTTTGTTGCCAAATGTAATGATCTTCAGCATTCAGTCAAGGCCGCAATCTGTATCTTGGAGTCCTACTGAGCAATCAGGTTTTACAGTTCGATAATACAAACCAGCCTGTAGCAGCAAACTTTGATCTAAAATCAAAACAAAACAATTGCCGCTAGCCTGCGACCCCACGGAGTTGTTATATTTGCGTGACACACCCATGGCTCCAATGATTGCTCCAAAGAGTTGAATTCTCTATTTTGATCATTATTATCAAATAGCAAACATACAACTAAGCATTATTGAGCATAATCTCAGTGATAAGCAATGTTATGACCTCTGCTAGTCCCGGGCTACAGACTGCCACAAAATAAGCGTGAATACGTAACTTATTCCCTTTGCTTTTACCACGCCCCCCACTCTTGTGACTAGTTACCGTATAACATGTAATAATCGCACAACTCAGAATAAATACATGGCTCCAACACAATCTTCCTGTTAATTGTAGCTCAAGATTATCATGAACCTACAGGACTGTGTTGAAGAGTAATGACAATTTCTTTTTTCTTTCTCAAACTCATTTAGCATTGTTTTCTGCAAATGATGCACATGTTGGTCTAATCAAAATACCTGTCACTATATTTACCCAAACAAAGTACCATTTTCCATTGAGTGACTGACTCTCCCAGCACACCTTAATCTTCCTGGAATTGCCTGCCCTCTGCTGTGAAGCTAATGTTTATATTATTTTTCTCTTCTCCAAACTCACGTGTTCAGTTCCCAACAATAGTATCTAGATCTTTAATAAAACCCATGACAAGTAGCGTGCCCTAGATATATCCCTGAGCAATATCATTGGCAAAATACTGCACATGCGTATCTCCACAATGAACCAAATCAGATACAACTTTGAGGAGCCAATTATTAACCTAAAGGTTGTCATAGCTATGGGTGGTAACGAGGAAAAGCTCCCACTTCCTATTAAATGCTCCCAATGGTGTGTGCTTCAAATGGCCTCTGACAACCAAGTCCAGCTCCTGGGCCTTCACATGTGGCTTAGCCTGGCAGAACTGTTACTACTGACAAGAGAAAGGGAAAAGGCGGATTACTGGTGCCTTAAAACCAGTCACTTTGGGCAGATAGGGCTCGTTAGCCATGGTTGGCAACTCATCGAGAAGGAAAACTCTGATCTCAAACCTCCACTGCCTTGCAGCTATACCCATCCACAGGGAAGGATTTGTGAGTAAACCCTGAGGGATAAATTCAGAGCTGGATTCCCTAAGGCAGTCCTACATTGAGTTCAAAGCTGACTCCTGCAATGCTGCTGGTCCCAAACTGTATCAGCCCCTGCCATTCCTTCAGCTTCATCAGATCCACGGAAAAGGGGATTTTTCTCCTTGGGCAACTTGGGCTCTCTATAATCGCACAGCCCAGGCTTGCACATCTAGACAGCTAGGACACAACATCCATGCTCGCCCATGACCAACGAAGGACTCTCACAATTAACCCAACATTTCAAATTTATATGGATTCCAATTCAAGAATTCCTGAAAGTTTGGAAAATTTCCCAAACACCCTAGGGGCAGGGGCTTTGTTTTCAAATCTCAAGGTTTTATCAATTTTTCCACTGCACATTCTGTTTATGATAATTCTGGAAAAATATATGGTTCACTCTCAAGCAACACATAGAAACATAGGAACATAGAAACATAGAAATATAGAAAATAGGTGCAGGAGTAGGCCATTCGGCCCTTTGAGCCTGCACCGCCATTCAGTATGATCATGGCTGATCATCCAACTCAGAACCCTGTACCAGCCTTCCCTCCATACCCCCTGATCCCTTTAGCCACCAGGGCCATATCTAACTCCCTCTTAAAGATAGCCAATGAACTGGCCTCAACTGTTTCCTGTGGCTGGTGAACGCAGCAGGCTAGGCAGCATCTCTAGGAAGAGGTACAGTCGACGTTTCGGGCCGAGACCCTTCGCCAGGACTAACTGAAGGAAGAGTTAGTAAGAGATTTGAAAGTGGAAGGGGGAGGGGGTGATCCAAAATGATAGGAGAAGACTGGAGGGGGAGGGATGGAGCCAAGAGCTGGACAGGTGATTGGCAAAAGGGATATGAGAGGATCATGGGACAGGAGGCCTAGGGAGAAAGAAAAGGGGGAGGGGGGAAAAAAACCCAGAGGATGGGCAAGGGGTATAGTGAGAGGGACAGAGGGAGAAAAAGGAGAGCGAGAGAAAGAATGTGTTTTACTTAAATAAATAACGGATGGGGTACGAGGGGGAGGTGGGGCATTAACGGAAGTTGGAGAAGTCAATGTTCATGCCATCAGGTTGGAGGCTAACCAGACGGAATATAAGGTGTTGTCCCTCCAACTTGAGTGTGGCTTCATCTTTACAGCAGAGGAGGCCGTGGATAGACATACCAGAATGGAAATGGGATGTGGAATTAAAATGTGTGGCCACTGGGAGATCCTGCTTTCTCTCCACGGCCTTCTCCACTGTAAAGATGAAGCCACACTCAGGTTGGAGGAACAACACCTTATATTCCGTCTGGGTAGCCTCCAACCTGATGGCATGAACATTGACTTCTCTAACTTCCGCTAATGCCCCACCTCCCCCTCGTATCCCATCCGTTATTTATTTATATACATACATTCTTTCTCTCTCTCTCCTTTTTCCCCCTCTGTCCCTCTGACTATACCCCTAGCCCATCCTCTGGGTTTTTCCCCCCTCTCCCCCTTTTCCTCCTCCCTGGGCCTCCTGTCCCATGATCCTCTCATATCCCTTTTGCCAATCACCTGTCCAGCTCTTGGCTCCATCCCTCCCCCTCCTGTCTTCTCTTATCATTTTGGATCTCCCCCTCCCCCTCCCATTTTCAAATCTCTTACTAACTCTTCCTTCAGTTAGTCCTGAAGAAGGGTCTCGGCCTGAAACGTCGACTGTACCTCTTCCTAGAGATGCTGCCTGGCCTGCTGCGTTCACCAGCAACTTTGATGTGTGTTGCTTGAATTTCCAGCATCTGCAGAATTCCTTGTGGTCCACTCTCAGGTGTCCATTTATCTGCTGATAGACCAGAAGCAGTTTTTGTTGCTTCTGTACCTGTTCTGGGCAGGTCGTAGGCACAGAACAAAGAAGGCAAAGCATTGCACCTTCCTTTGACCAAATTGGTTGCAAAAATAAACACAATTGTTGAGTAGATATTTAAGAAAATTCCCCTTGGTGTTTGGACAAAATCTTCAGCATAGAAAAGAAAATCGAGGAAGGAAATTGCTTCTCATTAAGTTTAATTTGTTCTGTAAGGTGAGTGAGCTGGGAATCCTTCGCCATGGTGTTATTTTTAAAAATCATTCAAAATTGTTGTGCAAGGGTGGATGATCCAGAAACCAACCAGCCGGAAGAAGTGAGCAGTAAAGATAAACTATAAGAGGAGACTCTGATTGATATTAGCTATCATTGGTAATTCACTATATTACGCTACTCTTTGCAACAAACCTTCAATTATCTCTGAAAATGCAATTGAGACTATGATTACATAATTAACAGCAAGTAGAGTACAGGTCAGAGATTCCTGAGAAAAACTCGCATTAAATTGTAATTACTTGTTGAAGGAATTCATTTTAAATAATATGAAGCATGACAAATGAAACAGTCAAATGCCTATTAAAAAATTAATTATTTTCTCAAATAGAGATTAAGTGGAGGTTATTTAATGCCTTTTCAAACAGTAGAAATTTTCAAATTATCATTAATGTTCTTGATGTGTTGAGCCATTTCATTTGCTGTGATGTAAAATAATATGTTTGAGATCAAACCTTTACATTTTAGACACTGTTCCAGCTCAGAACCAATCTTCTGCAATCCTCCTGCACTGTTGTCTAATTACTGTGTGAACCAGGACTTAAGAGCTGACTCTGCCTAGATACTAGCCAACTAACATTAACAAGTCAGCAACGACTTGGATAATCTTTTAATCTTTTAAAAAGGCGGAACTCTGCGGCAGTTTTTCCGAGTTGGACTGCGACCAGTCACTGGGCGGGAGTAGGTGAAGAGAGCTACCTTTTCAATCAAAGAGCCTTTGGCCAGAGGGTGGCGAATTTGTGTAAATCGTTGCCACAGGCGGCTGTGGAGGCCAGGTCATTGGGTACATTTAAGGCAGGGGTTGATACATTCTTAATTAGTCAGGGCATGAAGGGATACAGGGGGAAGGCAGGAGATTGCGGCTGAGAGGGAAAACGGATTAGCTATGATGAAATGGGAGAGCAGACTAGAGGGGCCAAATGGCCTAATTCTGCTCCTATATCTTATGGTTCTTACGCTTTATGACTGTTCATTTCAAGTCATATATACTGTAGTTAATTTGTAGCTTGCTGAAATTCAACTTGCAGTAAATATTTTTACTAGGCATTCCAACTTTACAGGTAAATTTTATTAGAATTGTTTATCGATCTCCAAAACATAACTATCGATCTGAATCTGAAAGGAGGTTTCAACTTCACACATGAACTAATTTTTCCACTTGAGACATTTCTTGTTTTTCTCACTTGTAATTCTCCGTTGAATTTATTGTGCGCTTTTCTTTTTATTCTCTACCATATCCCTTTGTTATTTCTGTTTTAATTGCTGAATTATCTGAAAGAATTATAAAAAGGTTCAAAGGTTCGTTTACTATTACAACTCTGAAATTCTTTTCCAGATAGCCACGAAACCAAGAAAGAAGAAACCGGCAGCACAATCATCAACTCCAAATCCCACCTCCACACACAGAGAATGATCAAAAACGGATGAGGAACATTTTCCCACAGATCCCCCTCCCCCACACACAATAACACAAGAAAGATCAGACAAATAAAACAGGACATAAAAAACTAAGTCTGAAAACAAAAGGTCTATAGTCCAAATCCATATCCAAAACGCAGAAAACCTGGGTAACATTCTCTGGGCCCAGTGGCAGGCCTTTCTCTCTCCATAATAGAGTGATCCCACCAGCAATCGAAAGGCAGTCTTCTTTCTCCTCAGCAGAATAATCCCACCAGCTATCAAGAGGAAGTCTGCCCTCTTCGAGACTGAGCAATCCCAGCAGCAATCGAAAGGTAGTCTTCTTTCTCCTCAGCAGAATAATCCCACCAGCTATCAAGAGGCAGTCTGCCCTCTTCGAGACGAGCAATCTCAGCAGCAATCGAAAGGCAGTCTTCCTTCTCCTCAGCAGAATAATCCCACCAGCTATCAAGAGGCAGTCTGCCCTCTTCAAGACTGAGCAATCCCAGCAGCAATCGAAAGGCAGTCTTCTTTCTCCTCAGCAGAGTGATCCCACCAACAATCGAAATGCAATCTCCCCTCTCTATAGCAGAGTGATCCCACCAGCTGTCGAAAGGCAGGCAGCCGGTTCTCACCTTCTGCCTTCGCCTTGATGCTTCAATCTCCCTCGACGCTTTAATGGGCAAAATGGAGTCGAACATCGGCTCGCGCCCCACAGCCTTCTCGCCACAGGGTTCGTGTCAATTGCCGCTGCCTCCTGGAATCCTCTCGGAGACTGCAGAGCGCTGGAACACCCGAGCGATCTGCAAGCTGCCAATCACAGGCTCCAACAGATGCAGAGTCACAATCAAGATGAAAAACAAACGTAGAAGACATAAAAGAAGTGAAATTTCCATAAGATGTCGAACACAGAAGTTTTGTACGCAGGCACCATCTTGACCGGAAGTATTGTTCTGTCAATACAAGTATATTCTGAATACAAGAATATACATGTATTCTGTCAGTACAATTCAACAGGTAGGAGATCCAATAATTATTTTCTACAAGTAATATACACATTCTGAAATGAAATCCACTTCAAATATTACATTCAGCCATCAGTACAAAAATGAAATGACATACAGTCAGTTGCCACTTTATGACGTACACTTGCACGTTATTGCAAATATCTAATCAGACAATAATGTGCTGCAGCTCACTGCATAAAAGCATGCAGACATGGTCAAGAGGTTCGGTTGTCGTTCAGACCAAACATCAGAATGGGGAAGAAACGTGATATAACTGAATGATTGTTGCTGCCAGGCAGCGTGGTTTGAGTATCTTAGAAACTGCTGACCTCCTGGGATTTTCATGCACAACCATCTCTAGAGTTTACAGAAAAAGGTGCAAGAAACAGAAAACATCCAGTGAGTGGTTGTTCCGTGGGCAAAAATGCCTTGTTTGTGAAAGAGATCAGGGGAGAATGGCCAGACTGGTTCAACCAGATAGGAAAGTGACGGTGACTCAAATAACCACATATTACAACAATAGTGTGCAGAAGAGCATCTCTGAATGCATAGCACGTCAAATCTTGAAGTGGTTGGGCTACAGCAGCAGAAGGCATAGGTGCCAGAGAAGGTGGTAGAGGCAGATACAACCACAGCATTAAAAAGCATTCGGAAAGGAAAGAAATAAAGCAATATGGGCCAGACACAGAGAAATATGATTACTACAGATAGTCATCTCAGAGTGGACAAAACAAGCCAATGTTCCTGGGCTCTATGACTCAATAACTCAATGACTAAAACTAAGTTTTAAGTGTGTTCCTTATCCTGAAAGATTTATTGCCATTATTTTTTCCTCTTACATAGCACTGACACAAAATTAGATTCTTCTGCACTTAACTTAAACACAAACATAAATCATTCTTTTTTCAAGCTAGAAATAAGTAAAATGGAAAACACAGCAAAGATTGTCTATAACTTTAGTTATTACCTTATCTAAAAGTGTACTGAGCCTGGCAAAGTTACCTGGGATACAATAGCCAAGGACCTATTCTTATTGTCTCAGACTGACTTGAAGCACAAAAATAATGCGACAATGTTTTATTTTTTCCCATGTAATCTACAGCATTGTAATCTATAACAATAAAGCAGGGTGGCACAGTAGCGTAGTGGTTAGCACAACGCTTTACAGTACAGGCAACCTGGGTTCAATTCCCACCACTGCCTGTAAGGAGTCTGTACGTTCTCCCCGCGACCACATGGGTTTCCTCCGGGTGCTCCGGTTTCCAGTTCATAGGTTAATTGGTGACTGAAGTTCAAAGATGTACCAGCTGGAAGGTTAATTGGTCACTGTAAATTGTCCTGTGATTAGGCTAGAATTAAATTGAGGGTTTGCTGGCTGTCAAAAGGCTAGAAGCGCCTATTCTGCACTGTAGCTCAGCAACAATGTTCTCTGATTTTAATAAGGAACGAGCTGTGGCAGCTTATCAACAGGTTACCATGCCTCAGTTCGCACCTGAACCCAGCGATGTCGGGCAAGAGGGAGGTGGGAAACGGCAGGAGGAAATTACAGTTGTGTACGTGGTTACCATTTATGGGCGGGAAGGGGCAGGAGGTCCAACAACATCACGAGAACACAGGAAAACAAGAAGCCTGTAATATATCTGAGGTGGTGTTGGAGGAGTGGGTTGATGCTTGGTGGACAACTCTTCCTCTGCCTGGTACCGAAGACATGAATTATCAGGCAAAATCGTTTTGTTTTGTTGTCACATGCACCGAGGTATGGTGAAAAACCCGTCGAGGATACAGTTCATGCAGATCAATTCATTACAAGGTGCATTGAGGTGGTACAAATGAAAGGACCAGGTCCACCGATCTCTGATGCCAGGTTTTCCTTACCCGACCTGCAGCCGATTCCACTGCGCTCTTCCCAGTTAAACACACTCAGGCTCTGAATGCCACCATGACACTCTTAGGTACAGAATGCACACCTACCAAGGGAGAAAACCTCAGATTGTGCTTGAATACAGTGGTTAAAATCCCGCCGAGCATGTGTGCAGCTCTGTTTTATTGAGCACCTTGCTGCCGATATTCTAAACCCCCTGTTAGGCACAGAGCTTTATATCAGGGATTTAGTCCATACTTGAGGTAATTCCTCTTATATCCATGTATTTATCTTTAATAATGTTGTTCTGAGGTTATGGTCACACTTCTCTCCACAATTGCCAGTTGAGCTGCAATTCTTTGAAGTGTTTTTTTATCTTATTTTGAGATACAGCATGGAACAGGCCCTCCAGCACCCCACCTATTTAACACTCGTCTAATCACGGGGCAATTTACAATGACCAAGTAACCTACCAGCTGGTACGTCTTTGGACTGTGGGAGGAAACCTGAGCACCCGAAGAAAACCCATGTAATCATGGGGAGAAATTACAAATGCCTGACAGGCGGCACCAAGAATTGAACTCTGAACTCCAACGCTTCGTCCCATGACACTGTCGCGCTAACCATTACTGTGAATAGGGATGGCGGTGGAAACATAGAATATGATAAGCTCTTGTAACAAGGAGCACACACAGGCTATCCATCTTAAACAAAAACTACAGAGGTACATTTCTGAGATATTAATTTCGAATGACGAGTAGAACAAAAGAATAACTTTGTCAAAGTGACGAGATATGATCAGTGATTGTGTGGAATTTTAGAGGAATAACTCAAAATATAGCCCAATACAACAAATTATTTCAATGGTGTACAAAATCAAATGGGCTGAGGTGCCCTGAGGCAGCTGAGCTAAGGTATTGCTGAAAAGCTGCCAGTTCCTTTCTTGGTGAAGTACATGTGCTTGTTTCCCATGTTTGATTGGTGTAGAGATGCTTTCTCACAGCTGTCGGGCTGCTTTCTGTTTATACATCAATGCACCAACTGTAAACACCCTGCAGCCAAGCTATTGTCATTGTAAACTTTTGTCTACATTAGGATCAGGATTTGACCAAACAGGACTGCCTTAGCAAACAAGGAACTTAGTTGATGTAGTTTATCATCAGTATAAATTACTGTAAGCACTGAAGAAAAACTGAATGTTTTTTCTGCCAGCAACGATTTCAATTTTTAATACCTCCCATCATGAAAAAGACAGCTCCGTCGTTCAGAAATCTGTTCCATGCAATACCTTCATCGCTTAAGTTATCTTCCAGAAATATAGTCATAGAACTAAGGTAAGTAAGTCATCAATGGACTGAAGACTATTTTGGAAAATTGAACACTTTAAAAAATTATATAAATAAAGTGAAAATTTAATGGTGACTGTGGCAGACAAAGTATCAGGGAAATGAAGGTAGGGGTTGATTGAAAGAACATATGAGATTAGAGGGCAGAAATCAAGAGGTTTTATTGTACCTGAGGAAATCAGAAGGTAATAAACTGATGTATATTAAAGTTTTTCTTTAAAGTTGAAGTTAAGTTATGATAACTATCCTGGGGTATTTGTTACGACACACGCCCATCCAGAACAGCTTCTGCGGTTTAAACGCTGTAACTCCCCGGAGTATAGATAGCCGGCACGGCCCCTTTAAAGATTTGAGACAGTCCCGTTAATTGGCAATCATGTTTTCGGCGCCCAGGATTGGACATTTAAGGAACACCCGAACTAAAGTTTGCTGCTCAATCATAAGCCTATTTGTTTTGTGCTCAGATTCTCAATCCAGTTTGAAACCGTTTCTCGATCCTTGCCTTGGATAGTCCAGCAGTTGAGTCCAATCCGTTCTCATTAAGGACGCTCGTCGCAGTATTAAATAAACTGAATTAAAAAACGTAATAGCTAGGTTCTAAAAGTGGGAATAGAGTTTTGTTTTAGATCATAATGGGCTGTGGAGACCTGTCGCTTATAATTCATGTGGTATTGTGGAACTTCAGAACACCTCATGATTATTAAAGGATCTCATGGGGGATTTCTCTCTGATAACTTGAGCTCAAACGCCAAAGTTTTCCATTTTCAGGGCAGCAGGAAACATTCTGGGCCTTTGGGGAAACTGGATCAGACTATGCATACCAGGCTATGAAGTTCCTTGAGAATAGGCCTGAGGGTATTTACCACAAAGTAAAAGTTATAGGGAAGGTTTGAATAGGTTAGGACCTTAATCTCTGGAACACAGGAGAATGAGGGGGAGATTTGATATGCAAAATTTTGAGGGGTATTGATTAGGTTAATGCAAGAAGGTTTTTTCCACTGAGGTTGGGTGAAATTAGAACCAGAGGTCATGGGTGAAGGGTGAAAGGTGAAATACTTAAGGGGAACCTAAGGGCGACCATCTTCCCTCAGACGGTGGTGTGAGTGTGTCAGAGGATGCAGGTTCAATTACAACATTTGAGAGAAGTTTGGATAAGTACGTGGATGGAAGGAGTACGGAAAGTTATGGTCCAGGTGGGATTAGGCAGAATAAGAGCTCAGCATGGACAAGATGGGCCAAAGGGCCTGTTTCTGTGCTGTCGTGCTCTATGACTCCACAACTTCAAGAATGATATGTCCTAATTACAAGATGAAGTTGGGCAACCTGAGGACATCCTTCTTAGAGCGAAGGAGATTGCAGAGATTTGAAAGAAGTGTACGCAAGGAGACATAACTCTTACCCAAATCTTTACCCCTGTGCGCTCTGTTCTTTGAACCATTAGCCAATAAAACATGGGCGTGAGCGAATAAATTAATATTTCATTTTTGCTCTGGCAGGAAAGACGTAATAGCAGAAACCAATACTTGCAGGAGTTAAGGAAGATAGCAGATTAGCGGAAGCAGGGGATCAAAGCAATTTGGAGGGTCTTAAAGGACAAGCGAAAGCAGATGGCAAACAAAGATCTCGTTAAATAAATTTTTTACTCAGAGAGTGGTTGGTGCGTGGAATGCACTGCCTGAGTCAGTGGTGGAGGCAGATACACTAGTGAAGTTTAAGAGACTACTAGACAGGTATATGGGGGAATTTAAGGTGGGGGCTTATATGGGAGGCAGGGTTTGAGGGTCGGCACAACATTGTGGGCCGAAGGGCCTGTACTGTGCTAAACTATTCTATATGTCTATGTTAAATTCTAGGTCAGTAACAAATGAAACTGTGGAATAAGGAGCAACAGTACAGGAGGTGGGAGATGGTGTGAGGGCATGTCTGGAGATAAATATACTATCCAGCTGACTTTTTTTTGTAACAAATGGGGAATGATTTAAAAGTGGTGGTACAGGAGTGTAACACCCTGGTTCACATTTTTACTGCTATGCTGTAGGTACTTCATTCTGTTCTGCTTCAAATTCCTTGGTGTCCACATTTCCGAGGATCTCACCTGGTCCCTGCACTCCTCCATCCTGATCAAAAAGGTGCAACAGTGCCTTTATTTCCTGCGGAGCATGAAGAAAGCTCACCTCTGTCCCGGGATACTGACAGACTTTTACCGCTGTACCATTGAGAGCATACTCACCAACTGCATCTCAGTGTGGTATGGCAATTGTCCCGTATCGGACCACAAAGCACTCCAGCGTGTGGTGAAAACTGCCCAGTGGATTATCGGCACCCAATTGCCCACCATTGAGAACATCTACCATAAACGCTGCCTGGGCAGGGCGAAAAGCATTATCAGGGATGCATCTCACCCTAACCATGGACTTTTTACTCTCCTCCCATCCGGTAGGTGCTACAGGAGACTCCGCTCCCGCACCAGCAGGCTCAGGAAGATCTTCTTCCCTGAGTCTCTGACACTGCTGAACCTCACATCACAGCACTAAGCAGTATTGCATTCATATTGTACCATCTCAGTACTTTTATATTTGTGTGCTGTAGCACTTTTTTTTATTTGCAGTTATTTTGTAAATTCTTTGCATTTCTGGTCAGATGGTAATTGCATTTCATTGGCTTTGTATCTGTAAGGGATGCTAAGGAATGCGTATCATCCTATTAAGATGGTGGAACTGGGAGAAGGTTTGAGAGAAAACTGGGGTGGGGGGGAGGTTTTGTGAGGGACGCTAAGGTTAGTTTGGGATTCTTTTTGTTCAGCGGGAGATGAAGAAAGAAGACGCTGCAGAGAACCGGTCATAGGATTCAAGCCGGTGGGGACCATGATTCGATGGAGCCAGGCGCCGAGATTGGCTGCGGATCAGTGAATATGAATTTTGGGAATAGTTGAGCTCCAACTTGTACACATTTGACTGTTCAACTATAATGGGCCTTTTTTTTATTTTCTTTCGTTTCTTTACTAACCCTTTAGTTAAGACTCATAAATAAAATTCCTTTAATTGTATGCAGTGTGCTGTCTGTTGTTTCTTGGCACTAAGTTGTAACAGGGGAGCAAATTACACAGTGTCCACACAAACCGGGATTTGGGGTGGGAGAGCCGTCTCCATCTCACAGGTTTGGTGGGACCAGGATGTGTATTCCCCAGATTTACGCAGCCAAGGAAACCAGCAGGGTTTCAGGGGTATTAATAAATGGCGACTATAGATGTAGGATCTCGAGGAGGACCATAACCTCATCGTAGGGTTTGGGGGCTTGCGTGCTTCAATGACCCAGAGAGCTATTCCGTTGGAGTCAGAACCTTCTGCTTTGATTCCTGGTGGGGTCACCCATGCCAAACAGGTCAAAGGGTCGAGGCCATTCTAAGAGTGGTCCACTGGTCCCCCAGGTTTGGCGGGGGGGAGGGGCGGGGAGGATGGCGGTGGTGGTTCAGCTCAGGGCTAATGACCCTGACTGGTCAAGTAAAAATTGTTACGGAAACAGCAATGAAGAATCCTGTTTCTGTGTGTGATGGTATTCCTGAGTCTCCACCCGGGATCTGCATGACTGGCAGTTGTGAAAACCCAAAGGAAGCTACCGACATGATGACGGAAGCCCTGAACACCGTCAAGCTCAGATAGCCAAGAACAGAGAGAGATGGAGGATCTTCATTGCTGCCCTAAATGCCAGCGGTGTAACAGGCAGTAAGTAACTATAGACATAGGAAGGACATACCTTAACACTCATACTCGGTAGTTGGATTCCAATCTGACTGGGGTACGAAATGTGGATGGATGGGGAGAACTTTTTGGGCATCCTAGTGTGGCAGGGAAATGTCTATAAATTCCCAGTGAGAAGCAAGATGTAGCAATAACAGTAGATTTCGGACCACAGAGATTAGGAGAAAAAGAGGAAAGGAAATGCATTTATTAAATCTATTGGAAATAATTTGAAAAGTTGCATGCCTTTACCTTGATACTTTACTTAGCTATGAGTAATAAACCAGAAATAGTTGGCAAGCTGCTAATAAGGGATTATTTGAGAATAAGACCTATAATATCACTGAGTTCTCAGTTTAGCCTTGAAGCAGAGAAAAATGTTCATCGAAAAGGGTTTTGGATTTAGACCAAGCTAATGATGAAAGGTTGAGGAAGAGTTGTGTGGGATAAATTGGAAGAAATTACTAGTAACAACAAAGTTACAACAATGAACTCTATTCAACAAAGTAATTGGTAGATTGTGAAACAAGCGTAAAGCCTTTGAACACAAAACAGGTACTTCTGGAGTGATGCAAGCATAGTTGGTGTTTCTTTTTGAGGATTCTTATTAATTACAAAGAAGTAATTTATGTCAGGGCAAGGAATAAGAAGCAAGAAAGAGACAAATTATTGCAAATAACGCAAAAAAAGAGCCTAGAATGTAATAGGGAAGCAAAACGAAAACATTAAAGAAACCAGGCCACCTTTGTCTGCAAGCAATTTGTTTCAGGAACTGCTTTTGAATCAACAAAAATGTACTTCACTATCAGGCAACTACTCCCTGGACTATTCAAATTTAGACCAGCGTAGGGAAGCTCTTACAAGAAGCACAATTAAATGAGCAGCCAAAGGAACTGCAAGCAAGCAGTTCATTATCCTATTTATAGTCGCAGCAATTGGTCCTACACGGCCTCCAAAATACACTTCATTACAGTCAATAGAACTAAATTTTATAAACAAAGGTCTGAATGGCTAATGACTCCTTTGGTGAATAAGGTTATCATTCCAAGACTTCCGGGATATGAATTTGGTTCCTGGTCGCCTATCACCTCATCAAAGTGTCATAAAATGTTGTGCCCCTCGCTAATACAGTACTGAGCAAAACTCTCAGGAAATATCTCGGGAATAAGGCCTATAACAGGGGTGGCCAACCTTTTACATTCCATGTGTCAATTTTTTTCACTCACGAGTTCGGATGCGCCATATAACTCTTGTACCCCCATTCAATTCTTGTAAAAATATGTTAATATAGAACTTGTGCGTGAAAAAATCGCATCTGAGCTCTTGCGTGAAAAAATTGACACATGGAATGTTAAAGGTTGGCCACCCCTGGCCTATAATATCACTGAATTCTCAATTAGTCTTGAAGCAGAGAATTATACATATAACCATATAACCATATGACAATTACAGCACGGAAACAGGCCATCTCGGCCCTTCTAGTCCGTGCCAAACTCTTTCTCTCACCCAGTCCCACCAACCTGCACTCAGCCCATAACCCTCCATTCCTTTCCTGTCCATATATCTATCCAATTTAACTTTAAATGACAATATCGAACCTGCTTCAACCACTTCTGCTGAAAGCTCGTTCCACACAGCTACCACTCCCTGAGTAAAGAAGTTCCCCCTCATGTTACCCCTAAACTTTTGCCCTTTAACTCTCAACTCATGTCCTCTTGTTTGAATCTCCCCCACTCTCAATGGAAAAAGCCTATCCACGTCAACTCTATCTATCCTCTCATAATTTTAAATACCTCTATCAAGTCCCCCCTCAACCTTCTACGCTCCAAAGAATAAAGACCTAACTTGTTCAGCCTTTCTCTGTAACTTAGGAGATGAAACCCAGGCAACATTTTAGTAAATCTCCTCTGTACTCTCTCAATTTTATAGACATCTTTCCTATAATTCGGTGACCAGAACTGTACACCATACTCCAAATTTGGCCTTACCAATTTCAACATTGCATCCCAACTCCTATACTCAATGCTCTGATTTATAAAGGCCATATAGCTAAGGTGTCTAGGACTTTTGCACAGTACTGTATTTGTCAACGTTCGGTGGAGAGCAAGTTTGATAATCTGGCAGGAGCAAAGGATGTTGGGAATGGTGAGGGCAAAGCGTCATGAGAGGGGTGTGGGAAAGAAGGCAGAGCAGGAGTACTGGGGTGGGGGGGGGGTGTTGGCGTGGGTGCAGACACACCCAGTCCAGAGACACCAGGCAAGGCCATTTGATCCCAAACAGCTGGTTTATTCATCATTACAGAAGGTCTCTCTGGTGCTTCCTGCTCCCTTCCCTCCCTTCCCCTTCACCCAACCATGATTCCCCTCTCCCTGCCCCTTTCCCACTGTCAGTCCGCAATAGAGACCCACATCAGGATCAGGTTCATCATCACTCACACATGTCATGGAATTTGTTTTTTTTTTGCAGCAGCAGTACAGTGTAATACATAATATTACTAAAGTACTGTGCCACGGTCTTAAACACCCTAGCTGTATACACTTTTGCACAGTACTGTAAGTGCCAGCTGTCATTCGTGTGCACCAGTTTAGATGCTTGCCGGTTTCATACCAATGAGGGGTCTTTGCACGTGTCCCTATCTAGTCTGTTCAACAGTGATAGATGTGCCCCACTTGCTCTGAGGATGGTCTCTGCAACTCTGAGACTTTAGCCTTAACACCAAGGATAATTCTTGGATGCAAGACAGAGCCAAGTACTTTTATGTTCTCTTTCTTGTTTTTGAATACTTTCTCAGTTGCATCCTACTTAATTCGATGTCAAGTTTTATTTCTGCTTGTTTCTAGACTTCTCATTCTCAAATTATCTTGAATTTTTGAAAGCAAATGCTGCTTCTGAGGAATGAGATTGTGAAGTGATCTCTTTGTATTTTTTTGTTCTCTTTTTCAATCTTCCCCGATATAAGCCCAGTGTAGAATAAATCTGAAGTTTAACTTTTACTGTTAACCAGTTCAAGTTCAAAGTACATTTATTATCGAAATATGATTCATTTCCTTGCAGGCAGCCACAAAGCAAAGAAGCCCCAGAAGAACCTATTAAAAAAATTGAACAAACAGCTAATGCACAGATAGAGAAAAGAATCAAATCATGCAGACAAGGCCAGTGGGCAAACAGCATTCAGAACAAAAGTGAATCCATAGATACAAAGCCCAGAGCAGACAGTGCAGGCCTACAGCCTCACCCACAGTTCATCACACAGCAGATCAAATCGTCACGGGGCCCACAGACACGAAGCCCGGACCAGCCAGAGCAGGCCCACAGCCTCACCCTCAGTTCATCAGACAGTGGATCAAATCGTCACGGGGCCCACAGACAGGAAGCACGGACCAGCCAGAGCAGGCCCACAGCCTCAGCCTCAGTTCATCAGACAGCGGATCAAATCATTGCGGGGCCCACAGACACGAAGTCCGGACCAGCCAGAGCAGGCCCACAGCCTCAGCCTCAGTTCATCAGACAGCGAATCAAATCGTCGCGGGGCCCACAGACACAAAACTCGGACCAGCCAGAGCAGGCCCACAGCCTCACCCTCAGTGCAGTGAAGAGCAGAGCAAACTTCACAGAGCAGCAAGCAGAACCAGTCCGATCCAGGCCTCCAGTCCCCCTACCCTGCCTTTTCAATGCAACTGGTCTGGCGTCTAAATAGTCCAAACATCAGGTCATTCTTTGCTCAAAGACCTGGGCTCTGTCACATTGATACCAGTTATGTCCCACTGGAAGAAATTCCCTTTTTCCCCATAAGAAGGGATGTAAAAATCAGTGCTCTTCATGTCACTGGATCCTCTGGAATTTCCTGAGATGATTAATCAATCCCATGTTACATGTTTAAAACAAGTTAGAGGAAATCTTTTCTCTTCTCCAACTCCCTCTTTAAGGGACTTCCCTTGCACTGAAATCAGAAACAAATTAACTACTTAATTCTCTGAAACAAGTTGGAACTAAGAAAATGTGTTCTCGAAAGAACAGAGGCAGTGCCAATATCTTCATTATAAAGCAGCATAACCTTCAGCTCACACCACCCCATACAACCAATGGAAATCGAAGTCTGTCCTCTTCTTTTCGTACCAGCATCCTGGCCATAAACACCTCTTTCCAGAAAAAACAACAATTTACCTGATCTGCATTCAGTTTACAACACTGATATCCACTCACTATTTGATCTCCTCTATATTAAGGGAGAGACCCAATATGAATCAGAGACCACTTTGTTTATCAGTTATGTAGCTGTGACTCTAGACTTCTGCTCAGTTGTCTCAGCATTTCACAATTTCACTCCCAATTTGATCTCTCTATCCTTACTCTCCTGCTTTGTCCCATGAATGGAGTCTCATCTTCTGTCTAAATTCTTCAGACTTCAAAATTTTCAGATAATGTATATTCCCATTGCTCTTTGTTCTTATTTCAGATTTTCAATATTCATAATGTTCTCCTTTGATAAGTTCAGATAAATAGTCCACTTCTCCTATCTACATCTCCTCCAGACAAATCCTCTTTGTCTTCACCATCAATTTTTTGCCTTTAATCTCTCCTGGTCTTCAAGCCTATCATGTCCTTTCCTGCTTGTTCTCCCTCTGTCTCTCTCTCTCTCTCTGTCTCTCTCTCTCTCTGCCTCTTTCTCTCTCTCTCACTTACTCTCTGTCTGTCTCTCTCCCTGTCTCTCTCTCACTCACTCTCTCCCTGTCTCACTCCCTGTCTTTCTCCCTGTCCCTCTCTTCCTCTCTCTGGGTCTGTCTGTCTCGGTCTGTCTCTCTTTCTGTCTCTCTCTGTCTTTGTCTTTTTCTCTCTCTATCTGCTTGATCTGTCAGAGTTGCCGGTCAGATTCTGTTTTTATTTCAGAATTCCAGGATCTTCAGTATTCTGCTTTTGTAATTTGAGTAATGCCTGATTTGAGACAGAAACCAGAAGAATTAATTATAAGGAGACGAGAAGATTTCATCATTGTCTTAAGCTTTGATTTTAGTTCTGAGTAAGAAAATATAAGAGCTTGTCAATTTATGACATCCCTGAAGAGCAATAACAAAAAGGCATTCAACAATTAAATCAAAGTTCAGGACTATTTGGGCCATTAGTCATTGAGCTAATGATAGCACCAGTCATACCTGAATTAAGCATGAAAAATAACTTTGGTAAATTACATTAGATCCAAATTAATTATGCCAAGTTGTGGTCCACTCTTTTAGAAAACTGATCAGATTAACTTAGTCACTACATGCTGTAATTGGCAAGCCACTGACTGCAGGTCAATGTTACCAGTATTCCACTTAGATGCAAATGTGGTTTCTCTTGGAGCCTGCCTGTGGCCACTAACAATGGAACTGATACCATCAAATGGTAGTTTGCGGTGAATCTATTAAATAAATTTTGGTATTATGTGGATACTTTATACGGATACTTTATGATATGAACTGATAGGAAATAGAATGATAGTAACTTATGAATGAAATACTTTGCTGAAAATATTTCATTATTTCCTTACATCAAGCACTTCACAAATATTGGTACTCTACTGAACAGACCAAGTATATTAATCCATCCTGACTCAAAGGAAGAATCTTTCCCTTTAAACCTTGTAAGCGGACAATTGGGCCTTTCAGCAGTCTTTCTCCTTAATCACTTGAAACACACTTTCTCCAAAGTAGGAACCCTTCAACGTCATCATCGTCATCATTATGTGCCATGCCGTATGATATGGGTGATCCTAATCTTCCGTCTGTCTTCAATCTGCCTGTGGGGAAGACTCCTTTCACACTGTTGTTCTTATTCTTTTCTCGACCCATGACCATGATTGCTCTCTGGAAATCTGTTTTTTCACAGAAGTGGCTTGCCATTGCCTTCTTCTGGGGAGTGTCTTTACGAGGCGGGTGACCCCAGCCATTATCAATGCTCTTCAGAGATTGTCTGCCTGGCGCCATCGGTCGTATAACCAGGACTTGTGATATGCACCGGCTGCTCCCATGGCTTCACTTGACCCTGATACCCTGATCGGGGGGCGGGGGGGGGTGACTGGGCTAGGCAGATGTTATACCTTGTCCAAGGACAAGCTGCAGGCCAGCGGAGGGAAGATAGAGAAGTATCTCCACTCCGAGATACCTCTCCTTTGGTAGAGACTTATCTCCACCCCACCACCCAGGAACCCTACACGTCCTCTAAAATGTTCTACTGAAACAATACTAATTTTATTTTAAATGTTCCAAAGAAGTTTTGAAATGGAACAATGTCTTCAAGTTGAGAATATACCACCCATGGTGATTCTGGATACCCTTAAGTGCAGTTGTACTATTCAGTGGCGGGGAGGGGTGGAGTTCAGAATGATCTTCATAAGCCAATAACTTGACCAATATTAGGTTGATCAATCATCTTACATGTAAAGGTGCAAGGAAAGCAGACCTCTACTCTTTAAGTTATAAAATAGCAGAATAAAATAATACTGGTTAAACTCCCAATGTTCATAGTAATGACCCAAAGCCTATTTTAAAATAGGCTTTTAAATGCAACAATTAAGTCCACCATAGTCAAGCAGAGGCTCTGGAATTACCAGGTTATTTTAAGCAAGATTACTTTTTTTATTTCCATCTTTTACAGTTTCAAAATAACTAAAAAGGAAAAGGGCCTGAATCAAAAGTTTGGGTACCCTGCCTTAGTAACACCCCCTTTGGCAAGTATCACAGCTTGTAAATGTTTTCTGTAGCCAGCTAGGAGTCCTTCAATTCTTGTTTGGGGGACTTTCGCCCGTTCTTCCTTGCAAAAGGCTTCTAGTTCTGTGAGATTCTTGGGCTGCCTTGCATGCACTGCTCTTTTGAGGTCTATCCACAGATTTTCGATGATGTTTAGGTCTGGGCACTGTGAGGGCCATGGCAAAACCTTCAGCTTGCGCCTCTTGAGGTAGTCCATTGTGGATTTTGAGGTGTGTTTAAGAGACATTAAGAGTTAAGGGTCCATTGTGAATTTTGAGGTGTGTTGTTTGCTTCCAGAAATTGCTGGTATTTAATTGAATTCATTCTCAATTTGACCTCCACCATTCCTGTGAACTGCCATTTCTTAATGACATTACAAACTGAGGAAACAGCTACCTGAAAATCCTTTGCTATCTTCTTCTAGCCTTCTCCTACTTTGTGGGCATCATTTATTTTAATTTCCAGAGTGCTAGGCAGCTGCTTAGAGGAACCCATGGCTGCTGATTGTTGGAAGAAGGTTTGGGGAGTCAGGGTAATTATAAAGCTTTGAAATTTGCATCATCTGGCCTTTCCTAACGATGATTGTGAACAAGCCATAGCCCTAACAAGCTAATTAAGGTCTGAGACCTTGGTAAAAGTTATCTGAGAGCTCAAATCTCTTGGGGTGCGCAAACTTTTGCATGGTGCTCCTTTCCTTTTATTCACTCTAAAATTGTACAAAACAAAAATAATACACTAATCTTGCTTAAAATATTGAAAAGAATGTTTCAACTTTAACTTTATGACTTTTGGAGATGAGTTCATCTTCTACTCACTCAACTATTCACAGTAACAGAAATTTTGACCAGGGGTGCCCAAACTTTTGCATACCACTGTAAATGTCTGCTTTATGCATTTACCAAGCAGGGGATGTGAATCTTGACCCCAGCTCCACATCTTCTGTCGGGCTAGCTTATTATTTAACGCTGTAGAGTTACAACCACAGCACCTCACTTGAATGCTTATGGCCATCAAGCACATTGGATCTGTACATTTTCCAGCTCTGTTTGGGAAGAGGACCATTCCAGAATTCTCATATGCAATCAACCAGTCGAGGGAAGGTCTGAAGAAAACTGGGTATGTTATTCATCTGATGGTTTGCTGGGTCTCTTGCAAACGTCACAGCAAAATGACTCGGAAAGAAGCTTGGATAGTATATGGATGGTAGGGATATGAAGCTATGGTCCCAGTGCAGGTCGATGGGAGTAGGCAGTCTAAATGGCTCAGCATGGACTAGATGGGCCCAATGACCTGTTTCTGTGCTGTACTTTTCTATGACTTTATGGCTCTATTAAAATAAGCACAATAATCACACTGGAAGATTTTCCTATTGAATTATAGCATACATACAGTAAATTACAGAGTCAAGTGACACCAGTTTTTTTTCTAAATACTTCTGGTGTCTAGTATTTTCATTGTTAAACTATTGAGCTGACTTCAATTAATGACCAATTTATTTGAATGCTATATTAAGGTTGCTTCATCGGTTATCAATAGCTGGTAATTCCCAAAAAGCTTTCTCAATTATTTGGTCAACACACATCAAAGTTGCTGGTGAACACAGCAGGCCAGGCAGCATCTGTAGGAAGAGGGGCAGTCGACGTTTCAGGCCGAGACCCTTCGTCAGGACTAACTGAAGGAAGAGTGAGTAAGGGATTTGAAAGTTGGAGGGGGAGGGGGAGATCCAAAATGATAGGAGAAGACAGGAGGGGGAGGGATGGAGCCAAGAGCTGGACAGGTGATTGGCAAAAGGGGATACGAGAGGATCATGGGACAGGAGGTCCGGGAAGAAAGACAAGGGTGGGGGGACCCAGAGGATGGGCAAGAGGTATATTCAGAGGGACAGAGGGAGAAAAAGGAGAGTGAGAGAAAGAATGTGTGCATAAAAATGAGTAACAGATGGGATACGAGGGGGAGGTGGGGCCTTAGCGGAAGTTAGAGAAGTCGATGTTCATGCCATCAGGTTGGAGGCTACCCAGACGGAATATAAGGTGTTGTTCCTCCAACCTGAGTGTGGCTTCATCTTTACAGTAGAGGAGGCTGTGGATGGACATGTCAGAATGGGAATGGGATGTGGAATTAAAATGTGTGGCCACTGGGAGATCCTGCTTTCTCTGGCGGACAGAGCGTAGATGTTCAGCAAAGCGGTCTCCCAGTCTGCGTCGGGTCTCGCCAATATATAAAAGGCCACATCGGGAGCACCGGACGCAGTATATCACCCCAGTCGACTCACAGGTGAAGTGTTGCCTCACCTGGAAGGACTGTTTGGGGCCCTGAATGGTGGTAAGGGAGGAAGTGTAAGGGCATGTGTAGCACTTGTTCCTCTCTTAAACGGATCTCCCCCATTTCACGTACATCTGCTCTCACTCCATCCTCTCACCACCCCACTAGGAATAGGGTTCCCCTGGTGCTCACCTACTACCCCACCAGCCTCCGGGTCCAACATATTATTCTCCGTAACTTCCGCCACCTCCAACGGGATCCCACCACTAAGCACATCTTTCCCTCCCCCCCTCTCTCTGCATTCCGCAGGGATCGCTCCCTATGTGACTCCCTTGTCCATTCGTCCCCCCCATCCCTCCCCATTGATCTCCCTCCTGGCACTTATCTGTGTGAGAAATGTGATAAACCGTTAGTTTAACTGCTATGCCGCTTTCTGCCAGTGAGGGTGAAAAATACCTGAGTTTGTTAGAGTCTGAGACTTCCATTAGTCAGAGTTGTGCATGGATATTGCATTCTAGCTGTCTTGCCATGCAAGGCTGGCAAGTACGAAATGGAGAGCAAGCTGTTGCCCATATAGCAAGCTCCACCTCTCCACAGACATGATGAACCCAAAGGAACGGCAGAGGCTGATACAGTTTGATACCAGCAGAATGCAGGAGTTCCCAGTCTGTATTGAACTCAAGGTAGGACTGCCTTAGGGACTGCAGCTCCGGATTTTTCCCTCGGGGTTTACTTCCGAAGCCTTCCCCAAGAGTGAGTTTAGCCGCAAGGCAGCGGAGGTTTGAGATCAGAGTTTTCCTTCTCCTAGATGAGCTGCCAACCACGGCTGATGAGCCCCGTCTGCCTGGTTTTAAGGCGCTGGTAACCTGCTCTTGCTCCTTCTCCTGTCAGTAGAACTGGTTCCACCGGGCTTAGTAGCTAAGCCACACGTGAAATCCAGGAGCTGGACTTGGTTATCAGAAGCTACTTGAGGTGCACGCTATTGGGAGCATTTAATAGGTAGTCCATTACCACCCTGACTATAACAACCTTAAGGAAACAAAAAAAGTTAAAAAAGTATGTCCCACAAAAAGTATCATCAATAAAAGCAGTGGTTTCTAACAGTATTGATGTCCCACAAACTGAATCATCTGGCGAGGAAGGGCAATAGATTATATTCCAGGGATATTTCTCTGCCCATGTTTCATCTAAGACCATAGAGCTCAGTTTTGAGGACTCCCAGGGCTACTGTCCACCTGCATACCTCCTGTGTTGCTCCTTCTGCTGGAACAAGCCATACCCAGGGATTGTGATGCAGATGTGCCATACGATAGATGATTCAATACTAATAAATTTATGGGCCTGTTGTTTAATAATCTAGGGTAATTTCAGCATTAGTTCCCAACTGTTCATGAGGAAGAGTTGTGAAAAACCTGAGACCAGCAATGTCCTAATTTGATGCCTGTCCTTTCTCTGCTTTTATATAGTGGATATCATACAGCTGAGTAACCTTAGAGACAATGACATTCCTGAGGAAGGGAATCACATTCAGGACTGAATGGATAGGACGGCAAATTTTCTTCCTGAAAGATATTGATGGAACTCTACTAATTGCTTTATGAATTCTTTACAATGATTAATTGTTTTTTATCTAGAAAAAATTTTATTAATCTAAATTTTAATTCCATAGCTGTCATAGACATAGACATAGAACAGTACAGCACAGAAACAGTCCCTTCTGCCCACAATGTTGTGCTAAACCAGTTAACAGGCACATCAAAAAAAACCCAAAAGCTAATCCCTCCTACCTACATAATGTCCATATCCCCCCATCTTCCTCATATTCATGTGCCTATCTAAATGTCTCTTAAAAGCCTCTAATGTATTTGTCTCTACCACCATGCCAGGTGTCCGCCACTCCCTGAGTAAAAAACATCCCCCACATCCCCCTTGAACCTACCTCCTCTCACCTTCACTGCCTGCCCCCTGATAAATCCCTGGGAAAGAAGATTCTGCCTGTCGGCTGTATCTGTGCCTCTCATAATCTTGTAAACCTCTGTCAGATCTCCCCTCACCCTCTGCTACTCCAGAGAAAAGTTTGTCCAGCCCCTCAAGGGGGAACTTGAACCACATCTCTGGATCTTAGGCCTCTGCATTACTTGAACATGTTTACATATTTTAACACTGGCCATTCAGCCCACTGAGACTGTACTGACCCCCCGCATAACAATCCTGTTTCCCTCTTTTATTTCCCTGTAACCCTGTGGGTTTTTTTTTCTTTCTCAGTGTGTCCATCAACTACCCTTTGATTCTTTTGCTTCTTACCTTTACTCAGGGGTAAGTCACTGTAGTCAACCAATTCAGCAACATACTTTTGGGAAAGCAAGACACCTGAGAAAAATCTAAGCAATTGCAAGGAGAATGGGGAAAACTCCACCTAGACAGCACCCAGAGTCAGGATTAAGCTCAAGGTAACAGCATTAGCAACTCCACCTCTGTATCATCATTGTGTTTTCTTAGCCAGGTACTTTCCTACTGGGCTGCTACCATTCATTAACATAGCTTGCATTGTCTTATCTGTTATTTCTGGAAGCTACATGACAATGCATTCTACTTGGCATTGCAATTGAACTGTATCTTTGGTTTGAGAATATAGGGATCAACATAATGACAGTGACAGGTAGCAATGGCATCTGCTGAACACTAAACTAACATTTCCACTTCAAAGCATGTCAAATGAGGCTACAAAGACTAAAGAGCGACTGTGGGATTTCCTTACCTGTGGGAAAATTCCTCCAGTTTCACCACAGCCAAATAGTCCGTTCTGTGGATTTAAGGATTTTGTCACTATGGATTACTATTGCTTTATTAGCAAATCTAATCCTTGACTTCCTGCCTTAAATTGCCCCACCTATGTTGCTTTGCTTCCCTTTCTCATAGTAGTAGACATTTTAAAGATATTATTCTGTGTTGATGTTTTCAAAGTTACGGTGCCTTGTAAAAGTGTTCAGCTTGCCCCCCCCCCCCACCACCACCACCAAGCCTTATTTATGTGAATTACAACCAGGGATTTTGATCGATTTAGCTGGGAATTTTTATTTGTGAATCACATGCTCATTTTTCCACAGTAGAGCCCAAAAAAAAACAGAGGAAACTGAAGAACTAAAATTTCAAAACCTGAAATGTCAGCAGTTCAAAGGCATTCACCCCACTTTATTCAGTACTTAGTTGCACCACCTCTCACAGCTATTACAGCCAATAATCTTCTTGGATACGTCTCTATTAGCTTTCAACAACGTGACGGAGCAAGATTTGCCCATTCCTCCTTGTGAAATCACTCAAGCTGTGACAGGTTAGTTGGGGAGCGGCAGTGGATAACAATCTTGAGGTCTTGCCAGAGATTTTGATTGGGTTGTCAGGACTCTGGGCCACTCAAGGACGTAAATCTTCTTCAACTGAAGCCACTCCATGGTAGCTCTGGCAGTGTGCTTTGGGTCATTGTCCTGCTGAAAGATGAACTTCCTCCCCAGTTTCTTTCTGGTAGAGGGTAACAGGTTTCTATCAATGATCCTCTGTGATTAGCAGCATTCATCTTCCATCAGTTATGACCAGATTTCCAGTCCCTATTACTGAAGAGCATCCCCATAGCATGATGCTATCTCCACCATATTTTACAGTAGGAGTGGTGTTATCAGGCTGATGCACAGTATTCGATTTACACCACACGTACTGCTTAGTGTTGAGGCCAAAAAGTTCCACTTTAGTCTCATGTGGAGGATGTTCTTCCACATCTTTACAGTATCTTTGAAGTGACACTTTACAATTTTTTTTTTTAGCCAGGGCCTCTTCCCTGCCACTCTTCCATAAGAACCCTTTTTGTGCAAGGCCTCAGAGACTGTGGAGCCATGAACTTCAGCTCCAGTTGTAGCCATTGACTTCTGCAGCTCACTCAGAGTGACTGTTGGCATCACAGAAGCCTCTCCTACAAGTGACAATCTTCTCCAGCAACTGAGTTTAGAGGGGTGGCCTGATCTTGGCAGTGTAGCTGTGGTTTCATATTGTTTTCCATTTTTTTAATGAGGGACTGCACCGAGTTCTAAGGTATGCTCGGTGCCTTTGAGATACGCTTGTGCCCTTCCCCACATATGTGCTTGTCTATTATCATGTCCCTGACTTGTCTTTATTTTGGTTTGGTCTATTGAAAATTTACCCTCGTGTTGGACATTACAGAGAGAGGGGTTATTTACACTACTGTGAACGCATTGAAAACAAGTGATTATACATCTATATCTATATAAACAAATTGGATGAGTTGGTAGGGCAATATAGTGCTACTGAGAAAATTTAGCATTGTAATTACAAAGGGGATGAATACTTTTGTCAGCCTCACAATTTTGGCTTTTAATTTTTGGTAAACTGTTGTTAGATCTGGTATTTTTATTTTGATTTGACAAAATGCACAATGTTTTGCAGATTGGCTCAAAAAATCCTACTTCAATATATTTTAAATTTAGAAAATGTTAAAATAGTTTTTCAAAGTCTTGTAATTCTTTAAAACTTTATGTCGTAGGGAATGAATCAATAGTTATTTCTGACATTTATTTTTACAAGTTGGATTGTGGGTGTGCAACTATATTAATTCTTCTAACAATACCTTAGTTTATGGTTGTATCTACTGTATATAAAAGTTGCTGGTGAACGCAGCAGGCCATGCAGCATCTATAAGAATCTTCCTATAGATTCTGCCTGGCCTGTTGCATTCACCAGCAACTTTTATGTATGTTGCTTGAAATTCCAGCATCTGCAGATTTCCTCGTGTCTACTGTATATGTTTAGAACATAGAATAGAATAGTACAGCACAGTACAGGCCCTTCGGCCCACAATGTTGTGCCGACCCTCAAACGCTGCCTCCCATATAAGCCCCCACCTTAAATTCCTCCATATACCTGTCTAGTAGTCTCTTAAACTTCACTAGTGTACCTGCCTCCACCACTGACTCAGGCAGTGCATTCCACACACCAACCACTCTCTGAGTGGAAAACCTTCCTCTAATATCCCCCTTGAACTTCCCACCCCTTACTTTAAAGCCATGTCCTCTTGTATTGAGCAGTGGTGCCCTGGGGAAGAGGCGCTGGCTATCCACTCTATCTATTCCTGAGCCTGTCTTAATTGAAAGTGACATGCAGAAAGAAGTAAGTGGGGATGAGGACGACAGCAGTTCATCGAAGGAGTGTGAGGGCGAAGTAGAGGAACAAGAAATGGAGTGGGTTTCGGAAGAGAACGTGGATGAAGCTGCTTTTAGTGCTGGTGGGAATACTGTTAGTGATGCTAGCCAGCAGCATGAGGAAGGACCCTGCCAGCCAGCATTGAAAAAGTACCCTTCGCACCTCGCAACAGTTTGGCAATCAGCAAAGGAGTTTTATTCGTGCCTGGTTTGACTGGCAAGCTTATGTTCCTTTATTCTTTCTGATAATTTTGAATAGTTTAATTTGCATTGTCATTTTTAAAGAATAATTTCCAGATCGTCAAAGAACGATACCAAGGTAGGGTAATATGGAGCCAAACAAACTGGTGGCTTTCCAGACATCCAAAAGGTTAGCTCAAATCAGTTGAATGCAGTCAGCTAAGAAGAATAACATCAGCCAGGATCATTATTGTGGAACCAATATTAGAAGGTGCCCTTGTGTGCTTGTCAGGTGAGAGCAGGATTGGGAATTTAGGTTCTCATAGTTCGACTGCACACTAATGCTTACTATTCAATTAAGACCCAAGAGAGCCATTGATTATGGTTCAATTTGCCAATGTACACTTGGGACAGATGAACATCCAACCAAGACAAAATTCAAGGTGGCACTTTTTTTCTGTAAAATGACAGAATAAGAGGCTTTATAAATACATTCCTTCACATGCAATAAAAACAAAACGATGGGATACACAGCAGACGTAAGCAACATCTGTGGAGGAAGAAACACGTCCGGAGAGAGAGCAAACATTTCAATGCCTCTTCAACAGTTACTGCTACACGAACGCATGGGCAAAATGAAAAGATGGAAATGTAGGAAGTAGAGCAAACGTATGACGTTCAGTTCCTAGACCCTGCTCAAAATAATCATGTTTGATCCTTCATCATAAAACCATATCAGTTCAGTTTCATTTATTGTCATTTAGAAATGCATGCATTAAAAAATGATACAACGTTCCTCCAGAATGATATTACAAGAAAACACAGGACAAACCAAGACTAAAACTGACAAAACCACATAATTATAACATATAGTTGCAACAGTGCAAAGCAATACCATAACTTAATAAAGAGCAGACCACAGGCACGGTAAAAAGAAGTCTCAAAGTCCCAATAGACTCATTATCTCACGCAGACGGCAGAAGGGAGGAACTCTCCACGCCATGAACCTCCAAGCGCCGCCAACTTGCCAATGCAGCATCATTGGAAGCACCCGACTGCGGTGGACTCTGAGTCCGTCCGAAAACTTCGAGCCTCCGACCAGCCCCTCTGACACAGCCTCTGCCGAGCACTTCAACCCCGCCCCGGCTGCCGAGCAACAAGCAAGGCCGAGGACTCGGGGCCTTCTCCTCCGGAGATTCTGGACCACACAGTAGCAGCAGCAGCGAAGCAGGCATTTCAGAGTTTCACCAGATGTTCCTCCGTACTCTCACGTCCGTCTCCATCAAATCAGGATTGTGCACGGCACCCTACTTGACAAATAACAGACATCACCACCGGAGTGGCCGCTGCGAGCTGCGTCACGCTGCCATCTTCCCACCTCCACACTCTCTTCTCATAGCCCTTGATGTTCAGAAATCTATCTCCTTAAAGATATTCAATTGCTCAGCCTCCATTGCCTTCTACAGTGGAGAATGCCATCCTGAAGGAAGAGATTTCTTCTCATCTCAATGTTTTACACCATATGTTGAGATTTTAGACCCTCTGTCAGCCAGGGAAAATACCCTTCATGCATCCAATCCATCTAGCCTTGAAATAAATTTCAATCGGATTTCCTCTCATTCCCCTGCTACTGTGTGATCGAGAATCTCCAGAGGGAAGGCCCCAATTCCTTGGCTTTGCCTATTGCCTGTTGCCGGGATCGGGGTCGAAGTTCTCGGCAGAGATGGCGCTTGGTGCTCGGCGTCAGAGAGCTGGTCGGAGGCTCAGAGTTTTTGGACGGACTTGGAGTCGGACTGTGGTTGGATGCTTCCAGGATGCTGCATCAGCAAGTTTGCGGCGCTGAAGGTTTACCGTCTGCGTGAGATGGTGGGACTTTCAAGAGACTTTGAGACTTTTTACTATGCCATGGTCTGTTCTTATCAAATTACGGTATTGCTTTGCACTGTTGTAACTATATGTTATAATTATGTGGTTTTTGTCAGTTTTTCAGTCGGTTTGTCACGTGTTTCTGTGATATCATTCTGGAAAAACATTGTATCATTTTTTAATGCATGCATTACTAAATGACAATAAAAGAGGACTGCATGTCCTCATAATCTAATCTAATCTAAACGATAATGAATAGATGGCTGGCATAGAAACAGAAAAGCATTAGCTTCTGTGACTTCATATTGTTGCACAGCAGACTCGATGGGTTGAGTAGCTTAATTCCACTTTTATGTCTTACAGTTTCAATCATTCCAATCTCTCAGCAAATTCTTTGCACATAAGGGGGATCCATTCACCTCAAAAATGTACCTTTAATTTTGCAATAGACATACAGTTTTATGCAATGTAAACAAGTTTGTCATGGGTTGGGTAATCCATAGATCTAAGTATCTCTAGTTCCTGATAGTTCTTCCAGCCAGTTTTCTGTAAAAATGCTCAGAGCAATTCAAAGTACCCAACTTGGTTGTTTGGACTATCGCAAGACCTGAAAATGCTAGCAAAGGCATGACACAAAGCTGGGGTAGGACTGACATTTTATTTCATTTCCTATCTTCAACTCTGCCATAAATGAATATCCTCCAAGTGAGATACTTGCAAAATCAAGTATAATCTGGGAGTGCCCTCGGGAAGTTGCAGCTCTTTGAGAATTGGCCTATTAAGCTTCTCACGGGGAACAAGTAATTTTTAGCAAACAAGTTTTAAGACTTCTCACAATTCATGAATATATATTCTATTTCTCCAATTAGCACCTTGAAGCCGCATGATTAGATATAGATTCTGCAGTGAGATCATTACAAACAGGAATACATGTAGATATAAATGAAAGGGATTTTACAACCTTCTGGACCAGAAGTTATAAACAATTTTGGGCCATTACTCTCTTTTCTCTCACTCAAGGTTCTGGTATTGGTTTGGGTATTGGCGCTTAAAGCAGCTAAAGCCATCGTTTGGGCTAGAATTTCTTTAATATTATGTCAAAAAAGTGCTATGCAGTTGAAAAATCACATTAGCATGGAGTGAGAAACAATTTAGTGCACATTTCTGAGTATCTCAGTATCTGTCATTGACACCGTCTGCTCATTTCTGAGTGATATCTTTTGCATTTATTTGCACCATTTTCTCCATTCTTAAACTTACCCAAATGTTCTGCGGCTAAAGAACCAGCCAGTGCTAACAGTAAAAGCTCAAAAACAGTGTCCTTTAAAGGACCAATTGCAATTCAGATTCCCACACTTCACTCAAAACCCTCACTGCCAAATTAAGGTTTTCCTAACTCTCAGCTTCCCTCGCCTCAGATCTTTCCAGACAAGTGTGCACGTATCACAGTTTGCTGGTTATTACTGCAGGAAATGTGAGATTGTCTACTTCAGCCCAGAATAACAGCATTTCTGGTGGTTGGTACTTGCTGGTGTTGGAGTTTCCCAAAATTGCAACTACATCGCCACTATAAGTTTAATCTTCCACACACAAGTATCAGTTAACGGGAAGGGAATTGTGGCCTGCAAAATGGTCATGTGTAGGCTTCCCGGTCGCTTAAGGAGAAAGGATTAGCAGGTTGATGGGAGTAGGCAGTTAAAATGTTTTCAGCATGGACAAGATGGACCGAAGGGCCTGTTTCTGTGCTGTACTTCTCTACGACTCTGTGACTCTATTTGTCATATCTACGTTGAAGCATCGAAATGCACGGTAAAGTGTGCCGTTTTGCATCTACGCCAAAACAGTCAGTCCAAGGACGTGCTGGGGGCAGCCCGTAAGTGTCGTCGCCCCTCTGGTGTCAGCGTAGCACGCCCACAACTCACTAACCCTAACCCTTCGTCTCTGGAATGCGGGAGGAATCTGGAGCTCCCAGGGGAAACGTACACAGTCATGGGGAGAGCATACAAGCTCCTTACAGGTAGCGTCAGGAACTGAACGCTGCTCGGTGATCAGTGGCAATGTAAAGCTATTGCACTATTACTCCACCGCGCCCCGCCCTAATAGCTCCACAAGACTTGCAACTTCAACGAATTTCAGCTGCCTCTCACTGTCCCCAGAGTCACAGAATTCGTCATTGACATCCATCTGTCCGGAAGGACAATGGGTGATGACGATCATCATCACAACCCTGGGCAGGAGGTATGGAGATCCTGAGATGCACAGTTGTCAAGGTCCCCCTCTCAGCCTCACCAGTCTAGTCCAAAGGAAGGTTTATGAAGCCATACGTTTGGCACCAGCTTGGCTGCAGGAGCTGTCAGAAGGATGTTCAATGATGTCCAGCTGCCACTCTGGATTTGCTGCTGGGTTTACTCCCGTAGCCTCCCGTAGCCTTCGTTTCACCCGAGGCTACCCACAAGGCAGTGGGACTATTTGCCCATAGCTGGGGACCTGGTTCAGGGTGTGTGCACACACTGGTGGGCCCGCGTGCTACGTGTGTAGGGGCCAGACCTCCTCCCCGTCCTCTGTAGTTCAGCCTGAGTCCGAAAGGAGTTCAGTTTCCGTGTGTCGCCAGTGAGGAGGCATTGCATGAGGCTTGCTGTTGGAGAGGCTCTGTACTGGCAGGGAGAGACTTACACATTCAGCTGTCCTTTTCGCAAGACCGCTAGCCAGCGGTGGAAGCTGAAAGTGAGAGCGACAAGCACTACCCACTACACCACCACACTAGACGCATCACAACAACCATTTTGTCGCAGAATCACACAGCAAGAAGCAGGTTCTGTGGCCCTCCATGTCCATGGATCTGGGCCTGGACTCGCTGGCCTTCAGAAGGCTGAGGGGAAGATCTCATTGAAGCCTTTTAAATATTGAAAATTATAGACAGCATAGAGGTGAAGAAGATATTTCCGATAGTGGGAGAGTTTAGGAACAGAGGGCACAGCTTCAGAATAGAGGGGCATCCCTTTAGAACAGAGATGAGGAAGAATTTCTTTAGCCAGAGGGTGATGTATCTGTGGAATTCATTGCCAATGTGGAGGCTAAGTGGCTGGGTATATTTAAAGCAGAGGTTGATAGGTTCATGAACACTACCTCACTATTTTTCTCCCTCTTTTATCACTACTTAATTTAATTTTTTATATAGATATTATATCTACTTCTTACTGTAATTTACAGCTTTTATTATTATGTATTGCAAAGCCACATAACAATAAATTTAATGACGTATGCCAGTAATGTTAATTCTGATTCTGATTAGTAAGATTGTTGAGAATTACAAGGAGAAAGCAGGAAGATGGAGTTGAGAAGGAAAATAAATCAGCCACGATCAAATGGAAGAATAGACTCGATAGGCCGACTGGCCAAATTCTGCTCCTATGCCCTATGGTGTTAGGAGATCTGCACTTTACACTATTCGGAGACCAGGGTGTCGTTCTGTGTCCCTCCCTGCAGTGAATGGCACATGCTCAGCGTCAGACAGGCTCAGTCGTTGCCTGACTTGATGGCACAAGGGGAGAAGAGGCAGGGGGGAGAGCAGAGCAGCAAGGTGCGGACACATACCTGAGTCACCACGAGGAACCACAGCAGGAGGGAGATGATAAGATCGGAGTATCCGTTCAGTCCCACAGCCACCCACAGAAGCTGCCTCCCACACAGTTCTATGCGTGCTGTGAGGCAGCATTTGATCCTGGAAGAATCCGTGTAAAGTCTACATCTTCCTCCGTATGTATTCTCGAAATATTTAAGACAATCCAGTCTTCAGTCAGCGTGAAACTACTACAATGTAGCTCCATTACAACTACAAATGATTTCTGGGAAATTACTTAGCTGAAATGAACAGAGACTTCTTCCACAAGCTGTAAAGAATTGGTTCACAATTGTTCTCCCGGTTTCAGCCTACTATTACAGCAAAAGCCTCCTCAGTTGGAAAAACAGGAATTTTATTCAAGTTCAAGAGTATTGTCATTCAACCATACACATGTATACAGCTGAATGAAACTTCTTTTCTCTGGAGCCGAGATACAAAGCACTGGACACATAGTCACACACAGTTATGATACAACACATATAGTTATGATAAAGCAGAATACAGTCACAGAATAATATTAGCACAAGTCCATCCACTGTCATAGAGTCATAGAAAAATACAGCACAGAAACAAGCCCTTCGGCCCATCTAGTTCATGCCGAGCCATTTAAACTGCCTACTACACTCATTGACTTGCATCTGGTCCATTGCCCTGCATACCCCTAACATCCATGTACCCATCCAAACTTCCCTTATTGAAATCGAGCTCGCATACACCACTTGCACTGGCAGCTCGTTCCACACTCTCACGACCGTCTGAGTGAAGCAGTTTCCCCTCATGTTCCACTTAAACTTTTCACCTTTCACCCTTAACCCATGGCCTCTAATTCTAGTCCCATCCAACCACCGTAGAAAAAGCCTGCTTGCATTTACCTCATCTCTGCCCCTCATAATTTTGTATTCCTCTATCTTTATATACCTCTGTCTTCATCCAGTATTCTTCATTGTCCATCCACTGCCTTCAGTTTTCAAGCCTCCTGTCCTTTGAATTAATCTCAGAGGGTGAATATCTTCATGGCAAGCAGATCTTCCCATTTCCAAGCCTTACATATCCTTCCTCAAAAGGCCAATTTAGGATGCTTGGAGTGAATACAGTAATGGATATTTAGGATCCAAGCAAAATAAAGTCGCAGGGGTATTGAATGAAGTTTGAAGGGCATTTAATAATCTCCTCTTTATTCAGTGAAGTACTTGGCCAGCAGCTTCAAATTATTATTGATTCACTTAACCAAGAAATGCACTCAACAGCCTCATGATGCTATTTGAAACTGATGTCAAATCTCCAAAACCATAGTGCATTCAGCATATTAATCTATACAATTATAATCTTCTTTACCATATAAAGTGGCCACTGAGTGAATACTCATTGTCTTCTACTGTAGACTGTCCACTTCAAGGATTGACGTGTCTGGAGATGCTCCTCTGCACACCATGGCACAGGAGTGTAGCAGCTAGCACAACTCTTTACAGTGCAGATGACCCAGGTTCAATTCCCGCTGCAGCCTGTAAGGCGTTTGCACGTTCTCCCGTGACCGTGTCATTAAATTAAATAAGTAGTGCAAAAACAGAGGTCGTGTTCATGGGTTCAATGTCCATTCTGATATCAGATAGTAGAGGGGAAGAACAGCGCCTCTTTCACCTCAGACGGTTGAAGAAGTTTAGTAGGGCCCCCAAATTCTATGAACTTTCTACAGGGGCACGATTGAGAGCATCCTGACTGGTGACATCGCTGCCTGGTATGGGAACTGTACCTAGCTTAATCGAAGGACTCTGCCGAGAGTGGTGCTGACAACCCTAGCACATCTGTAGGTGCGAACTCTCCACTATTCAGGATATTTACAAAGACAGGTGTGTAAAAAGGGCCTGAAGGATCTGAGTCCTGAGTCACCCCAACCACAAACTGTTCCAGCTGCTACCACCTGGGAAATGGTACAGCGGCATAAAAGCCAGGACCAACCTTCTTCCACCAGGCCATCAGACTGCTTAATTCAAGCTGATGCAACTGTATTTCTATGTTATATTGACTATCCTGTTGTACATAATATTTATTATAAATTACTACAATTGCACATTGCACATTTAAATGGAGACATAACAAAGATTTTTACTCCTCATGAAGAATGGAAGTAATAAAGTCAATTCAATTCGAAGTCCTGGGTGTGGGGCCCTAAATGGTGAATGCCACCTATTTGAGGCACTGCTTTCTGAAGAAGTCCTGGAATCTGCGGAGGCTAGTGCCCATGATGGAGCTGACTAAGCTTACAATTATCTGCAGTTGTATCCCCCCACCCTATACCAGACAGTGGAGTAGCCCTCCCCACCCCATACCAGACTGTGAAATAACGTGGTAGCCATGGTACGTTTAAACATTTCATAATGACTCATTTCTTTGCACTGAGGTTGTAATCCTTCAGGAAAAATCATCAATGTTTATCCAAAGTCAAGTTTTAAATCAAGAACTTTCATGTGACACACATGATATTAGCGGTCCTTCTTGGCGAGGCATGGCGTATTGTGCAGGAATGACAGCAATTACTACACCAGGGTGACTTACTTCTGTGTGCTTATGTTTAACTGTTGACTGGAATAAAGAATGCTCTTCAACAGTGCCACAATTTTGAGAATATGAGGTGTATTGATGGCTAAATGCAAGCAGGCTGTTTCCACTGAGATTGGGGTGAGATTGCACCTAAAGGTCATGGGTTAAGGGTGAAAGGTGAAATCTATGGGGGGAAACATCTTCACTCAAGAGAGTGGTGAGAGTGCTGAGTGAACTGCCAGTGCAGGCGGTGGATGCAAGTTGGACTTCACCGTTGAAGGGAAGTTTGCATAGGTACATGGATGGGAGGGGTATGGAGAGTTGTGGTCCAGGTGCAGGTCCATAGCCTAGGCAGTTTAAATAGTTTGGCACAGACTTGATGGGCTGAACTTCTCCGTGGATTGTCACCTTGTCACGGTGGAGAAGCTTGTGTGATCCTGAGATCCCGAGAGCGATGCTGTCTGGAGCTATGCTCCTGGTAGGGTCACCCATGGCGGTAAGGTCGAGGGTGAGGTCCCTGACAAAGAACAATCCAACCAAGACCTCAACGGTGGAAGAGGCGGACGAAGTTACTTCGAACTCAACCGCTGTGAAGGCGGATGAAGTCTGCAACAAATCCATCAGCTCCAATCGTCGTGGTTTCCATGCCATTGGAATCAGTTGGTTGATTTGTGAAGTATCTTGGAGTGCAACAGCAAGTACACGTTAAACAAATACACGCACAGGCGTCTTCGCTCTGTACGGAACGAAGACCATCATTCTCGACCTCGAGGGATAGCCACGGCGATGGGACGAAGGGCCTGTTTTCGTGCTGCAGTTTTCTATGACTAATACTTTGTAACAACCCAAATGAAACAACATATTCATGAAAAATCCTTACCTTTTCCAGTGAAGTTACTCACCAAAGGACTCCTCTAATTCATCATCTTACAGGTGGGCTTTAAGTTAGCAATCTGGCTGCTTTCCTTCCTTCTGCGTATACAAAGATGCTTCTGCCGATGAGAAGGTCCAGCCGGCCAACTGCGCAACAAAGCCAAATGAAGTCCAGAATGGTGAGCCGCCTGCTTGGAAGGATAAGAAGGGAAATACGGAAATGGGGGGGCGGGGGGTGGGTAACATCACTGTGCTTATGGTCCGGAAATCCAGATTAATAAATTTATATCCAAAGATGTCATTAACATCAAAAATACTGTGATTTTAAAGAAGCTAGCATCAGTGGAGTCTATATGTGACTCCAGACCAGCAATGATGTATTTGTCTCTTAAATAGCCAAATAATCCACTTTGTTTGTTATGAATTGCTCATTTCAAGCAATAATCACAACCTGAAAATCATTCTGTAAAGACTATGCGCGTGGTTCTTTCCCAAGGTCGGTGTGAAATCCTGATCCCAGTGATAGAGCTTTCCCTGGACAGTCCAAAGCGGGCAAAGACAAAGTCCTGAAGCTGAAGAACAGGCACTTTGTGTGGACAATAGTGGGACATTCTGCTGTGTGCAGGGGATCGGTCTTGAGAGCTCAGAAAGTTCAAAGTAAATTTATTTTCATAGTATGTATATGTTTCATATACTACCTTAAAATTCATTGTCTTCATGTATTTAAAGGAGAAGAAGTAAATACAACAGAATTTATAAAGAACTAGGTGAGAGTAAGAGTTCGGCACGGGCTAGAAGAGCCGAGATGGCCTGTTTCCATGCTGTAATTTTTATCTGGTTATATATTACCAGGCAAAGACTGACAAACAACTGTAGCGTAATGGTTAGCACAACCCAGCGACCCCGGTTCAATTCCCGCCACTGCCTGTAAGGAGTTTGTACATTCTCCCCGTGACCACATGGGTTTCCTTCGGGTGCTTCGGTTTTCTCCCACAGTCCAAAGACTATAGAAAGGTCGGTAGGTTAATTGGTGTAACTTGCCCCGTGATTAGGCTAGGATTAAATCGGGATTGCTGGGCAGCGCCGTTCGAAGTGCCAGACAGGCTTATTCCGCGCTGTATCTGAGTAAATAAATTAGATTACATTACATTATGAGGACATGCAGTCCTCTTTTATTGTCATTTAGTAATGCATGCATTAAGAAATGATACAATATTCCTCCGGTGTGATATCACAGAAACACAGGACAGACCAAGACTGAAAAACTGACAGAAAAATACATAATTATAACATATAGTTACAACAGTGCAACAATACCATAACTTGATGAAGAACAGGCCATGGGCACAGTAAAAAAGTTCAAAGTCTCTCGAAAGTCCCACATCTCACGCAGACAGGAGAAGGAAGAAAACTCTCCCTGCCTTGCCCGACCACAGTCCGACTCTGAGTCGTCCGAAAACTTCGAGCCTCCAATCAGCCCTCCGACACCAAGCACTGAGCACCATCTCTGCCGAACGCTTCGACCTCAGCCTCGGTCGCCAGCAGCAGACGAAGCCGGGGATTTTGGGCCTTCCCTCTGGAGATTCTCGATCGCACAGTAGTAGCGGCAGCGAACCGGGCATTTTAGAAATTTCTCCAGATGTTCCTCTGCTTCTCACGTCTGTCTCCATCAAATCAGAATTGTGCACAGTGTCCTACTTACAAATACGATATCATTTCACCGGAGAGCTGCGCGCGCTGCGTCACGCCACCATCTTCTCTTTCCGCCCTCAATAATAAACCATCGATAGCAAAAGAAGACAATCTGTGCTACTAAAAGTAATACTGAGAACATGGATTGTAAAGAGTCCTTGAAAGTGATTCCGCAGGTCACAGAATCAGTTCAGAGTAGTGGTCCAGTTAACTGCATCATTTCAGGAGCCTAACTGTTGTAGGGTAATAACTTTTCCTGAACCTGGTGTAGCTGTGTCCACGGAATGGGTGGAGAGAGACAAAGAGATTAAGAGGCAGAAACAGGCAACAGGGAGCGAGCAGAAGGGGTGCAGAGATGAAAGGAAAGAATGAAAGAAAGGCAGACAGAAATGGAGGGAGCAGGCCTCACAGAAAGAGAGGCCCTTGGAGAGAAGCAGGGAAAGGGAGAAACACATAAAGAACAAAAGAAGGTGAGAAGGAAAGGTTTAGAGAGATCAGCAGGGAAAGGGAGAGGCACATGGAGGAGAGATATTGGAAGAGAATGAAAGAAATGCAGAAGAGCAGAGAAAGAGAGGAGATAAGAAAATAACAGGTTGTATGTGTATGGGAGAGTGAGTGCGTGTTAGGTGTTAACAGTGTGTGTGTTTAAAGGTTAGCACATGACCTGTAGCTGTCCTGAAAAAGTCTTAAGCAGAAATTCATCAATCTTATGAGATCACAAGGTTCATTTTGACAGTAATCACCAATGGAAACACTCTTGCTCCTCAGCCCGAAACGCCAAATGTTCATTCCCGTTCCTAGACGCTGCCTGTCCTGCTGAGCTCCTCCAACACATTGCGTGCACTTATCCTCATAGCCAGCCTTGGACGTTCTCCGTTCCTCCAAGCACATCACCAATGGAGTTTCTTGCTCCACAGCCTCTCTGGGTTCCTCTTCCTAAACCCAAGAGCACATTCACTGCTCCCTAGAATCACTGGTGCAATCATTCGTAACGAAACCTCATCTGGAAGATTGCTGCCGTTGTGTACTTGTGCCATGAAAGCAGGAGTTCCCAGCCTGGGGCCCATGGACCCTTCAGTCAATGGTATAAGGCTTTTTAAAAAGGAATTCTATGAGTTTCTACAATACAACAAAAAAAAACCACCAACAAAAAGGAGATTTATACAGTGCAAAACCAACGTGTCTGGTGTACAACTCATAACAGTTAAGAAAAAGTACCCAAAATAAAATCATATAAAGTTAGTTCCCCCCCACCCTCCCACTATGCAACTCCAAGCCAACCATGACGATATAAAGAAAAGTTAATCAGAGTTTTTGTCACCACAGAGCTGTGAATATAAAAAAAAGTGTATTGCCTACTACCTAAACTATAATATATTTCACGTCATAAAAAAGAACGTAAAAGCTAACCAGAAAAGAAAACTGGAAGTAAGGGGTTAAAGTACTGAAAGGAAAAGGAGGAACAGACCTTTAACCTGAAGGGGAGTTATGAAAATATTCCAGAAAAGGTCCCCACACCTTATGGAACTTTATGTCCGAATTAAGAAGTGAATAATGAATCTTTTCAAGGTCTAAGCAGGACATAATGTCTCTGAGCCATTGAGCATGAGTGGGTGGGGCAACATCTCTCCACCTAAGAAGAACTAAATGTCTAGCCAAAAGAGAGGCAAAAGACAATGTTCGACATTTAGTCAGACTCAAACATGTGTCAGCTTCACCCAAAATGCCAAAAGGATCAATCAAAGTGTTAGGTTCTAAATGGCAATTAAGGATATGGGATAAAGTTAAAAAGACATATCTCCAAAATTTCTCCAAACTAGGACAGGCCCAATACATATGGATAAGAGAAGCCTCGCCCACCTCACACTTGTCACTAAAGGGACTAATATCAGAATAGAACCACAATAATTTAGTTTTAGACATATGAGCCCAATGTACAACCTTGAACTGCAAAAAGCAGTGGCGAGCACATAAAGAGGTTGCGTTAACTGACTTAAGAATTGAATCCCAAACCTCGTCGAACAGAGAAATATTTAAACCATGCTTCCAGGCAGTTCTAATTTTATCAAAGGGGGTACGCCTCAAGGTCGCTAACTTATCACGAATAGTAGGTATTAAACTTTTACCTAATATACAAAGAAACAAGTCCACAACATTTTTTTTCGGGCATCTCAGGAAAGTTTGGTATTAAAGGGTTAATAAAATGTCTAATTTGAAGATATCCAAAGAAATGAGTAATAAGTAGGTTAAACTTTGCAGACAGTTGTCCAAAAGTTGCAAATCAATTGTCTATGAAAGATGTTCAAAACGCCTGCTGCCCTTTCTGTACCAATCATGAAATGCTAGGTCTTGCATAGAAGGTTGAAAAAGATGATTATGAAAGATAGGACTAGAGAGGGAGAAACCATGAAGATCATAATATTTACTGAACTGAGCCCACATTCTCAGAGTATGTCTAATGAGAGGATTAACAATTAGTTTAGGCAAATGACAAGGAAGTGTGGATCCAAGAAGCACGGAAATGGAGAAATCCTTATGAGAGTTCAGCTCCATTGCCACCCATTTTGGGCAGTCAGACCGATTATGAAAGAAAGACCAAAAAGTAAGGCAATGTATATTGGCTGCCCAGTAATAAAAACGAAAATTGGGCAAGGCCATACCACCTTCCCTTTTAGGTTTTTGAAGGTAAACTTTATTAAGTCTGGAATGTTTGCCCTTCCATAGATAGGACGAAATAATAGAATCTAACTAATCAAAAAAAGGTTTAGAAATAAAAATTGGTGAAGATTGGAATAAGCATAAAAATTTAGGAAAGATATACATTCTAACAACATTAATTTGACCCACCAGAGACATAAACATGGGTGACCAGTGTGCCAAAATCTGTTTTGTATGATTTAAAAGATCAGTAAAATTTTCTGGAAAAAGATGCTTAATGTTCCTTGTTACAGTAATACTGAGGTAAGTGAATTGATTACTTTAAAAGGGAGGTTATGAAATTCTAATGTTTGTGCTTCTCTGTCAATTGGGAAGAGTTCGCTCTTGTGTAAATTAAGTTTGTATCCGGAAAGCTGGCTAAATGCATTAAGAAGTGAAAACATTGGGGGTAAGGAGGTAGTAGGATTTGATATAAAAAGTAAAAGATCATCAGCATAAAGAGAGACTTTGTGCTCAACACCCCCCCTCCAAATCCCCATCAATTCAGCGCAGCTACGAAACGCAATCGCCAATGGCTCTATGGCCAGATGAAAAAGTAAGGGACTTAAAAGGCACCCTTGCCGGGTACCACATTTAAGGTTAAAAGGTTGGGATTGCTGAGAGTTGGTCAAAACAGAAGCAGTGGGACATGAATATAGCAATTAAATCTATGTAATAAAACTTTGTCCAAAGTCAAATTTTTCTAAGACCGCAAAAAGATAATTCCGCTCCACACAATCAAAATAAGGCTTTTTTTAATGTTGGGAACCCCTGCTTTAAAGGCTGGCTGAAGAGGTCATGGCTCAGTGACTTAGTGTTAGAAACGGCAAGAAACTCAACTAGAGCTCTTCAGTTATATCCAGCCTTCCTTAAGCAATGGGCACAATGCAACAAACGCAACGCTTTAATCATCGCTGGGCAATATTGTAATCCTTCTAGGACTTTTTAAAGTAACATGACGAAAATACAAAATGGAGTTTAGAAGCTAAAATATGGCACAGATCAATTTCTAGCCTATTATTTGTTATTAATCACATTACCATTCCCTTTTATTTTACATGATTATTAGTTCAGCATCATTAGCTTAATTAGCTTGGCACAACATCATGGGCTGTGAGGCCTGTTCCTGAGCTGTACAGCTACAATTATTCTTTCAGAGGTTTAATCATTCCTGGCTTCTAACACATCACTTACCTTCCCTTTGACTTTTTTTTCTTCTCCTGCCCCTTTCTCTGATGTGGTACTTGGTTCAGAACTCTTACTTTTACTGTTCGGATGAGTGATTATTGACCGGAAGGGTTCACTCTGTTTTACCTTCCAGAGCTGATGTTTGACATGGTGTGGTTTTCCAGCAGTTTCTGCTACTAATGTCAATAAACAACCACCTTCCCATTTCTTCACCTTGTTGATTCCCGCACATTGGAAAATCCACGGCAGACTTTCCGCAATTTTCTGACGTTAATATAGATCCCCCTTTGATGCCTTTTCTGCCTCATTAGTGTCAGCCTATCTCAATTGTAGTATTTCTGTATCTGTAAAATGATGCAGGGTTTCAATATGTAACTTAGACTAATATCTGAGTTTACTGCTAAGTGTGATATTTAACAAAAGATCTATCTTTGAGAGGGAGCTACGTACCATTTTCAGATGGATGCCAAGTATATTGTGGCAATTTTTAAAAAGAACAATGTCTTCCCTCACCGCACCTTCCTCCATCAGAATCAACAAATTAATTAATTAATCTTAATTTTCTTATCTTGACCATTGAGCACATCTACATGAAACGTTGCCACAGGAAAGCAGCATCCATCATCAGAGATCCCCACCACCCAGGCCATGCTCTTTTCTCGCTGCTGCCAACAGGTAGAAGGTACAAGAGTCTCAAGACTCACACCACCAGGTTCAAGCACAGTTATAGCCCCACAACCATCAGGCTCTTAAACAAAAGGGAATAACTACACTCATTCTACTTCTGGTGTTCTCACAACTGATGGTCTCACTTTAAGGACTCTTCATGCTCTCGTTATTTATTGCTATTTTTATTTATATTTGCATTTACCCAGTTTGTTCTTCATTGATCCTGTTTACAGTTACTTTTCTATAGATTTGCTAAGCATGCCTGCAGGAAATTGAATCTCAGGGTCGTATGTACTCTGATGATAAATTTTACTTTGAACTTTTAGTTGGTCCTTGCTATTTGCAAACTGGCTGCCATAATTTTTGTATAGAACAATTAAGGAATAATTAATTTGATTTTTAAATGTTTTGAAGATACCAAAGGTCATAGCTCAGCAACATCATTTCCAGCTTCTGTGTCTCTTTGTTGTTAAGTTCGATATGAGGAATTCGGTGTGAAGATTCCACACTCGACCTTATCTCCCACCTCTGCTTTAACGATCCAGGTTGTTCTCCACTTCTCAAAGGGTTGATAATACTTAACACATGCCTGGGTAATGAACTGAGAAGCATCCACTGGCTTCTTGCCGGCCAGTGCTGAACGAACAGAACTCGGCATACACTGTGCTGCCTGCAGGGCTTGAAGCAGAGGTTTGCTCCAATCAGCCATCAACTCCAGCACAGCACACTCTACAAAGAATCTATTGTGCGTGTGTGTGTGTGTGAGAGAGAGAGAGCGTGGTAGAAAAGAGCTTATCAGCCCTAACTTTTCCTTAGTGCCTTCCACCGACTTCACTGCTGAGGTACCAGGTACCAGTTTAGCCCATGGAGGAATAGGGAGATTCAGGCAGGACAATTTTATGTGTTTACTTACTTACTTACTGCCCATTATGCCGCTGGTGTTTGGGGCAGCAATGAAGGTCCTCCATCTCTGACAGTGCTCAGGGCTTCATTCATCATGGAAGTAGCTTTTCATTACCGTCAGTCAAGCAAGACCCATGTGGAGGCTCAGGAATACCATCCCACTCAGTTCTAGAAGGATGCTTCATTGTTGTTTCCATAACAATTTTGTTTTACCAGTCAGGTTTGTTAGCCCTGAGCTGAACCCCCGAACCTGGAGGAATGATGGACCGCTCTTAGTCTGGCCTCTACCCTTTGACCTGTTTGGCATGAGTGACCCCACCAAGAGCATAACGGCCTGACTCCAGCCAACGTAGCTCTCCAGGTCATTGAGGCACACTAGCTTTCAAACCTTACGACAAAGTTGTGGTCCTCTTCGAGAAGTTTTATATACTTTCTCCTAGAATTGCTGTCCTATTTAGCCAATTATTACACAAAGACTAATAATCCCACCACTATTCACAATGCAAAATAAACACCACCATATCATTTATAAACACGACCATGTCATTTTTCTTACAGAATTTATTTCTCTCACCAATCTCAGAAGTCACCAGGATGAAAAGGCTTTTGGCTGACTCTTGCAGAAGGCTCCAGAAAAGTTCATTTATTTGGGAAGGAAAGGATGGTAAATAGTTTCAGACTGTGACCAAACTAAATCACATCAACTGTCCATTTAAATAAAATAAGAGCTTTCAACAGAAAAATATTTTTTGAACAAAGAACAATGCCGTTTCATAATGTATTGAAATGTCAGTCCCTTGGACATTGATCTTCAAACAATAAATGTTGCAATAAAATATATCTTATGTGAGCTGGAATGTACTTATATAAATGTGGCTGTTTATTTCTACGCTTGTAAGGACAATTGTGGAATTTTAAAAGTTGTACACCAAAGTAAATATTAGTCAAAATTGCTTAATTTTTGCCACATGTGGACTTTTCCCAAATAACTTTACATTTACATTTTGCTGAATATTACTTGTTTCTTAACGTAAAGTTTCTTTCATAAAGGATAGAATAATAGCTAATCCTTCCAGTAAATCTCCATTAAGTGTTCCAGTTCAAGTCTCCCTTAAATCCTGGTTCCCCTTTTTCAAATTGAGTATTCTTGCACGTTGAACATTAATAAGGAAACGAACATGCTTCTTTGTACAACTCTTCAGCAAATGAAATATAAGAGATTTTATTTTAATAAGGGAAGTTCTGGGATACGGGATGAGGTTGATTGGGAATGGGAGAAAGTACTTGGTGACCTTGATGAATGTGTGCATGCAAACGTGCTTATGTATATATATATATGTGTGTGTGCGTGTGTGTGTGTGTGTGTTTGTGTGTGTGTGCGTGTGTATGCCCACATGCAATACTGTGCAAAAGTCTCAGACATATATCTATATACGTTCTAGGATGCCTAATACTTTTGTGCAGTACTGTATTTGTCAACATGGAGCAGAGAGTGAATTTGCAAATCTGGCAGGAGCAAAGGATGTTGGGAATGGTGAGGGTGGCGTGCCAAGGGAGAAGTGTGGGGCAGGTGGCAGAGAAGGGGTGCCAGAGGCGGAGGGTGGTGCAGGTGCAGACACATCCAGCCCAGAGACATCAGACAAGGTTATTTAATTCCAGACAATTGGTTTATCGATCATTACAGGATGTCTCTCTGGTGCTTCCTGCTCCTCCCCTCTTCATTCCCTTTTTCTCAACCATGATTCCCCTCACCCTGCCCCCTTCCCACTCAGTCCACAATAGAGACCTATATCAGAATCAGGTATATCATCACTCACATGGGTCATGAAATTTGGTTTTTTTAATGGCAGCAATAAAGTACAATACAAAAAATTGCTACAGTACTGTGTAAAAATCTTTGGCACTGAAGCTCCTTCAATAACTCCGAAAGACTGAGGTTTGGTAAAATTCACTGTACAATACGACCTCCACGGTGAGTGTCTGCCCCCGGACTGAGGGGGAGGGGCAAGGCGAACACCTTTATACAGGACTCTGTGGGAGGAGCCACAGGGGCAGTCAGCAGAGGGGCTTGTCCAGACAGTTAACCCAGTTACAACACATATATATAGTTTACCACAGGCACCCGAGCTATATATGTGCCTAAGACTTTTATACAGTACTGTATTTGCAGATTACATGCATGGATGTAAGATGGAGCTTAGGAGAAGATGGTGCCTAACGGCAACTCCTTTGCTTGCATCTTCGGAAACAGCTCTATTTCTATCTTTATTATCTCTATTTTTCCCCTTTCAGGGTTCTTTTGAAGACCATGACCTGGAGTTGCACGCTGACTTCAGTTCTTTGTAGGAATGGGACCCGCTCTCGGGTTCTCACAATTGGCCGCTATTCATATACCAAGGACGCAGCCTAGAAGACTAGCACGCCTTCAGGGTTCTGGGATTTCATGGCTCTGGAGGTGGGCAGACTCGAGATCAGTGCCTCTGCAGGAAATGGTTGTGAAGAAAAAGAATTTCGGGATGTATATTGTATACATTTCTCTGACATTAAATGTACCTTTGAAACCTTTGGATGTGTGTGCATTTCCCTAGAGTTTTTGTGATAGTCCGCACAGTACATGGCCTACAATACCTCTGTAGTACAGGAGAGTCCATAGAACTGTTAGTTAGTATTAAAAGAATTTTGGCTTTTGGTTCCGTATATATATGCACTTCCAGTTAACCCTTAAGAAATAAGCATGCACGTGCCATAGAAGCACTAACAATATTTGCAAAGGATAGAGTATAACATTCAAAATTCACCTAGCAGCTTTATGGCTACTGATAGTCAACTGGCAGGGACATTAATTTGTATTCCTACCATTTTCCATTTATCAAGCACAAAGAGTCAAACGAGTAAAGCTGGCAGGGCTGTTTAAATCAGAATCAGAAAATGCCTCCAGTAATCTTTATAGCAATTAAGGGCACTTCTCAGAAAGAGAAAATAATAACAATGGTAATAAACTGAAGGGCCCAGCCAAATTTCTGACAAAGAGGTGTCACATCGCCAGTGGCTACAAGAAGACTGGCGTTTTGTCACAGATCAAGTGGAAAACCTACTGGCAATTTTGGCAACCGGGTTGGAACAGTGGTGGGAGCAGCTTAAATAAGGCCAATCACTCTGTCCTTGAGCCGAGGCAATGTATGCACTCTGTGCTCCATGCTTGGTGAATACAAAAGGTAAAAGGGAAATCTGGAACAGAACTAGAAAGGCAGATTGAATACTAAATGGGTCTGATAAAAGTATTTATAAAAATATTCCTGTTGCCTTCAACTTTCTGGCTGAAGGTTCTTATTTGTGAATGGAAATGAGAGAGGAAACATGCAGGGAGTTTGTTGAATAATGAAGAGAGCTGGGTGAATATTATTTCCACATTGCCCAACTGTGATTCTTGTTTTACTCAGGGTTTCAGAAAGCAGAAAATGAATTGTCCAGCTTCAACCATTCAGGATTAAGCTGAAGAATCGGAAAAACCTTTCCCGAAAGAGTGAGTTTGTACTTGTATAATATTGCGCAACATTCTTAGTTTAACTTAAAAGCATTTCGTAATCAATTGGTTTATTTTGAAGTGCAGTCACTGTTGTGAATGCAAACTCAGCAACCAAATCCACTTTATAAGGTGTGTAAGAGGAACAAACCAGTTCATAGACTTCTTTTGTAAAAGGAGTCCTTTAATTTGTTCCAAGACAGAGCATATTTAACAGAAATAAAATACCAAGTTGGGATGAGGAGAATTTTTTTCTCTATATTATATGAATCCATTGTCTATGTGAAGGATGCAGGAGGCTGTAAGGAGGAAGATGTAAATATGAAAGAATGCCAGTGGAGATTGTATTGAAATAAGCAAATAGTCACATGATGGTGAATGTTACATTACTTATTTTAACTTAACTATTTAATATACATATATATTTATTGTAATTCAATTTTGCTTTTTCCATATTTAACATGTATTGTACTGCTGCTGCAAAGACAACAAAATTTCACAACATTTTATAGGCATCTGTTAGTCTCGTGAGACCATGGATTTGCACCTTGGAAAGTTTCCAAGGCGCAGGCCTGGGCAAGGTTGTATGGAAGACCGGCAGTTGCCCATGCTGCAAGTCTCCCCTCTCCACGCCACCGATGTTGTCCAAGGGAAGAGCACTAGGGCCGATACAGCTTGGCACCGGTGTCGTCGCAGAGCAATGTGTGGTTAAGTGCCTTGCTCAAGGACACAACACGCTGCCTCAGCTGAGGCTCAAACTAGCGACCTTCAAATCACTAGGCGAATGCCTTAACCACCTGGCCATGCGCCAACACCATATGCCGCTGATACTAAACCTGATTCTGATTCTGATGATAGAAAGTTACCCGGAGACCAGGGCAAATGCAAGCAATGGCCATGTGGTCGTGGAACTAAGTTAGACAGAACTGGAAAACTCCCGGCAGAGTAAACATATTTGGTTAACTCACTCTGCTAACAGGATTCATGTAAAGTGCCCTCCATTCACTCCACACCAATCCTAACCTCACCATCAAACCCGCAGAAGAGGGTTAGTGTTGATGTAGGCTGGCTGACTGACCTCTGCCATGAAATCTGTCTGCTCGTACTTCTTCCACTCCCCCTCCCCCCTCCCTTCTCAGTCTGGTTTCTGCCCCCTACCTTCCTCAGCCTGATATGTCAGCTGCTTACTTCCCTCCGAAGATGCTGCCCGGCCCGCTGTGTCTTTCCAGTATTTTGTGTTTGCTGCTCAACATCTTCAGAGTATCTTGTGTACATATAACATTCATCCTTCCATCTCAATGGTATAATCCTGCGGTCTAGGCATCCCTCCGCACACTGTTAATACTCCTCCAGTAAAGCGAATGCCCAGCATCAGGCGCAAAGAGCCCAAACCAGCTGAACACAGGCTGGCTGCTCAAATTGGAGAGGCATACAGTACGTAGCTGCAGTTGGAAGTCACTGTAAAAATTAGAAATTGTGGCAGAACGGAGTCAGTATCATCATTATCATCACTGACAAATGTCATGGAAGTTGTTGTTTTGCAACAGCACTATAGTGCGAGACATAAAACAAATTACTATAAGTTACAGTAAGAAACGTAGCCAGCCAATGATGCAGTGGCACCTGCACTGGACTACCCAAATGTTTTACATTAACCAGAAGTTCTTTTGGTTGTGAGCACACAAAACTTACTAACAGTTCTGGAAAATTCTGTGCAACGCACACAAAATTCTGGAGGATCTCTCCTATGGAATAGGAGGTGAAAGGATCCTGAAGGAGGCTCTCTGCCTGAAACACTGATCGTTTATTCTTCTCCAATGACGCTGCCTGACCTGCTGAGTTCCTTCCGCAATTTTTGTGGGTTACTCTGGACTTTGAGCCTCAACAAAATCTCCTGTGTTTACGTTGCGGAAGTCTGCATTGTGCTTTGAACACCTTGTAGCACAGTGGCTGTGGCTATTGGTGAGCTCCTACCGACACCACAGGGAAGGTCACAGTCGAACAACCTGCAGGATGTCTGCAGCTTTCACCCAAGAAGGTCGGTGTTCCTCTCCTCGAGCAGCCAGACTCTGTAGCCTTCTGGAAATTGTTAGTGATACCAGTCACAGCACAGAAGAAAAGAAGAAGCAAAAAAGAAATACATGGCTCCTTTGTGATCTTCATTGCTGCAGGAAGACTGATCCAGCTATGACTCTATGTCTCCAATCTGCTTGTGTTACGTACCCCGTAACTGGGTTGCCAAACCAGCAGAAATGGATCACTCAGTTGGAGTCTGGATTACTAGAACTAAGAAAGTTTTATTAAAGAAGCAAGCAACACAGTACTCTAATCAAAAGGATAATGAATGCAACAGTTCAGCAATGATAAACATACATGTACACAGAATTCCGATAACAGGATCAATCAAGCTCTATCGTTGTCTAGGGGTAAGTGACCAGTTTCAAAGTGACGCAAAGTTCAGTTCAATTTAGTTCAGTTCAGTTCGCAGTAATCGCTGCCGTGGGAGATGGACAGTGTGGGGGAAGGAGAGAGAGAGAGCAAAACGAATGAATATTCAAAACAGCTTCCACACACAGACCTTCGCAGTCAGCTTTCGGGCGAGTCCTTTGTGATGTCATCTGAGGTCACCGACCGTGACCCCTCCGTTTCCAGATACGATCGTTTCCCTGCGCTGAACCTGGCACCCAGGCAAGGGTAGACACACACCAGGTTCCCGCCGATCGTGCCTTTCCACCCTGTGCGTCTATGGCCCGGTACTTCCCACCGACTCGTGAGAGGCGCACCGCTTCCAGGGTCTTGTTACCTCGGGTGTCCTGTGTGTGTCGCCTTAGCGAACCTGTCCCTTTTTATCCCCCTGCTGGGGTATTGCCTGTCCATCACTTCAAACAGTTCAGGGTTCAAAGGGGGAGCCGCTCTTGACAGCTCTCTTCTTCTGTTATTCTCTCTCCCGTCCCTTCATTACACATCTCCAAATGCTGCTCCATTGTTTTCCTTATCTCTCTCTCTCCTGAAGACAGGTGGCAGACCAACTGCTGATCCCACCGGTGCCAGCACAGGACAGCTACATCTTAATCTATGTGTATTCTTGTCACACTTGCAGCATTTTTCATACGTCTCTGGGACAGGGGGATTTTTCTGGGACTCCTGAGGCCTACATGTAGTTAGTTTCCAAGCACTCAACCAGATAAGCATTTCTGGTCAGAATCATTCTTTTATTCCTTCCCTATCCTCCGGTGATAGCTTGACCTGACTTCTATGTCTTCTCTAACTTCTTCTCGTGGAGATTTTATTGAGTGGACGCCAAAGCTCTCTCAGATAAAAGGGAGGTATCACTAAAATGGGCATGAGGTTTCTGGTGGTGGCTGAAAATCACAGCTTATGTCTTTTCATTGGTCATCTGGAGAAGGTGGCGGCTCAACTTTCATTAAATATTAAAGCCTAGAGACATTCTTCTTCTTCTTAGGCCTGTCCTCCCAGCTGGGGCATAGATTGTTGATAGTAGCTTGCTAGAGTTCTCTGTTCTGGGCCAAATGAGGGTTGATTGGCCTAGTGGCTTCTGCTTTCATCACATGATTTCATGCATCTTCTAGCTGAAGATCCTTCCATTGAGAGTTCTGCTGCCACACGATTCACCTTGAAGTGCTATGGAAGTTCCAGGATTGAGGTCTTTGGAGTTTCTTTTAGCATTTCTTTATCTCTGGATCTTTACGGGATGGGGTTACCCTCCCGCTTTCACTGCTGTGCTTGGGACTGTCCACGGTGGAGTTAGTCAAGAACTTGGAAACAGGTTGGAGTTAGTCATAGTCATAATCATAATCATACTTTATTGATCCCGAGGGAAATTGGGTTTCGTTACAGTTGCACCAACCAAGAATAGAGTATAGATGTAGCAATATAAAACCATAAATAATTAAATAATAATATGTAAATTATGCCAGGAAATAAGTCCAGGACCAGCCTATAGGCTCAGGGTATCTGACCCTCCAAGGGAGGAGTTGTAAAGTTTGATGGCCACAGGTAAGAATGACTTCCTATGACGCTCAGTGTTGCATCTCGGTGGAATGATTTTCTAGCTCAATGTACTCCTGTGCCCAACCAGTACATTATGTAGTGGATGGGAGACATTGTCCAAGATGGCATGCAACTTGGACAGCATCCTCTTTGCAGACACCACCGTCAGAGAGTCCAGTTCCATCCCCACAACATCACTGGCCTTACAAATGAGTCAAGAACTTGGAAACTGGTTGGCTCAACAAGTCCACATTGACCATCAGCTTCCTGTTATGAATGCTGGGCTGCCAGTCTGATTGTGCAAAAGGTAATGGTAGTCAGTTTAATTTGTTGAAGCATGCCTCATGCCTGCAGATCATGTCACAATTGGCATTGTGTACGTTGAGTGAGCAGAGTGGAGACCCAGGAAAACTCAGAAGATAGTGGCTCATGAATGAGAAGCAGAATGATTTTCTGGTTATAATCGTGTAACTGAGAGCAGAACAGCATGGGAACGGTTTCACCAAGGTGGATAATGGAAGGGTGATGGAGACGTGCAGAGCTGCATCATGTTGGGGAAGAAGAACAATACATTATGTCTTCTCCTAACAGTGGAAGATGTAAGAATTAGATTTAATTTAAGAATTGGGACTTTCGAGAGACTTTGAGACTTTTTTTTTTAACCGTGCCCATGGTCTGTTCTTTATCAAATTACGGTATCGCTTTGCACTGTTGTAACTATATGTTATAATTATGCGGTTTTTGTCAGTTTTTCCATCTTGGTTTGTCTTGTGTTTCTGTGATATCATACTGGCGGAACATTGTATCATTTCTTAATGCATGCATTACTAACTGACAATAAAAGAGGACTGCGTGGCCTCATAATCTAATCTAATCTAATATTACCAGCAAATATCAGGAAATTTGTTGTTTTTATGGCAGCAGTACAATGCAGTACATAATAATTAAAAGAAGAATTACTGTAAGTATATATATTTGTGTGTGTATATATATATATATATATATATATATATATACACACACACACACATGTATAATTAATAATAATAATTAACAATAAATTATAATAATTATTATATAATTAATTTAATAGTTAAATTAAATTAGTGCAAAAAGTAGTGAGGTATTGTTCATGAGTTCAATGTCCATTCAGAAATCAGATACTCAGGGATAAGAGAGAGTTTGCTTTAGGGTACACTGATGCAGGGACGGAGGAGGAATATGATTGGAGAGATCTCATTAGAACATTGTAGCTAAGGTTAACACAGATTTGGGAAGCAACTATTTAGGAAAGTATTTTGGAAAAGTATTTGGGAAAGATTTATAGGGACTTGGAGCAAGAAGTGAAGGTCTTCAGAAAGCTTGTGGTGACAAGATTCCAAAGGAGGAAAAACAGCTCATGGAGAGAGGAATCTACTCCCGATATCAGTTCAAGGCAGGATCAAGAGGGAAGCTGGTCCACCATCAGCTCACCAACCTTCGCATAGCATCAAGTGACCGGATGAGTTGGAGTGGCCGCAGTCAGGGAAACACCACATGAGAATCAGGGATGGGGAAGCATCAGGAAAGGTTTGGATCGATGGTTTGATGACGGGAAATTGCAAGATGAAGGAATTAGCAATCAGTGTTGGCAATGAAGAAATTCACCAGCTGCTCACATTATATCATACGTAATTGATGGGAACTGAGTCTACCACATGTTATGACTTTATCAGCTCTGTAGGACTGTGTTCAAAACCATGAATAAATGATTAACTCTTGGGGCTCCCTGTTGTGTTACAGTGCCCCTCCATGGCTGCTATCTACTACGGGCTTTCAAATCTGATTTGCCTTTGTACTCTCGTGACTTCATCATACCTACTGCTGGTTCTGCTCACCTACTGGTACTTCTGTTGTCACTTGCAGGAGGAGACTGGACGGGCCATTAAGTGTTAAAACTTTGAAAAACACCATCAGACCCAAATCCTGCAAGTATGACTAATATGGTCCCAACTGCAGTTATTTGAGATGAGATTCCGAGATAGAAAGCAAATAGCAGAGAAAAAAAAGATAGAACTGAAAACACTGGGCAACAAACTTTTTTGAAAGTGTTGCTTCCTCAGAATTTTTTTTTGTGCTTTGATAGACCACTTGAAGCTGAACACAAATATAATGTCAGACCACTTGTATCACATAGGAATTTGGAGACACAAGTAATTAACTTTTATTGAATATAATGCATTTAATTACATAACAGTGCTGACACTTTGCAAGAGTTGAACTAACCTAAAACTGTTTTGTTGATGGTTTATGTTTTTACTCAGTGACTGAGGCTCCTCACTTAAGTGTCCAACAATAATCAGCCAGCATTGATGGATTCCAGTTGCTCTGATACTGTTTCTCCATGACCACAATGTCCTGGTGAAACCTTTCACCGTGCTCATCGCTGACAGCGCCAAGATCTGCAGGGAAGAAGTCTAAATGGGAATGCAGAGATTGAATCTTCAGTGACATGTTGCACTTCATGGTTTTATATGCTTGAAGCACATTGTCTATAGTTGCCAAGAAAAATTTCAACAATTTTCGTAAAACCTTCCATGCGATTTTCTCCGGTCCCACTAGAATTTCTTCGAATTGCCTGTCATTGATGACCTGATTGATTTGTTGACCAACAAAATTGAATTATGAATTGAAATAACAAATTGGTGATTTCAAAACAAATAGTGCATGATAGGGAAATTTCATGGAGATATTCACGCTTAGCAGCCCAAAATCCGTAAGATACACCCAGAAGTATCCAGGAAGCAAACTCTTTGTTGTCTACTGAAATTATTGATTCTGATAGTCGATCAGCATTTTGTTGGAGATAAGGATATTTCTGCTCCTGCCTATGGAGTATCTGAACACATTATTTCAAAGGTTTTAAAGATTTCAAAGATACATTTAATGTCAGAGCAATGTATACAATATACATCCTGAAATGCTTTTTCTTCGCAACCATCCATGAAAACAGAGAAGTGCCCCAAAGAATGAGTGACAGTTAAATGTCAGAACCCCAAAGTACCCCCCCCCAGCTCCCCTCCCTCCCGCGTGGAAGCGGTGGCAAGCCCCCCTCCCCCCACTGGCAAAAAAAAGCATCGGCACCCGCCACCGAGCACTCCAGTATGAGCAAAGCAATAGCAAAGACACAGACTTGCAGTTACCCCAAAGACTTCATGTTTCACCCGGTATTCGACATACCACAGGTTCTCTCTCTCCCTAATCTTCACAGCGAGTGGAGAGACATAACAAACAACTCGCTGGTTTACAATGTTAAAAGTCCATCACGTCGCTTCTTTTCGAGCTCTGAGCCCAAAGATCACGAGTCTCTGGGCACACAGCTGCAGGTATTCCAACTTCCCCCAAAGACATACGGGTCTCCTGTCGTGACACCGACCCTCAATCCACCTGTCTCCTTAGCCCCGAGATTCTAGGCATCCAAAGCCGAGCTGAACACTTAGGCCGAGCCTTTGGCATGGCGAACAACAACAGTTGGTTATGAAACCCCGAGAACGGGTCCCATTCCCACAAAGAACTGAAGTTTGCGTGTAACTCCAGGTCAGGGTCTTCAAAAGAACCCTGAAAGGGAAAAATAAAGATATTAAAGATGGAAATAGAACAGTTTTATTTTGCTTTATTCTTAAAAACAATCATCAGTAATTGCCCCCAAATTTGGCATTTCCTGTTGAAATACCCATAGATAAAGAACAATTACTGTCTTTAGAGATATCACGACAGGAAAGCCTGAGGATTGTATTGCATTACCACCTGCTTCCTGCTACACTGGTTAGGGTGGTTTTCTTGACTTCAATTTTCTTAAATAAAAACATTCAGTATATATGAAAGTATATACAATTGTGCTATGTATCACTCAGACTCTAGTTTATACAATACCATGATTTATCATTCAACAAGTGACAGCAAATCCCATTTATGATCACAGGGTTAAAACGAACATTATTAGTTACTTTCAGGCCAAGTTCCTTTAAATAGAGTGATACATCTTTTACCTTATGGTCTTTGTCCTTATCTATTCTGCTGGATGGGCTGAATAGATTCAACTTGAGCGACACGGAAAGAAGTAAAGAGTCAACGCTTCAGGCCAAGACCCTTCATCGGGAATCGAAAGGAAGGGGGTGGGGGTGTGGAAGGAGCAAAAGCCAGAAGGTGGTAGGTGAAACCAGGTGAGGGGGGATGGTGGGTGGGTGGTGAAGAGGGGATGAAGTGAGAAGCTGAAAGGTGATAGGTGGAAATGCTAAAGGGCTAAAAAAGAAGGAATCTGAGAAGGAATATTCAACTTGAGACCTGAATGCCTGCTTTTGAGAAAGGTAATTTATTTCCTTTCTGGAAATTGCTGCATCATTTAAGAAAAAAATTAATAAAAAGCCATCCTGAAGAAGGGCCTTGGCCTAAAATGTTGACTGTTTATTCATTTCTATAGAAGCTGCCTGGCCTGCTGAGTTCCTCCAACGTTCTGCGTGTCCGTTGCTTTGGATATCCAGCATCTGCAGACTTTCTCAAGTCCACGAAAGTAACTTTGGATTTTGTCAACATCCAAGCTTGAAGCAGGTGCATCTTGGGAATGCCAATCAGGATGGATACCTGGGAACTGTCAGTATCTGAATCCTGGATAGGCTCCCTTTCTCTTATACAACTTCTGGCCCCAGCATTATTTCAATGTGCGGATATGAGCAACTTAAGGCCAGTGGTTCAGTGTGGTCCAGCCATTGTTTTCATAAGAAAGTTAGAAATGACATAGTAGCTGCTCTTTTCACCAACACAGAGTAAGTTTAGCTGTAGAGTGACAGTAGAATAGCATCCAATTACTGAGCTACATCAAGTGATGTTCCTTTAATAACATCACTTCCAGTACGTATGCATCACTTCAATTGAATGAGGACATGCTTTCAAGCGTATCCTCAGTTTCACACTTCCGACCTTTATCAGTAGTGGCGCAACTCAGAGGGGTGAAGTTATTTGACTAAGGAAAGGAAATACTCAGCAAAGTTTATTTTCTGATTACTAATCAACAAAGTCCATTTGACTGTGAAACCAACACACCCCCCCCCCCAACAGTTTCCTTGGGCTGCGTAAATCTAGGGAATACACACTCCAAGTCCGTGTGTATTCCCTAGACTGCCAAATCCCTGAGATTGGGACAGCTCTCCCACCCCAGACCCCGGTTTGTGCGGGTGCTATGTAATTTGCTACCCTGTTACAACTCAGTGCCAAGAAATAACAGACAGCACAAGGCACAGGATTAAAGGAATTGCATTTATGAATGTCAACTTAACTAAAGGGTTAATAAAGAAAAGAAAGGAAAAAATAAAAAGGGCCCGTTATAATTAAACAGTCAAAAGTGCACCAGTTGGAGCTCAGCTCTTCTAAAAGTCATATTCATCGATCCTCAGTAGACCCCGGCACCTTGCTCCTTCGAATCACAGTCCCCCATGGGGTCCAATCCTACAACCGGTTCTCTCCAGCATCTTCTCTCTCAATCGCCCACCAAAATAAAACCCAGCTCACACCAGTGTCAGGCACGGACAAAAAGAAACTCACTCACATTCCAAAGCACTCGTTATCACTATCTATAACCCAAACACTGCTTCTACAGAAAGGCCATTACGTTAGCAGTGAAACCTTTCCCAGGGCGTTACAACTGCATCATCGCTGGAGGAGAGTAACATCAAATTGTGCTACGGTGGTCTTGTAATTGAATGCGCCATTGCTCGGTGTCCTAATACAGGGATACTACAGCTGTGTAACAGTAATCCCCCAGTCCCAAAGATAATTCCATACCAAGTGGAAATTTGAAATGGCCCATTGCCCATCTTTGCATAGGTTCCCCACATGCCAGTAGCCAGAATATTTGCTTTATCCCAATGTCCATACAGCATGATCTTAGAATTCCCACCTCAGTCTTGTCTCCATGTACTTAATCATTTCAGGTGCCTGACACAAGATGGTGACCTGGTGCCATTCCAATGGCATTAGATAATAACTTTTTTTTCAAAAGTGTTGCTTTCTCTGAAATATATTTTGTTTATGATAGACCGCTTGAAACTGAACATAAATATAATTTCAGACTACTTGTACCATGTAGGAATTTGAAGAAATAAAAAACTAACTTTTGTTGAATATAATGCATTTAATTGTATAACAGTGCTGACGTTTTGCAATAGTTCAGCTAAGCTAAAAATGTTTTGTTGATGATTTTCTTTTGTACTCAGTGCCTGAGGCTTCTTGCTCAAGTGTCCAACAATAATTAGCTAGCATTGATGGACTCCAGTTGCCCTGATACCATTTCTCCATGACTGCAATGTCCTGGTGAAACTTTTCACTATGCTCAACACCAAGATTCTCAGGGAAGTCTAAATGGAAATGGAGAAAATGAATAGTTGATGACATGTTGTGCTTCATGGTTTCGTATGCTTGAAGCATGCTTTCAACCAGTTGTGTGTAGCTTGGTGCTCTGTAGTTGCCAAGAAAACTTTCAACAACATCCTTGAATGCCTTCCATGTGAGTTGCTCTGACATCCACCAAAAGTTCTTCAAATTGTCTGTCATTGATGACCTGTTTGATTTGTGGACCAGCAAACATGCCTTCTTTAATCTAGGCATTAGTTACTCTGGGAAATATCAGTCTCAAATATTGAAATCCTTCACGGAAATGTATAGCCTTTCTAAAGTCTGTCCTGCCATGCAGCATCCACCCTGCCTAAGTATGCCCTGGACAAGATAGAAAACTTTCAGTTTACAATATGGGCAACATTTTAATTGACTTGAATTATGAATTGAAATAACAAATATAGGTGATTTCAAAAAAAAAAATGCTGCGTGACAGGGGAATATCATGTTGATTTTCATGATCAGCAACCCAAAATCCATAAGGTACACCCAAAGATATTCGAGAAACAAAGTCTTTGTTGCCCAGTATGATCAGGGAATGCCTCATCATGTTCCATATTATACTTGTTCCCTATACCATCCATCATAAAATCACTTTTACAGAACTCATACTCATATAGATTTGATCCTAAAAACAAAATGTGAACAGTGAAACATCTGAGGGCCAATCTCACAAGTAACTGGGAAGTAAGTATTCAAACATTTCTCAAACAACATCTATACTTCATCTATATGGAATAACTGCATCTGTTATTAATAATGCCACATGAAAAGCTGTTAAATATATTTATTATTTGTGAAGTCCCAGATTAATATTGGTTGTTTTTTCATCAGTAGTTGGTATTAAAAATAGGAAATTCCAGGAAAAAGAGTAATATTATTCCACATAAGAAAATATTTTATGACTCCATAAAAGCAGAGGTTACTTATTATATAGATAGAATTTTTATAAAATACACTGGTAAAAGATGTCAATATCTTTTGTCTCTGCACCGACAATGCAACAGCACCTTTATTGAATTTCAGACGGTCATATCTGCATAATGTAGGTGAGCAGAATTGTTTTCTGTTGCAGCCCAAGGACAAGATGAAATGTTCCCTGTGCCCGACTGACGTGGAGCTACTTGCAATGCTGCATAACTTCAACATGTCATAATGAACATCTACAGGTTTTATCAGATTGTCTCTGAAATTTGGAGGCTGATTTATTTACCGGCTTGGGTTCTAGAGCCAAGGAAGAGTTATCCGGTTACAAATTGTTAACCCTCCCTGACAGACGTCCCTTTCCAGCAAAACTCTGGAAAAGGACTACTCTTCCTCACTCCGCACAAAGGCTAAGGGTCAGAAGTAGCTGAATAGTTCCAAGTACATGGTTTGATCTCAGGGCACATTCCCTTAAAGACCCAGTAATCTTTGTCCACCTGGTGCTATTCGTTCTTCAGAGATTAGCACAGCTTTTTTTCCCCCTGGACTGCCACTTTTCAGAACTCTCCTCAGGACTTTCATGTTATTCTCCTTTTCACCGTTGCCATCCTTCTCTAGGCCATCCGTGATATCAGAAATCTCATTAGGAACTCCTGCTGAGCTGTTAATGATTTTCGAGCTATCTACATATCCAGCTATGATATATGAAGTGGAGATACTGCTGCCCAAACGTTTTTTAACCATGAAAATCTGACATACAAAATTCCCTCCCATGACTAAACTCTAATCTTCCTCGCTCTTCTGTGCACCAGATGGCTCAGTGCATCAGCAGACAATAAAGAAAAAGAGAAAAGCTGTTGAGCATTGAAGATGGAAAATAAAATTAACAGTTAGGTGTTGGATAGCTTGCATGTTCCCTGATTATAGCACATATGACATCTGAACAATTATTTAACTGCAGTCAACCTAACAGATTAGCATATAAAATAACAGGATGTTCCTGTTACTTCCACACAATTTAAATGTCAATCTTTTAGTATTAATACTTAACATTTCTTTTAATTGCATTCTTCACAAATTGTAAATTCCATATGCCGACTATTCAACCTACATATCAGCTTAATTACTCTTGTTGCAAATTAAGTTTTGATAAATGCAAATAACAGCTCACTAGTCATAGCACTGAAAACATAATTTATTATATAGAGTATCATAATCGCTCACCAAATAGAGGGCGGTGATATTTCTTCGAATGAGAGAAGCATGCAACAGAAGGCCTTTTAACCCATTGTGCATGTGTTGATTATCTGAAAGGTCTACTCCATTATCCCCAATTCCCCTTTCCAATTGCCGTGGATTTGCATTTTATTTAAATTTTCGATTATCTATCTGATCTCCTTTTGAAATTTGTGATCGGTTCTGATTCACTGTCTTTTTAAGGAGGGCAACTCAATATACAATATTTTTAGTGGAAATTCCAACTTTGTATAAAGCTGAGGTGAAGTTAAAGCTTAGCATTTTAACAGTTAAGATTCCAATAAATTCCAAGTTTTCAGATCTAAGTAAGGTGTTAAAAAATCTTCACCTCAAATTCCGGCTTGTAATTTGAACGTGTAATGTTGAAATTCTGTCAGTTGCCATATTCACCCGCCAACTCTAAATGCTCTTAGGGTCAACTCACAGACAAGATAAGAAAATTAGATAGTTCTGTATCAGACAATAAACCCAATTCATTGCATGCTGCAGTTCATTAGCTAAAGTAGATATTTTATTTCATAATCATAATACTCAAAACCAAACTGGTCACCAGTCTAATTGCAATGAGTCTATAGTATCTGCAGTTTTGTGGAAAACCTCCACCTCGGAATTCATAAAACAGTAAATTAAATAAGTGTTATATGCACTGAATAGCTGCTTTATTTGTAAAACCTGAAGAAAGCTACTCTGAATGAATATACATAAACATTTCATTTGCTTAATGACAAAATAATAGATGTAGTTTAAATGATGAAGCAATAATAATGAATTGTAAGAAAGTTAATTTAGTGATTTAATTAAATAATTTGTCAAAATAGCCACCTGTATCATAATATTTTTCAGCGTCTAGGTATTATTCTATGATTTAATAACTGGCAAATAAAGTGAGAAAGAAACACTGAGTTAAAAAAATTACAGCAGAATATCCAAAAAGCTGAAATCCTGCCCAATTCTATGCCATTGCCACTCAGCGCACTCATAAACTTCTTTTAAAATATATATGCATATGAATGAATAATGTATTTTTGCAAATGAATTTTATGCATGATGTGATGTGAAAATAAAATTCAACATGTTTAACTGGTCATGTTACACAATCAAACAGACATATCCACGCTACACTGTAGATGTTTATTGATTATTTTCTTTATTGACATACAACACGGAATAGACTACAAGCTACACTGCCCAGCAACTCCCAGAGTTAACCGCAGCCGAATCATGGGACAATTTACAATGACTGTGGGAGGAAACCCATGTGGTCACGGGAAGAACATGCAAACTCCTTATAGACAATGGCAGGAATTGAACCCGGGTCGCTGGTACTGTAAAGCGGTGTGCTGACCCCTACACTACCTTGCCGCCCCAATTAAACTTAGATAGATGTGTAGTCTCTTCTATTAATGCTTGCCAGCTTTATCGGGATCAGATATATTTTCTGTACAAACATTGTCAGAGAGCTCTGCACCTGCGCACCCACAAAGGAATATGGTGCTCACTTATTATATCTGCACTTTGCAGACACGCAAGTTGTGTGAGAAAGTTGCGCCAGAGTAAAATTCCCATTTCTGTACTTTTGGATAAACTCCAAGATACACTCATCTGGGTTATATAAGAAAACAAACGTAATTGATGACTAATAAATGTATTGTAAAAATGTCATACGAACAGGCGGCAGAGAAAATGACCAGGTAATGAGCAGCCAAAAGTAAAAATCCTGAGGAAGAACTTCTGCTATTAAAGAAAAAGCTAAATAGCTGGGCTGGCTTGGCCTCCTTGGGACTGACGTTGGGAACCGGATAGCTGACCTATCTGTGGAAGGAAGTAACCTGTTACTATCACTGATCTACCCAAAAGAGAAACCATAACAGCACTTCATTTTAGTTCCTGCAGGATTAATAATTGTCTTGTCGATGGGACACTATTTTAAATGAAGATTGCTTATTTTGATCTTGCATAAGAAAAGGGGGCGCTATGGTAGCATAGCGGTTAACGCAAAACTATTACATCTCAGGGGGTCAGAGTTCAGAGTTCAATCCCAGCATCCTCTGTAAGGAATTTGTACACCCTCCCCATGGGACGTGTGTGTTCCCTCCAAGTGCTCCGGTTTCCTCCCACAAGTCCAAAGACATACCAGTTAGTAGGTTACTTGATCATTGTAAATTGTCCCGAGATTAGGCCAGGGTTAAATCAGTGGGTTACTGGCGGTGTGGCTCAAAGAGCTGGAAGGGCCTATTTCACGCTGTGTCTCTAAATAACTAACTAACTAACTAAATAAATAAATAAATAAATAAGGTAGTATTTTGCCTATTGTGAAAATTTATACTTAGTTAGAACACTAGCGACAAATAATTTGACAGGATCTTCACTGCCTGAACAGTCACATCAGCTGCAACCAAAGTCATAGCTATAGTATATCTATATACTATAGTATAGTATAGCAATAGTATATAGCATTATGCTTCATAATACTCTAATATGCTTGAAACTTATGTATTTTTTTAAAAATGGCTGCATATGCAAGTGATTTCCAACACAGGTAGCTTTCCCTCTCCAGTCCTCATTAACATAAAACAGGGAATCATCCAAATCCGTGTCATCTGCATATACAAAATTTACAATAAATTTATAAAATCATGTTTATCTTTGTTTTGCAGTTTTCTTTACATTCATCTTTTGCTATCTTCAACTATGAGATCATTGGATGTAAATAATTTTGAAATTTATAGAGCAACTTTCTTCTTTAAGTTTGCTATTGCCAGGGGAGGCAGCAGGGATAAGCTCTCACTACCTATTAAATGCTCCCAATGGCATGCACCTCAAATAGCCTCTGACGACCAAGTTCATCTCCTGGTCTTCACGTGTGGCTTCACCACTAAGCCCCAGTGGAATCATTTCTACCAACAGGAGAAGGGGCAAAGATGGGTTACTGGCGCCTTAAAACCATTCGCTTCTGGCAGATGGGGCTCATCAGCTGTGGTTGGCAGCTCCTCTAGGAGAAGGGAAACTCTGATCTCAAACCTCCGTTGCCTTGCAGCTATAACCACTCATGGGGAAGGCCTTGGGAGTAAACCCTGAAGAAAAATCCGGAGCTGGAGCCCCTAAGGCAGTCCAACGTTCACTTCAACACAGATTGTCAACTCCTGCAATGCCACAGGTGCCAAACTGTATCAGTCTCAGCCATTCCTTTGGATTCATCAGCTGTGTGGAGTGGGGAAGCCTACTGCATGGGCAACAGCTTGCTCTCCATATTGAACCACGCTGGGTTGCATACCATGTAGACATCTAGGATGCAATATCCACAGCCGACCCCCTACCAATGCAGGGCCTCATACAGAGCAACTTTGAAATAGTACCCAAGGAGCTTTAGAGATAATGATTAGCTGACATGAAAGTAGATTCCTTGTTTAGATTCTCCCACCAAGGAAACCATCCTCATGGCATCCAGCCTCTCAGTCCCTTCATAATCTTAAAAGTTTCAATGAGATCACTGACATTGCTCTAACTTATGGAGAATTTAACCCCATTCTGCTCAATCCCCAAAGGCAACCTTCTCAGCCTGAGAATTTGCCTAGTGGACTTTTGATACACAGTCTGTAAGGTAATATATTCTTCCTTAAATAAGGCAATGGATCCAGCATTCTGCACTAGTAATGGTCTCTCCAAAGCCCTGTAGCCATATTTCCATAGTTCTGCACTCCATTCCACCTAATAAAGGTAAAGGTTTGTCTTTCAACACTTGCTGGTCAATGCTTCTTGTACGAGGACACCCAGATCTCTCGGTATGTCACCATTTAATAGATTGGCAGGATTTATATGCACTCTGCTTTTTATATTCTCCTTACCAAAGTGGATAACACCATTACCCTTTGCAACACACACAAAGTGCGGGAGGAACTCAGCAGATCTGGCAGCATCAATGGAAAGTAATAGATAGTCAACATTTTGGGCCGAGGCCCTTCATCAGGATTGAGAAGGAAGGGGGAATATGCCAGAATAAAAAGGGGGGGGGGAAGTAGGTTAGCTGGGAGGTGATAGGTGAAGCTAGGTGGGTGGGAAAGCGCTGGTGAAGGAAGAATCTGATAGGAGAGGAGAGTGGACCATAGGAGAAAGGAGAGGGGAAGGGGACCCTGGGGGAAGTAATAGACAAGGTCAGTGGGGAAAAGAGAACGGGAGGGGAGGAATTTGTTTACCGGAAGGAGAAATCAATATTCAAGCCATATTGGAGGCTACCCATTGAATATAAGGTGTTGTTTCTCTACCCGAGGGTGTCTTCATCATGGCACAAGAGGAGTCCATGGACCACCTCGTCAGAATGGGAATAGGGATCAGAGTTAAAATGTCTGGCCACCGGGAAGACCCAATTGTGGTGGATGGTGCAGAGGTGCTCGTTACCCTTTTGTCTATTTTTGTTGTCCACTCGCTCCACCTAGTTATATTCATTTGTGCAGTTTGTGTGTCTTCTCCAGTTATTTCCTCCATTTCTCTTCGTATCACAAGCAAACTTGGATACAGTGCCAGGGGACATTCTCCTGAGAAACTGGAGGTAACATCACTTTAATATTCACCCAGAAGATGCCACCTCATACAGTAGGGGACTTTTCACTGCCACACTGAGATGCCAGCATAAATGTTTGTACTCCATCTCTGGATTAGGTCTTGAACCAATGTCTTCTGACTGAAAAGTGAAAATGCTCCCAAATGACACAGGACTATTACTTAATAGAGCTATTAATTTAAGCTAGACCGATTCTTTATGAATAATTTTTGAGAACATGCCAATGGAGGAAAAGAACATCTAGTATGTTCATCACCTGCTCTAAGTTTGATGCAACGTTAGCACAAGATATCACTAAATGTTCTATGCTTAGAAACTGGATTTTGTCACTTTTTCGGCTTGCTAAAAAAACATGGTCACTGGGGCCAAGTTAAATCAGGGAAAAGCATCAGCTCGTAAAACCGCCCTCCCCATGGGAGCCAGGTATACACTATAGAAGAGAGGGAACTGGAGAGAGCATGGAGAGAATAATTAGATTCTGTGGGAGAGGGATTTAAGTGCTGATGACTAAAGCTGATGCCAGGTGTGAGCATCATGTACAGAGCAACACCGGAAAGATATGACATCAATGCACATGTCAAGTGACCTCCCTCATTATACCACTCATTAATGCCAACTCGAACTCAAAATCGCTTGCAGCGTTCTTGTATTCATGCACCCATGTGCACACTCCTACCATTCCAATTGTCTCCACAACCGCATGAACAGGTGCCCACTCCCCAAGCCCATCGACACATATTAACCCATAAATGCATAGGGAATGGTTACCTGCTTTGCATCTCCATTGAGATAGAAAGTACTAAGAGTCATAGGAAGACCACCCCACCCGGATGGAAGAAGAGAGGGTCTTCCTCTCTCATTGGTAGAAGAATTACCCAGTCACACATTCAACGATTCCTTCAGTAATTCTGCTCTCCAAAACGTAATGGAGAGAAGGCAGGTACAGGGTTCTGAGTTAAATGATCAGCCATGATCATACTGAATGGCGGTGCAGGCTCGAAGGACTGAATGGCCTACTCCTGCACCTATTTTGTATGTTTCTATTAACTGATTTATGCACAACTTGAGCCCTTGAAGGTGTGTGGACTATTGACACTGCCTTGTACAGTATATTGCTCCATTATGAGCACAGTGAACCTTTAAATTATGGGTTTCCAACCTGGGGTCCATGGACCCCTTGCTTAATGATATTGGTTCATGGCATATAAATAGGTTAGGGAGCCCTGCTAAATGGAACCTGCTGTGTATAACTCTACTGATCATTCTTCTTTTTGCTGAACCTGTCAGACATTGGCCTTTTCTGGAATAGGGGTGCCCACTTTGTGAGGGGAAAAGCTTCCAATTTGCATTGAATTACTGTTAGTTACACAAGCAAAAACCTGAGTTCAACTTTCAAGGACTTGCTACTTGGTGCACGGGTTCTGGTTGGATGTGTATTGTCCAGTCGGCATTTATTAGGAAGGTGATTTGTTCCGGGTTTGACTGGCATTGGATCACACAGCACGGAATAAAGCCAGCAATCCCTAGACAAATGGAGACACGAGAGACTGAAGATGCAAAGAACAGCCTGGAGTAAAGAACAGCCCTCTGGAGGAACTCAACAAGCCAGGATGCATTTGCAAAAAGAGTTCAAACAAAGAGCCTCAACCAAAAGGTTGATGTCCACTTCTCTCCACAGATGCTACCTGAACCACAGAGTTCCTACAGCAGATTATTTTGACTTCCAATACTAAAGTTGGAAAATATGATGGGATGACTTAATATGGGATGGATTATCATTTCCTATAGATTGGGAGCTGACATCCTCTTGGCTGATTTTATTACGAAGTCATTTCTGCCTTCCTACAGCAACACACACAAAATGCTGGAGGAACTCAGCAAGTCCAATGGCATCTATAGAGGGAAGTAACTTCCCTCCAGTGATGCTGTCTGACCTGCTGGGTTCCTTTAGCATTTTGTACGTGTTGCTCAAGATTTCTGGCATCTGCAGAATTGCTTGTGTCTCTGCATCCCTACCCCACCCTGGAAAACTTTCACCTTCTTGCTTCTTAAGAATCTATCTAAAAAAAAATTCAAAGACAGGACTCTACTTCCACCATCCTTCCAAGGACTAACAAATCCTCTGAGAGAAAAAAAAGTTCAGCTTACCTATGTCTTACATATGTAATCCCTCAATGTTATACAGTGGCCCAGTGTTCTAGGTTGTCCCGTAAGAAGAAACAACTATTCAACATCCACCTTGAAAGACCTCACAGGATACTGGAGGTCTGCTTAAGTTTACAATTGTTTTAACCATTATCCTGGTGGGTGGTTACTTTTAGAAGCTATCCTATTCTCTTGAGTTTTTTCTGCATCATTTTATTGTTGCTAACAATCCTGTTTAAACTAGAAATTACCCACCCAAGCAGAGATGTAACAGCTGGCATAGCGCCACTAACCTTTGAGTAAACGTAACGATGCCACAAAGATTTATTTTGCAGCTTTCAAAATCATAATAAGGGAGGATAGGAACGAAGAAATAATACTTAATATTCTCTCTTTATACTATTGCTAAAGTTCCTATCGTATGAAGTTACCTAATATATAACGAACTATCAATCTGCTTTTATTGATATTGACAAGGCTTTTGTCACTGTCAGTCATCGTTGTGAAGGGTTATTTTGTCAGCCTCAGTTCCTGTTGTGACTCCTTGCTTGTTGGAAATACTACAGAGATAATTTTGTGACCTGCAACTCTGCCCAATGGGGTTCTACATTGGGAATTAAACTTCCCAGAATTAATAAAACACACTTGCGGGTAAAAAGTGGATGTCTCACTGTCTTCCTTGTGCAATCTAAGAGCTCTGAATAATTCCATTTTCCCATCTCAACATGTTCAGACACTGCAGTGTACAGAGTATAAAATCTGTATTCACTGTTCTAAACCAGGGAATTGGCACAATATTCCACAAAAGCAGTCGTCTTTCAAAAAAAACAAAAAAGTTATATTTGAGTTCAAGGGAGTTATCCGGTATTTTCCAGTTCAGAAAGGAAGCAAAAACCAGAGGCAATTCTAAAATCAGTTTATCATCCCAGCCCTGGTACATTGTGAATTTGATTTGCCCACAATCCCATGTCTAAAGAGGGATTGCTATGCCACCTTTCGTACAAGCCTCTGTATATCAGATCATTCAGTCAGTTTGATTAGCCCAAGTAAAGAGTACAGCACATTTTAACAAGTCAGCATATGGTGCGTTTGATGGCAGACTGAAGTCCAAAATTCTATGACAGTAGTTCAGTCAAAGGGTTCAAATGACAATTATATACTGCTTTTGTTTGCCTCTTATAATCTCCAGTATTATGGAAACTCATGCAGCCTTTAAAGACAGAATACATTTCTATTGTTTTATATCTAGTAACAAACACTATTTCCAAAACCCATTTTTGGATATTGAAAGTTAATCAGAAACAACATGCAAATCTGAAATTTTCCCTGGCCTTGTAAGGAACCACAGAACCAAACATGTGCCTTCAAAATACAGGTAGCTCTTTTCATTTGGAACGTCATAAATCAGCTGCAAATTGCAGACTCTTGGGCTGCCTTGGCTGCCGTCCCAGAATCCCTGCCAAGCCCTTGTGGCTGTCAAATGCTCCAGATCATGCCCCAGTGATCCATTTTCACGCTCAGACCCTGGAGCGCCAATGTGAAAGACCCCAGCCACACTCAGCAGATGGCCAACACACAATAAGCGGACAGAATGCCAGAGCCACATCATTAACAACACAAACAACATAACAATGGCAGAACAAAAAGACAGCCACCCTTCGGAACAATCCATCCTCAATGCACTGTTTTGTTACATATATATATCATAATATATATGTAATAATATTAATAGCTAAACAGCCATCATAATATTAATATTTAATACTTGGTATAAGAAGCAAAGTTGAAAATAAAATGCTACTTCAATAATTCACCTGGACTGCATCATACAAAACTGTGGGCTAAGTTACAATGCCAGAACTTTATTGTTCTTTCCAGGATTTGCTTGGTTAAAGAAACTCTAAATACTCAGTAACAGAACTTGTGTGTGCATCTGCACTGAGTCGTTGAAAGATGCTGGTTTGTTGCTAGGCTGAGCACAACTTTCAGATGTTTTTTTTTTCTGACATTGGGAGACTATTTGGATCCAGAAAATATGTTGCAAGTTGGCCTGGAGGCATTTTTTCCATCTGCAAGGAGGTTATATGTTCTCAGGAGCCCATTGTATTTCAAGTATGGGGCATCTCACCATTTTTAAATCTCTTTCAAACTTCCTGTGTTTTCATCGTAGGATGAAGGTTCACAATCGTTCTGGGCCTTCAGATAAGATTGTAGCACATGAATGCGACTGTAAACAGATTATCAACAAGCCTGAATGTCATGAACATCACCCAGGAAGATGTTTTGTGCACTAATTCACGGAGTTTTACCTTTCATATATACAAATATCTTTATCAATCTGGTTGTAACTCATTTCTTGATTCATAGAAAGCTTTCCTCTGTGAATGGATCTGTGTTATTTAACAATCATCATGAGTACTTGCTAAAGAAGGAATTTGGATTAGGTGCCAGTGACAGTGCTCAGAACAGGAACAACAGAAAAGTTTAATTGTTTGGTCATAAGTTCCATTAAAACTCAATATCATTCTTTGTTGCAAAGAACCAAGTCAGCACGCCAGATATTAAAAGTGTCAGTGATACCAAAATGACCAAATCTTCTCCGTCCTTTAAAGCAAATCGGTACAGTACTGTGTGAAAGTCTTAGGCACATATGTCTAGCTAAGGAGCCTAAGACTTCTGCACAGTACTGTAGCAATTTTATGTATCGCACTGTACTGCTGCTGCAAAAAAAAAAGAAATTTCATGATGTACGTGAGTGATGATAGACCTGATTCTGATGTGGGTCTCTGTGGTGGACGAAGAATGGGAAGGGCAGGGTGAGGGTAATCACGGTAGGGAAAAGTGGAAGGAAAAGGGGAGGGAACAGGAAGCACCAGAGATACATTCTCAGAACCAGAATCAATTTTAATACCACCAGAATATGTCATGAAATTTATTGTCTTTGCAACAGCAGTACAACGCAATACATAACAATGGGGAAAAACATGAATTAAAGTAAGTATATATATAATAGCCAATTGCTTGGAATCAAATGACCTTGCCTAGTGTCTCAGGGTGGGGGGTATCTGCACCCACTCCACCCCCCAACCCTGGCACTCTTTCTCTGTTACCTGTCTCACACTCTTCCAGGGACGCACCGCCCTCACCATTCCCAACATCCTTTGCTTCTGCCGGATCTACAAACTCGCTCTCCAAACCATACTGACAAGTTACTACAGTACTGTGCGAAAATCTTAAGCACCCTGGCTATATATATGTGCCTAAAACTTTTGTGCAGTACTGTATGTCCCACTACCTGCCACACTCTAATCCCCACATCCCAATTCACAACTGGACAGGGAAGTCTGAACTGCCAAGCTAAGTTCTTTAAATCTGTCCTGATCCTTGTGGCCCATCAGACCGGTGCTTATGCCGGTTTCTGTGGTGTGAAGCGACTGAGAGTACGAGACTCCCCCCGGATAGGACGCCAGTCTATCGCGAGGTTAACCCCCAGCATTTGCTGGTACCCATTCTCAGCTGGGTGGACTGGAGCAGTGTGTGGTTAAGTGACTTGCTCAAAGACACAACACACTGCTTTGGCCGAGACTCGAACCCACGACCTTCAGATCGTGAGCCCAACGCCCTAACCACTTGGCCACGCTCCACACGCCAAACTAAGTTACAGGTTAGTAAATATGCAATAAGCACTCTGACAGAAGATGGTCTACAATGCATGATTCTAATGTGAAGAACTAATAAGCTAACAATCTTCACACTAAACTATACATTTTAACTCAATTTTCTGTGTCGCGCTGTTCCTTTATATTCTAATTTATCACCTAATTATTTGGGGTGGTTATCATTCCGAGCGTGTCGAACAGAACCTTTCAGCAGATTGCCAAAGGCTTCACATGTATGAAAACCCAAAGCGGCTTCACAGGGAAGACTCGGCAATGCAAGGCAATTGAAAAAGCTGCATAACCATGCAAGTGGATCTTCATCGATTTCTGTAGGTTTTCACTGAAATTAGAGGGGAAAACTCCTTAAAAGGCAAACGGAGCCATTAGGTTGAAGTGCAACAACCAAAAGTATAGTACGTCTTTGATGAACAGGCACCTGATTGTTCAGAAACCTTGATCGCCCAGCAACTGGCTCATTATTTTCAGGTATCCAGGGCTGGGGTTTGAACTGAGTCAAGAGTGTGGCCAGAGACAGGGCTAAGATCTGGAATACCAGGGGTTACGAACCAGGTAGTTTTGTGCTCAAACCAGGTAGTGGATTCGGCCCAGTACGTCAGGAGTAAAGCCCTCCCAGCCTTTGAGCACATCCACGTGAAACGCTGTCATAGGAAAGCAGCATCTACCATCAGAGATCCTCACCACCCAGGCCATGCTCTTTCCTCGCTACTGCCATCAGGTAGAAGGTACAAGAGCCTCAGGGCTCATACCACCAGGTTCGGGAGTAGTTACTACCCGTCAACCATCAGGCTCTTGAACAAAAGAGGATAACTACACTCACTTGTCCCATCATTGAGATGTTCCCACGCAAATGATCTCACTTTAAAGACTCTTTACCTTGTTATTTCATGTTCATGTTGTTTCTTGCTATTTATTTATAATTGTATTTGCACAGTTTGTTGTCTTCTGCACTCTATTTGATCTTTCATTGATCCTGTTATAGTTACTATTCTATAGACTTGCAGAGTGTGCCCATAACAAAATGAATCACAAAGTTGTAAATGGTGACATATTTGTACTTTGATAATAAAAATGTACTTGGAACTACTTGGAACTTTGGGTGACTGGAACATTTATTATGCTCCTATGTAGTATACAGAGAGAATGAGATAAAAGGAGGGGTTGAAGACTAATAGGAATTGTTTTGCAGACACTCAAAAGTCTGCAAAATCTGTTAGTCTGCCACCACCACCGTCCCAAGTGTACCAGATCATCAGATTTTTCCTGCAGGACCAAAGTGCTTCCTGCAACACAGCGACCTGAATGTGGTGGTGTGTTGAAAATCAGCACTGAGGTTGTTAAAAGAACTATTGTTATTTTCCTTTGAAACATGCGGCCTTTTTAATATAGTCCTAGAATTTGTGCTGTCTTACCCGATGATTTTATTCTTTGTCTTCATATCTTATTGTCTGATGAGGCAGAGGGATGCTATTTGACCCTCAAGACACTCAGATCAACCCCATCAGTCCAGTTGCTCCACTTATTCTCACGTGCCCACCAGCGCCCCCTGTTGGTTCTGTCACCCTCCTACGCCAAATTATACAATATACGCCATGATGGAAATAATTCGGAAAGTGTGTGGCTCGGGTGGTTAATGATTGAGTGGAGTTATTCTCTGATCTTGGCAATTTGCATGCAAACGTTTCATCACCACACGAGGAGGCATCATCAGTGCAATGTTAATTGAGGTGTCCTCTGAATGCTTGGCCTTTATATACTTACCAATCCACCGATTGGTTGCCATTGCGGAAACTCAGTTGTGACGTCTGGAGGAAATCTCATCACTGATAGGCGAACTTCATGTGTTGGGGTCTGGAATTTTGCCCGCATTGGCTCAAAAATAGGATCGAAGTCTGCACGCCTGTTTACCAATTGTTTGCGGAAAAATTAACAGCGCACTGATGATGTCTCCACGCATGGGTGACAATACAATTGCAAGTAAATTGCCGGGACTGGAGAACAATTCAACCCAACCATTTGCCCATGATATTGAATCTGCTTCTGATTCTGACCAGGGGTGATGTGTAATCACCAGTTTGGGGTGTGGGAAAGAATCAGAGCACTGAAGGGAAACACCTATTGTCGCAGAGAAAGTTCCACACAGAGGGCACCTGAATTTACAATCCAATCCGTGCCTCTTGAACTGCGAGGCAGCAATAATAACCACTGGACCACACTCAGAAAATGAAGCTAAAATTGGCAACTCATTAAGGAGGCATAATTTCAAGTTATTCATTTGATTTTCTTTCAGTGGCGGCTTTTATCCTTCTTTACTCTCATTCCTTTCCGTTATTTTCCACTGACAAGGTAACGTGGTGGCTGATGTAACAGTTTACAGCGCCAACGAACCAGGTTCAATTCCACTGCTCTCTGTAAGAAATTCCTACGGTCTTCCCCGGCTGCTCCGGTTTCCTCCCACATTTCAAAGACATACAGGTTCGGTTTAGTAAGCTGTGGGCATACTATGTAAGCATGGTGACATTTGCAGGCTGCCCCCAGCGCGTCCTCGCGCTGTGTTGGTCGCTGAAGCAAACGGCGCATTTCACTGCGTGTTCCGATGCGCAAGCGTCAAAACAGGTGAATTATTATCTTTAATTTAATGCTCTGGCAACTGTATTTCTTAATCAGCTGCATTCCTTAACCAGCCTACACTTTGCAGGCAGGTCATTCAAGAGTAATAATAAAGTCTATTTGCACCGTGTGTACAGTAGTGGGGCAAAACCGTGAGACAAAATGCAGGCTAAATCGTAAAAGCTGCACCTGAGGTCATTTGACACCAGAGAAATTAACTCCAGATGACATGTAAACAGGCCATGGTCCAGAGGACCACACTGTTGAAGGGGAAAGCATTGCAATGCCTCGTAGAAAGTATGTAATAATGTCTAACTGCAGCAAAATTACATAGTGGAGCAAACCATGAATCTTGCAGCAATTAATTCCAAATAGTTGCCAACCAGTTACAGTTCAAGCTGGGTCCATGTAATCAATATGGTTTTAAATTATTTCACTCTACTGTACCATGGCCAATGATGGAATTTCTTTTATTTAACAATGAACGCCTACAGTCATTGTTACATTTGTTGGTCTTGGATTTTAATATGTTATTAAGTACAGACGCCTGGAATTTGGATTCCCATTCATTTGGCACATGGAACGTGCTGTGTGCAGCAATACTGCCCATTCCAGTTCCTGCCTCACCAACCACCCCTTTCCCAAAAAAAAATTTGCAAAGTTAGCCAGAAAATATGTGAAAAGTAACACCATGCTGTTGAACACATAGGTTCAGGTAAGTAAATGCAATGTTAACATTTATTGCAAGAGGACTAGAATCAAAAAGCAAGCATGTAATACTGAGGCTTTATAAGGCATTGGTCAGACCACACTGGGAGTATTGTGAGCATTTTGGAGCACTGTAAATAAAAAGGATGTCCAGGCATTGGAGAACGTCCCGAGGAAGTTCATGAGGATGATCCCAGGAATTAAATCCCAGGAAGTTCACAAGGATGATCCCAGGAATTGGGATCCCAGGAAGATCCCAAGGTTGATCCCAGGGTTAATATATGAGGAGCAGTTGATGGTTCTAGGCCTGTACTCACTGGAGGCTAGAAGAATGAGGGGGAGGGGATCTCATTGAAACCTATTGAATATTGAAGGCCCTCATTAGAGTGGAGGTGGAGAGGATGTTTACATTATTTGGGGAGTCTAGCACCGGGGGCACAGCCTCAGAATGCAAGGAGGTACCTTTAGAACAGAAATGACGAGGAATTGCTTTAGGTGGACGTTGTGAATCTGTAGAATTTGTTGCCACAGATAGCTGGCCAAGCCTTTGAGTTTGTTTAAAGCGAAAGATGATACGCTCTTGATTAATCAGGGCATCAAAGGCTATGAGGTGAATGAGGTTAAGAGGGATAATCATTCAACCATGTTTGAATGGCAGGGCGGATTCAATGGACCAAATGGCCTAATTCTGCTCCTGTATCAGACTATATCTGGTCTGAACAGGCCATCATTGTTTCCCATCTGCCTGCAGTTACATCATCATCGCCACGGCGACCACTGGCAACAGAATCCAGGCCTGACAAATCCTCCTCATGTCTACCACAGTAGATCAGCTGAAGAGTGTGTCATTCGAGAGGAAGGAAAACTTAGGAGAGGGATGAAACCACATGCACTACCCAAATGGTGAACTGTCTTGTTAGTTGCACCCTGATCAATAGGCCAGTGAATGCCGCTCACAGTTCGCAAGTGAAAGTCAAAGGAAAGGTTGTGATCAGCAAACAAGGCTCGATTGAATACTGCACCTTCATATTTGCCATCGAAAAGTGAGGTGCAGAGATGCTAAGTAATGTGACAATGCAAATCCTTTAATTAGTGACTCACAATGATTAGTGAGATAGCAATATTAATAAGGGATGACATTAATTCTTAAGTTAGAAAGAATCTTGGCTCAGCGGATTGTGGTAGAAAATTAAAAATACCATGCCATCCCATCAACACCCTCCATTCTTATTCTGGCTTCTTTCTTTCTAGTCCTGATGAAGGATTTCAGCCTAAAATGTCGACTGTAGATTCCTCTCCATGGGTGCTGACTGACCTGCTGAATTCTTTCAGTGTTTTGTCTGAGTTACTCGAAACATTAAAATCAGTTCGGGTGGAGCTAAGCAGCAGGGAAGGAAAAGTTTTGCTGGGAGATTTTCAAACAGTCGGACCAGAGCCTAGAGACAAGCAGGAGCGTTGAGTTCCACGGGCTGGGCGAGGGCACTGGAAACCTTGCAACTGTTCTTTTAACACAGAGGGGGGGTCACCTGTACTGTAAAATGTTGTGCTAACCACTATGCTATTGCCCACTTTAACTAAAGATTTGGAACAAGGAGTTAGTGTCTCTAATGAGAGGCAATCTATTCAGGACAAGTGGGAAGATACGGTCATGATGGGTGCTGGTGATATCAGAACCCAAGTATGAAGGAAAGACAGACTCTGATGTAGAGACAGCAATGAGAATTTATTCATAAAGATTCCAAAAGAACATCAACTGTTCGGCTGAGTGACACCGTGAGATGTAACATTCTCAAAACGAGGACCCTGCGATTAATGATAATCAGGAGTCCACTTGAATAACACAAGTAACATGGAATACCCAAGCCTATGAAACTAAACTTAGCAAGCTGAATCAGAAAGCACCAGGAGACCTTATTACAAAGAGAGAGTCGCTCAAGAAAAACACAAGGAACTCTAAGCAATTAATGACTTATTAAATAACAATTAACTAACTCACATACCCGAAAAACCTCAGTGCCCAATGCTCAGGTCCAAAGAGCTCATTACAGAAATTCTTTCTTCACAGGCCTGTCAAGGTTGTGGGTCAGAGTTATTTGAGTTATTTGGGTTTTTTTCAGTTTGTAGGGATGGTTTTGGGTACAGAGCATGAAGCTATGGGTTAGGGTAAGGTTTAGTAACAAGGATGTGGAGGATTAGAAGCAACATACATAAAAGTTGCTGGTGAACGCAGCAGGCCAGGCAGCATCTCTAGGGAGAGGTACAGTTGACGTTTCGGGCCGAGACCCTTCATCAGAACTAACTGAGAGAAGAACTAGTAAGAGATTTGAAAGTGGGAGGGGGAGGGGGGAGATCCGAAATGATAGGAGAAGACAGGAGGGGGAGGGATGGAGCCAAGAGCTGGACAGGTGATTGGCAAAAGGGATATGAGAGGATCATGGGACAGGAGGCCTAGGGAGAAAGAAAAGGAGGAGGGGGGAATAAAACCAGAGGATGGGCAAGAGGTATAGTGAGAGGGACAGAGGGAGAAAAAGGAGAGAGAGAAAAAGAATGTGTGTATATAAATAAATAATGGATGGGGTACGAGGGGGAGGTGGGGCATTAGCGGAAGTTAGAGAAGTCAATGTTCATGCCATCAGGTTGGAGGCTACCCAGATGGAATATAAGGTGTTGTTCCTCCAACCTGAGTGTGGCTTCATCTTTACAGTAGAGGAGGCCGTGGATAGACATATCAGAATGGGAATGTGATGTGGAATTAAAATGTGTGGCCACTGGGTGGGTGGGTGGGTGTGTGTGTGTGTGTGTGTTTGGGCACGGTAAGAGGGACAGAGGGACAAAATAGGGGCTTGTTTTGCTGTTGTTGATGCTTGTGTTTTTCAACTGAACATGGTGGGCAGGTTACCTTGGCACCAGAATGTGTGGCGACACTTGCAGGCGGCCCCCAGCACGTCCTCAGGTTGTCTTGATTGTTAACACAAATAGCGTATTTCACTGTATGTTTCAAAGTACTCTGATAAATAAATGAATCTGAACCTGAATTCCAAATGCTTAGGCAATACATTATTTTATTTAGAGTGATAAAAATCTCTTAGTTTTTGCCCAGAATTGTAACTTTCTTGCAGTGGAGAGAATGGGTGACTGTCCTATGACACCATTAGGTGCACAACTAAGACTAGGCAATCCTTAGATATTTCTAACCTGGATTAGATCATAAGACCATAAGATATAGGAACAGAATTAGGCCATCTGGTCTATTAAGTTTGCTCCAGCATTTCATCATGGCTGATCCATTTTTCCTCTCAGCCCCAATCTCCTGCCATCTCCCCATATTCCTTCATGCCCTGACCAATCAAGAATCTATCAACCTCTGCCTTAAATATACATAAAGCCTTGGAGCTGCCTGTGGCAACGAATTCCACAGATTCACCCACTCTCTGGCTAAAGAAATTCCTCCTCATCTCTGTTCTAAAACAATGTCCTCTATTCTGAGGCTGTGTGCTCTGGTCCTAGACTCTCATAGGAAACATCCTCTCCACATCCACTCTATCAAGGCCTTTCACCATTCAATAGGTTTCAATTAGGTCACTCTTCATTCTTCTGAATTCCAGTGAGTGCAGGCGCAGAGTCATGAAACGCTCCTCGAATGACAATACAGATTCCACCTGTATTGCTGGCTCAGTTGTTGTTAGGGAATCTAAAAATGATTGCTTGCACAATATTACATGTAAATGTGGCTTTTGAGTGCATTGTGGACATAGACAACGTGTACTAATAAGTCCAACAGCAGTCCAACAATCTCCATTTTGGTTCACGGCAGATACAATAGGTGTCATTGCATTCGGGTATGGCCCAAGTGTGGAACAAGAGACATTGAAGCAGGTTGATAGTTGTCAGACCTTAATGCAATCAGAGTTAGAGGGGAAAGAGAACAATAAACGTTAGCCCAAACGGGGCCATTAACTAAAGCTCTCAAATGGAAAACGAAGATAGCACTGTGGCTAAAAGGAATAACTAAATATAAAACAAATACCGCTAGTCTTCAGAATCAGTTGACTTGACAGTCCAATTTCTCAGGCAAGGCGGAACGCAAGCAGGCAACGAAACATTGCTGTGCTTTGTTCAAGTCTCGACAAGCGCTACGACAAAAATAATGGAGTTAAATACCATCATAATGACATAATAATTAGCAGACATGTGCATATTCATGAGCGCAATTGCTGTACCTGCTGCGCTGCCGAATCTGTGGTCGTGACAATAGGGTATTTTAAGAGACACTCAGATAGGTACATGGAGCTTAGAAAAATAGAGGGCTATGTGGTAGGGTAATTCTAGGCAGTTTCTAGAGTAGCTAACATGGTCAGCACAACATTGTGGGCTGAAGGGCCTGTAATGTACTGTAGATTTCTATGTTCTATATTCATTCAAAACAGTACTTACCTATTTCAGTGCATTTCCGTGTGTTGGATCATCTGCATATTATTTTGTCCTTGGAGAAAGACAGTTTTGCACAGAGGCAGGAAATGAGCAGTGGGAGAAGAAGGCTCTATGGGATTCAGCTGCTGGATGGTCGCACTCAGGGTGATCTGAATCTTGAAAAGTAAAGCGATAAAGCAGGCACCCTCACCAATCCATATGTTGTATTCTGTAAGTCACTAAACTCTCAGGATACAATAGGACTTGTCACAAACTAAGTTATTTAATAACAGACAGCTTCGGATTGACACCCAGGAACAAAGGGGATGCTGATCTCTGTTGTACAATGAACTCGCTCAGCAGATGTCAACTGAGCACAAGTCAGGTATCTACTCATCCAGAAATGTTGAGTCTGCTCGAGGGCGCGCCGATAATGATTTTCTTTCCTAACAGGTAGAAGATTATTGATAAATGATATAACCTTAGGTAGAAGAAAAGCGAGGACTTTTTTTTAAACTGAGACCACTCCCCTGAGCATTCTACTCTGCTTTGCTCAAACTAAGAACTCAGGGAATAAATGAGGAAGGAAAAGAGACCAGGTGTGTGATCTAGGAAATGATTTGGGATTTTCAGCCTCGGATGCTTTGTATATAATAACCTGAGAAGCCTTAACGAGTTACAAGTCAATAGTTAGGAGCAGGTCAGATTCGAACCCAGGACCATTCGGCCCAAGGTCCAGTGCTGGTGCCACTACACCACCGGCCAATGCCTGACATTCATGTTGAGTGTCAAGCTAACAACTCAGCTTCGTTAAAAAAAAACAATCAAATGCTACAATAACGGCAGAAGTTTAAGGGGCAAAAGTTTAGGGGTAACATGAGGGGGGACTTCTTTACTCAGAGAGTGGTAGCTGTGTGGAACGAGCTTCCAGCAGAAGTGGTTGAGTCAGGGTCGATGTTGTTGTTTAAAGTTAAATTGGATAGATATATGGACAGGAAAGGAGTGGAGGGTTATGGGCTGAGTGCAGGTCGGTGGGACTAAGAGTTCGGCACGGACTAGAAGAGCCGAGATGGCCTGTTTCCGTGCTGTAATGGGTATATGGTTAAATACTCCCCCATGCACCACGAGGCTCAACAACAGGTCAATAATATTTCATTCTTGTAGCATCGATCCCACATCGGTACCATGAGTTCTGGAGTGTGCTGATGCACGTGTTTTATGCAAACCCTGCAAGTTTTGAGCAGAGCAGTGCAGGGTTGAAGGTTTTCAGGGTGAGGGAAGGGGGTGGTAGGAGCTTAAATGGTGGGACTATGTGCCAGGCCTTCTGTATAACTAAGTCTTCATTCCAGAACCATATGACCAGCTGTGCCAAGACTTGTTTACAACACCCCACTCTGGGATCATGTTGCAGGCTCAGTAGCACTCCTGGCTTGCATCGATTCTGGCATGCAAGCCAAGATATCAATATTAATTATGTAGAGACTGTAATTAATTGAAAACTAATTTAATCTAATTTTCTCAACCTGAGTGGATAATGGGTACATGTAGGCATTAAAATTATTTTACACAGCTCTAATTTCTTTGATCAATGTTGATGGGAAGAGCCAATAAAAACCAGAATATAATTTTATAGACATACTTTTTAATGATTAGATTTTTAATTGGAACAGGTAGCTGCTAGTCAAAAGGGAAAGAAATAGACTAATAGAGATCGCTGACATCTTTAGCAACAATGTCCTGCTCCAGAATAATAATAGTTGTTTTTGTTCATTGGTTACAGTGACATATGGCTGCATGAATAGCACTCTGAGCCTGCCCTGTGGTGCGTCTGGCAAAGATATTGCCCTTACCACAACAGCATGAAATAGGGACTGACGAAATGCAGGCCAACATTTACGCCTGGAAACACAGGCAGTCACTGGAACTCAGGGGGCTAATCAATCTTTCAAGGTACTGAAGGGGACGGTTCAACCATCGCACACTGTCAGCTGGGAGAGCTGCTGGAGCATTGAAAACAGCACAATGACATGTTGTGGCAGTATAGGGTGGGAGTGGGACTTTACACTAAGAGCTGGAAAATAAAATCATAAATATTAGATTGTAATAGTAAATATATTCAATCACACTGTGCATATCATAATTATACACATCATTTAAGAGATGTGGTACTCAATAGTACCATTGTCTCAGCTTGAACAGTACCCAATATTTCCACGATACTAAAGACACGAACCAATAAAACTATGGCTGTGGTGACCCAGCACTGGCAGAACATATAATTGCCAGTCCTGGAATATGTCGCATTAGCTAGTTCACGATGGAGAAATCCATGTTAGCATATGATTGATGACAGAGCACCGTCACTGAATTAATGCACGCATGTTTCAATCTTAGTGTGATTGGGGGAAAAAAGAAGACGCAGTGATAAAATCTCAAAGCAGTGCTGCAAATAGTCACTCGCTCACAAATGGCTACCGCATGCCTCTTTATGCTTCGGCAATTGGCAAGTAATTAATAAAATATACCAACGTCTGCATTTGTGGAAGTTTCTCTAACTTCTCCACCTTCTCTCTGTTTCTATTCCCCATTCCGGTTAGCCTGACACCCCCCTCTCTTGTCACCTGCCCATGAGCACCCTCTGGTTTTCCTTCTCCTTCTCTTTTCCCATGGTTCATTGTCCTCTCCAATTAGAGAACTTCTTCTCCAGTCCTTTACCTCTTCCACCCATCACCTCCCCATTCTGTACTTCATTCCCCCGCTCCCCCAACCACGCACACCTTCCGTGTCACCTGATCTCACCTTTGGCAGGATACTTGGTAGTGTGGAGGAGCAGAGGGATCTGGGGGTACATGTCCACAGATCCCTGAAAGTTGCCTCACAGGTGGATAGGGTAGTTAAGAAAGCTTATGGGGTGTTAGCTTTCATAAGTCGAGGGATAGAGTATAAGAGTCGTGATGTAATGATGCAGCTCTATAAAACTCTGGTTTGGCCACACTTGGAGTACTGTGTCCAGTTCTGGTCGCCTCACTATAGGAAGGATGTGGAAGCATTGGAAAGGGTACAGAGGAGATTTACCAGGATGCTGCCTGGTTTAGAAAGTATGCATTATGATCAGAGATTAAGGGAGCTAGGGCTTTACTCTTTGGAGAGAAGGAGGATGAGAGGAGACATGATAGAGGTGTACAAGACAATAAGAGGAATAGATAGAGTGGATAGCCAGCACCTCTTCCCCAGGGCACCACTGCTCAATACAAAAGGACATGGCTTTAAGGTAAGGGGTAGGAAGTTCAAGGGGGATATTAGAGGAAGGTTTTTAACTCAGAGAGTGGTTGGTGCGTGAAATGCACTGCCTGAGTCAGTGGTGGAGGCAGATACACTAGTGAAGTTTAAGAGACTACTAGACAGGTATATGGAGGAATTTAAGGTGGGGGCTTATATGGGAGGCAGCGTTTGAGGGTCGGCACAACATTGTGGGCTGAAGGGTCTGTACTGTGCTGTACTATTCTATGTTCTATGTTCTATGTTAACTTGCCAGTTTACACTCCTTCCCCTCAGCCCATCACCCCCACCTTCCTTTTCTGGCTTCTGCACCTTTCCTCTCCAGTCTGGACGAAGAGTCTCAGCCCGAAACATCCACTGTTAATTCCCCTCCATAGATGCTGCACTTTGTGTGAGTCACTGAAGAATTCCAGCATCTGCAGGATCTCTTGTGTTCGATTGTTAGTTCAGAAATATCGGTGGGAGGAGAGAGAGCAGCGCGCCTCGCGTGCGCAGCCCTCCGGTGAAAAGTGATACCGTACCCATTAAATAGGGGCCGTGGACAATTCTGACTTGATGGAGACGGACGTGAAAGCACAGAGGAACATCTGGAGAAATTTCTGAAACGCCAGTTCGCTGCTGTCGTTACTGCGCGGTCGGGAATCTTCCAGAGGGAAGGCCTCAAAATCCCCGGCTTTGCCTGCTGTTGGCGACCGAGATTAAGGTCGAATCGTTCGGACAGAGATGGCGCTCAGTACTCGGTGTCGGAGAGTCGATCAGAGGCTCAAAGTTTTCGGACAGCTCAGAGTCGGACTGTGGTTGGGCATGGCAGGGAGAGTTTTTCTTCCTTCTCCCATCTGCGTGAGATGTGGGACGTTTGAGAGACTTTGAACTTTTTACTGTGCTCATGGACTTCTTCATCAAGTTATGGTATTGTTGCACTGTTGTAACTATATGTTATAATTATGTGGTTTTGTTAGTTTTTTCAGTCTTGGTCTGTCCTGTGTTTTGTGATGTCACACTGGAGGAAATATTGTATCATTTCTTAATGCATGCATTACTAAATGACAATAAAAGAGGACTGTGTGTCTTCATAATCTAATTATATTTGTTTCACTACTAGTCTGGTTCAGTTGGTAATGTTCTCAGTCCTGAATCAGGAAGTGAATGACTTAACCACCACCAGCAAAAAAAAATCAGAAAGCTCAGGATTATGGGATGTGGCCTGTTCATCACAGGAACTTGAAGTACTCCAGAGTTATACAGTGCAATAATTGGCTCTTCAATTCAGCGAGTACCACCCCCACTAATCTATATAGATCCCATTTTATTCCAGCCACATTCTCAAAAATTCCCATTTCCAGCAATCATCTTAACACCAGAGGCAATATACAGCAGACAAATAGCCAACCAATCCACAGAGCTCCTGGATGCGGGAGGGAACGAGAGCACCCAGAGCTCAGGGTGGAACTTTCTGTACTAGCTGCACCAGTGTGCCCACTGAGGAAAACCTCTAAAGAAATTTTGAGAAAAAAAGAGCTTTAAATCTCACGTTAATGGATAGGCACCCAGGGAAGTTGGAAGTCTTAAGCAGGAGAAGATGCACAAGCTGAAATCTACCGTGCCTGAATAATGCAAAGCTAGAGATAAAAAAAACTCTCCAAGAGGACCAGAGCCTTGTCATGGCTTGGAGGCTTGCGTACCTCAATGACCCAGAGAGCTGTGTTGGCTGGAGTCAGGGCTCTGTGCTTTGCTTCTTGGTAGGGTCACCCATGCCAGATAGATCAAAGCATAGACGTCAGACTAAGACCAGTCCACCAGTCCTCTGGGTTCAGGAGTTCAGCTCAGGGCTAACAACCCTGACTGGTGAAACAAAATCGTTACAGAAACAGCAATGAAGAATCCTTCCACGTCTGTGTGTGATGGTGTTCCTGAGTCTCCACAAGCAACTCGCATGGCTTACGGTAGCGAAAAGCAAGAGGAAGCTACTGACATGATGAAGGAAGCCCTGAACATCACCGGAGATGGAGGACCTTCATTGCTGCCCTAAACACCAGCAGCGTAATGGGCAAAAGAGAAAGAGAGGGATAAAAACACCTCTCAAAGTCCAACCCTATGTCCTCATCCAGAGAGATGGACATGGGTAAGGCCTGCCTACAGGGCCAATCTCCTGTACAGTGGATACAATGGATCACAGAAACATTGGTGAACTCCAAACATGCCATTGACTTTGTGAGAAGAAGCTCATCATAGACTGAGCACATGACGCAGCACAGGGAAAGCCAACAGCTCTTTTGTCTCCAAAGTCCGTACCAACCTTGGGTACCTGGAATGTGAGAACTACATACCAGTCAGGAAAAATCCACCATCATAGCAAGCCAAAATTAAATGATGGAGACATTCCTGGTCCACCCTCAAGAAACTAGCTCAGGACAGAGTGCCGATGGAGAAGGGGGGTCATCGATGGCCTGTGTTTCAAGAAGAAGAAGAAAAGGTAAAAGCATTTGTCTGTTGAATCTAAGGTAACAGGAACATGGAATGTCAGTAGCACAGATGAGATAAGAAAGAGGAGAAAGTTTATTTTTCTTCCTCTTCTCCTTCATCCGTCCATTGGGATTGAGGACACCTTGTTTCCATTTCAGTTCCTTAGGTACAGATGTGACTGCTAAGGCTGATTTAAAAGCCACAGACTCAGCTTCAAGTGGGACAGGAAACATTTACTGAGCCAGGTGAATTGGTGGTATGTGAGATGACGTGAATCTTCCGCTACTTATGGTGGACTGCTGTGAGCCACAATGAATGGCCTTAAGCTTGCTGAACCACCCTAAGCACGTTTCCATCACTTTGAATGGTCGTGGTCATGGGATGCCATTTGTTGGCGGGGATACTGCAAGTTTTCTCTTTCCTTCTCAAACTGGTGATCTTTTGCCATGAAGGAATTCAGAGCAATCAGATTGAGGAGCCTGGTGTTTGACATAAAATTCACGTGGCCTGCCCAGTGGAGCAACTGTGTATAATTAAGCCCTCGATGCTGAGGATGTGACCTACGAGAGGACATTGGCATTGTATCATTCACCCTGCCTCTGGATTTGGAAGGATTATCTAAAGATGGATTTAGTTAATTTATCAGAAGCATACTGGGGGAGAGGGGTGCCAGTAAAGATTAGCACTGCTTGGTGATAAGCGATGATCAATGTGCTTTGGGCAACACTTGAGTTCTTGAACTTCAATCATTTCTTTCCTCGGACGGCATTTGCTATACCACACACTGAAGATAATATCATCATATCTGCCTTTAATGAGTGTGGCCCCCATAAAGTGTGGGAAGTCATCCATACCTTCCAGGGCTTTCTTTGACCTTCCAAAGCCTACATCAAGAATCGATCGGACAACCCCAAGCATAAATGTCTGCTCCTGCAAATTAGTTTCCATTTCATATCTAATTCAAGGTGACGTGAAAGCCATGATTTTGACCACCACAGATCCAATCTCAATGTAAGTTTATGTCAGGTTGAGTGTGCTCCATCTCATCTCATGTAGGATTCCCCAAAAATGGAGCTAACCTACAAGATAAATGGGAAGGCATTTAAACCTACGTCATCCCCACACCAGAAGCAAGGTCCCCTCCCAATCCCAATTCCAGTTATTGAAGTTCATGTTCAAAAGTCAATCCCAAGTCACTGAAGCATGAACAAGGGATGAATGAGACAAAAGGCCTTACACAAAAAGATCTTCCACTAACCTACCTATGTCTGCAATAAAGGTCCACGGTGAAGAATGAAAGTGCAGATCGCTGCACTATCTACAAGCGTGGAGAAGCCTTTTTTTCTGTATTGCATTCAAAGTTCAAAGCTCAAAGTAGCCTGATCAACCCTAGCCTGATCGTGGGACAATTTACAATGACCAATTAACCTACCCAGTACTCTGGGAGGAATTTTTGGACTCTGGGAGAAAACCAGAGGACCTGGAGGAAACCCACTCAATCCACAGGGAGGATGTACTGAGACTCCTTAAAGAATGGCACCAGAATTGAACTCTGAACTCTGGAACATCCCAGGCTGTAACAGCGACATGCTACCATGGTGCCCATATTCTTGCAGGCATTCACAGTAGAACAAAGAAATACAATAAAATCAATGGAAAAACTACACACAGAAGGCTGTTAAGCAACTATTGTGCAAAAGAAGACAATCAGTGCAAGTACAAAATACATAATTATATATATAAATAATACTGAGAACATGAGTTGTAGAGTTCTTGAAAGTGAATCCATAGGTTGTGTTCAAGAATCAGTTCAGTGTTGAATCAGTTCAGTGTTAGGGTCAGTGAATTTATCAATGCTGCTGTAATTTTCTTTATCATTTTTATAAAGTTTCAATTCTGATCTTAGCCTATAACATAATTGCTGTTAAAGCAATACTGCACATATAACCTCAGTTATAACAAAATTATACTACTAAATTATACCAAGAGAGTCAAGCTATGTTGTAAGCATATCTAAAGGATATGATAACTGTGACATATTCTAATAAGAGCTGTTTCATTTCATTGGCTGCCAAACCCTATTGTTAATGTTGACAAGAACATATTAGTGAGTTTACAGTTATTAGTGACACACGATAATTATACAGGAGAAGGCCTGAAGGTGGTTAGGAATGTAATTGGGAGAGACCAACAGATTCAGCTCACTCCTCCCCTCAGCGAAGAACAGAGCGTTGATGTGAGCTGTGCCATCTAGTGGTTGAGTTGAGACCACAAATTCTCGGGGTTGAGACTATGCTTCAATCTGGGCAACAATCGCATAATCTAACTAACTCCTTAATCTCCTATACGTGCTCCAAAATGAACACAAGCCTTCAATTTCACAATAAAATTCCCCATGAAAGATAACACTCACAAAGATGTTCTCTTGCTCTCTTTGAGAAATCTCTGTCTCTGTCTAGCCCTATTGAAATAGGGAGGGAATTTCCCCGAGTGTCCTTCTCAGCAATCCAAACATAATTGTAAGAGGTACTGTGTACGTTGAGTAAACATTAAAATTTTATCTTAGATTATTTGAAGTAATTGAAATGCCATTAAATGTGTCATCTCCCCTATTAGTATGGACTTGTTTGTCTAAACGTGGCAGGGTAATAAATGGATCTGAAAGTTTACTAATTGTAAATTCAATATTCACCAGCAATCAATTGTTGGTGGAAGCGGTTCACTGCAATCTAGATTTGAAATAAACGCGAAGAGCCACTCCCTAACTCCTTAATTCATATTGACATCAAATATGTGTCAACTAACGTACCTAAACATTATGTTTAGGTCAGAAATTCAATGCAAGGGGGCAAGTGAGTGAACAGCTTATTGGAATTTTACATGCAATAGATAGCTCATTCTTCACGATTCATGATACTTTCAACCAACAGTGGGCTAAATTCTTCTTTTATGGTGACTGATTAATTTAATAAGTACTTATCATCCAGTCAGAACTGAAGTTGTTTTTAGTTTGTCACTTGGATCTACCAACAGATTCTTATCCTCTGAGCTGAGGAGCACACTCTCTGCTCAACAAGTTTTGAAGAACCTCTGGGCTGATGTTAGCTTTAAATCTGAGCGGATTGTGATGATCAGCAGAACGTTTGTAAAATTCAGCAAAATTTCGCATAATGGCACAGAAATTGATAATAAATATTTTATAAAATTTATGCACGGGACTCATTTTTCAAACACTGAACTGAAGACAAATAATCAAATAATTTGGAAATAAATGACAGAGCACATTTTTCCCCAAAGGATATTGCACAGAACTCCAGCCTGTCCTAACTCAATGAGATCTCAGCTGACAGTCTACCTAAAACTACTTGCCTCCCTCAGTCCTACTGTTGTGTCTGTGCACAACTACATATCTGCTAAACAAAAGCGCGCAGGCGGGAGATGGCTTTAACTGGTGTATTCACATAGCAGTGAGTGAAAGAGAGAACAATGTGCATGCTTAGACGGCAGCACATGCACAGACAATAGATCAGTACGCATGCGTGGACACAGATTAATACACATGCGTGGACAACAATTCATATGTAGTACTAAGGACAGTCATTGCTCTAAAAGAAATAGAACCATACATTACACTTCCTCTCCCTTTAGGTTAATGCAACATAAAACTGTATATGTACAAAACATTCAATTTCCCTTTCGTAAACCCATATTCAAAATAAACATACCTTCACACAAACTGTCCATAAATAACTCCACAGTTCTAAAGGTTCAGTCCTTCGGGTGGCACTCTGTTTCTTTCAGGATAGCACCTCTGGATCTGTGGAGTGGAATCAGGTTTGGCAGGCGTCTTGTCAACGATAATGTTCTCGTCGTGCCTCTGGACCGGTGGAGTGGCATTGGGATTGGTAGGTGTCTTGTCTAAGACAACGTTCTCGGTTTCCTTTGTCACGTTGCTGTCTGTGATCATCATTGAGAGGTAAGTCCGGTGACTGTAATGTGCCTGTCTTGGTGGATGCAGTCGACTCAGGTGAGTTCTTCAGTTGAGCATCCAGTATCTGGTCCACTTGATGTCTCCATGTCTGATCGTCAACATCCAATATGTACATCAATGGTCCAGATCTTGGAGCTATCCTACCAGGTGTCCACTTGTCTTCTGGGTAATCACACACTAGGACTTCCTGTCCAATCCCAAAGCTCCTTGCTGCTTCACTTGGCAACTGGCTGCACTGTTTATTCTGTGCTTCCCTCCAGAGGTCTATGCGAGATCTCAGATTCCTGTTCATGAACAGCATTGCAGGTGTTTGGTTTGTCATCACATGAACAGAGTTCTGATACACAAAAAACTTGTTCCCCCTTGTACTGTAGAGAAATGTCCTCCTCGTCCATTGCTTTAATGGACTTCTTGAAGGTTTGAATTAACCTTCCAGCTAACCCACTCGTTGCTGGGCGGTAAGGAGCTAACTTGAAATGTCTGACGCCATTTTTCTTCATGTAAGCCGGAGTTTTTCTGACGTGTATTGTGGTCTGTTGTCACTTACAGTTTGTTCTAGTAAGCCACTTCTGGTGAAGATAGTCCTCAGAGTAGAGACAGTCTTTGCTGAGGTGGTTGACTTCATTGATATAATCTCAAGCAATCAGAAACATGAAGTCCATGAATGGCCCAGTGTAGTCAATATGTATATATGTCATGTGACAGTGAGTATAGGAATAGAATGAGGTGGAGGATAAATGCATGGCTGGGAGATTGGAGCAGAGGGCAGGGATTCAGATCATTGGGACTTCTTTTGGGGTAGGTGTGACCTGTACAAAAAGGACAGGTTGCACTTGAATCCCGGGGGGATCAATACCCTGGCAGGGAGGTTTGCAAAGGCTATTGAGGAGAGTTTAAACTCAAATTGCTGGGGGGATGGGAACCAAACTGAAGAGACAGAGGAAGATGCAGTTGCTTTACAAATAGAGAAAGCTTGGAGACAGTGCTGGAGGGAGGATAGGCAGGTGATAGAGAAGGGACGCGCTCAGACCGATGGTTTGAGATGTGTCTACTTTAACGCAAGGAGTATTATGAACAAAGCAGATGAGCTTAGAGAGTGGATTAGTACTTGGAGCTATGACGTTGTGGCCATTACAGAGACTTGGATGGCTTAGGGGCAGGAATGGTTATCTCAAGTGCCAGGCTTTAGATGTTTCAGAAAGGACAGGGAGGGAAGCAAAAGAGGTGGGGGTGTGGCACTGTTGATCAGAGATAGTGTCACAGCTGCAGAAAAGGAGGAAGTCATGGAGGGATTGTCTATGGAGTCTCTGTGGATGGAAGTTAGAAATAGAAGGGGGTCAATAACTCTACTGGTGTTTTTTATAGACCAACCAATAGTAACAGGGACATCGAGGAGCAGATAGGGAGACATGGTGTCCACAGCCATCTGTGGCAATGAATTCCACATTCACCACCCTCTGGCTAAAGAAATTGCTGCTCAGCTCTGTTCAAAGAGGACATCCTGGTATTGAGGTTGTGCCTCTGGTCCAAGACTCCACGACTATAGGAAACATCCTCTCCACGTCCACTCTATCTAGGCTTTTTGATATCTGATAGGTTTCAATGTGATCCGCCTTTATTCCTCTCAACTCCAGTGAGCCCAGAGCCATGAAACACTCTTCATACATTAACCTTTTCATTCCCAGGATCTCATGAACTCCTCTGGACCCTCTGCAATATCAGCACATCCTTTCTCAGATAAGGGATCCAAAACTGCTCACAATACTCCAAGTACAGTCTGACCAATTCCTCATAGAGCCTTCTTAAACATACAGCAGGTTGCAAATTAATCAAACAGTATAATGCATACTTGTGAGTTATTTTCAGCATTTGGCCGCTAAGTCTCTGGGTGATACTTTAACATGATAATCTGAGGTCTGAGGCCCCCGTTGGTCAGGGTCGACCATGGACGTGCGTCCTTGCTGTCTAGATACACAAGCCTGGGTAGTATGATATGGAGAGCAAGCTGTTGCCCCATGTAGCAAGCTCCCCCTCTCCCCCTTGGGCTCTTATCTGGTGAACCCAAAGAAATGGCAGAGACCGATACAGTTTGGCACCAGCAGCATCGCAGGAGATGCCAGTCAGCGTTGAACTCAATGTAAGACTGTCTTAAGGACTCCAGCTCCAGACTTTTCCCTCGGGGTTCACTCCCAAAGCCTTCCCCATGAGTGAGTATAGCCACAAGGCAACAGAGGATTGAGATCGGAGTTCACCTGCTCCTACATGAGCTGCCAACCACGGCTGGTGAGCTCCATCTGCTCGAAGCAACCAGTTTTAAGGCTCCAGCAACCCGCCTCTGCCTGTTCTTCTGTCAGTGGAAATGGCTCCACCGGGCTTAGTAGCTAAGTCACATGTGAAGGCCAGGAACTGGACTTGGTTGTCAGAAGCTAATTGAGGAGCATGCCATTGGGAGCATTTAGCAGGTAGTGCGGGCTTGTCCCCGGCACCACCCCCAGATATAACAACATTAAGGAACCAGCATGATAATATTTATAGATGTTACTGTACATTTTAAAAGTTGAATAGCCCAGGTTCATTGGGCCTGATATTGGGTTGTTATGCTTCACTGCACACTGTACTCTTAGACAATCCCTCTAGTCCTCTCAGTAGTGTAGAACCCTTACAATGTTCTATTCCAGGGAGATCTTGATCCAGCCCAACTTTTACAGGGCCAATATTCTTCAAAACCAAATGTCTTTGGGCTCAGCTCAGTTTAGACACATTTGAAAGGGTTCTCAAGAATTCAGGCACAAGAACCCAAATGCTGTATCTCACATCTTCTACTACTGACAGCAGTGGCTTGTTAGACAATGCAATTGAGAGCCCACTTCTTGACTAAGTCTGAAGTCTCAAGTTGGCTGGGCAAGATATGGATGGTAGATTTCCTTCCCTGAAGTTCCCTGAGTAGTCACTTGAGTTTATGATATGGTAGTTTCATGCTTTTCGTTCCAAATCCATTGAATTCCTTCGACCTTCAGTCCCGATTTGCTGCCTTGAGATGTGAAATCACCTTCGGACCAATACTTCTACATACTGTACTAAACCAGCAGCTCGGAACATTTCCCTCCTGATATGTCTATCCATGGCCTCTACTCTCAAGATGAAGCCACACTCAGGTTGGAGGATCAACACCTTATATTCCATCTGGGTAGCCTCCAACCTGATGACATGAACATTGACTTCTCTAACTTCCGTTAATGCCCCTCCTCCCATTCTCACCCCATCCCTTATTCATTCATTCATTCATTTATTTATTTTTTCCCTTTTTTCTCTCTCTCTGTCCCTCTCACAATTACTCCTTGCCTGCTCTCCATTTTCCTCTGGGGCTCCCCTCTCTCTTTCTTTCTCCCTAGGTCTCCCATCCCATGAACCTCTCCCTTCTCCAGCCTTGTATCCCTTTTGCCAATCAACTTTCCAGCTCTTAGCTCCATCCCTCCCCCTCCTGTCTTCTTCTATCATTTCAGATCTCCCCCTCCCCCTCCCCCTCCCACTTTCAAATCTCTTAATATCTCTTCTTTCAGTTAGTCCTGACGAAGGGTCTCGGCCTGAAACGTCAACTGTGCTTCTTCCTATGGATGCTGCCTGGCCTGCTGCGTTCTACCAGCATTTTGTGTGTTGCTTGAATTTCCAGCATCTGCAGATTTCCTCGTGTTTGCGTTCCCTCCTTATAATCGCGAGTCACCATTGAAAAGAATCTCCGTCCACCTGTATGCCTCGCTTCAATCACCAAATCACCAATCCCATTACATTATACCAGAATTACAAGGGTTTTCTCAATGGACTAGTTGGGTCTGTACCAGCATTAGAGACAGGGAAAATGATCTGACAGTAAGGTCACTCTACACATGCACAGCCCATCTCAGATGAGATTCCTGATTTTAAGAACATAGAACAGTACAGCACAGAATCAAGCCCTTCAGACCATGATGCTGCACTGAACTAACTAAACCAATCCATAAGACCATAAGATATAGGAGCAGAATTAGGCTATTTGGCCCATTGAGTCTGCTCTGCCATTTCATCATGGCTGATCCAATTTTCTTCTCAACCCCAATCTCCTGCCTTCTGCCTGTATTCCTTCATACCCTGACCAATCAAGAATCTATCAACGTCTGCTTTAAATATACATAAAGACCTGGCCACCACAACTGCCTGTGGCAAAGAATTCCACAGATCCACCACTCTCTGGCTAAAGAAATTCCTCTTCATCTCCATTCGAAAAGGAAGCCCATCTATTCTGAGGTTGTGTCCTCTGGTCTTCGACTCTTCCATCATAAGAAACATACTCTCCGTATCCACCCCATCAAGGCCTTTCTCAGTTTGATAGCTTTCAATGAGATCACCCCTCATTCTGCTGAATTCCTGTGAAGACAGTCTCAGAGCCATCAAATGCTCTTCACGTGACAAGCCATTCAATCCTGGAATCACTTTCATGAACCTCCTTTGAACCCTCTCTAGTTTCAGCACATCTTTTCTAAGATAAGGGGCCCAAAACTGCTCTCAATACTCCAAGTGAGGCTTCACCAGTGCTTTATAAAGTCTCAAAATTACATCCTTGCTTTTATATTCTAGTCCTCCTGAATGTATGGTAATATCGCATTTGCCTTCCTCACCACAGACTCAACCTGCAAATTAATCTTTAGAGAATCCTGCACAGGGACTTCCAAATCCCTTTGTGCCTTAGATTTTTGTATTTTTTCTTCATTGAAAAATCGTCAACCTTTTCATTTCTTCTACCAAAGTTCATGACCACACACTTCCCAACACTGTATTCCATCTGCCATTTCTTTGCCTATTCTCCTAATCTGTCAAAGTCCTTCTGTAGCCTCTCTACTTTCTCAAAAATACCTGCCCTTCACCTATCTTCATATCACCTGCAAGCTTTGCAACAAAGCCATCAATTCCATTATCCAAATCAGGGACATATAACGTAAAAGGAATTGGTCTCAACACAGAACCCCTGTGGAACATCCCTAGTCACTGGCAGCCAACCAGAAAAGGCTCCCTTTATTCCCACTCTTTGTCTCCTGCCAATCAGCCACTGCTTTATCCATGCTAAAATATTTCTTGTAATGCCACGGACTCTTAACTTGTTAAACAGTCTCATGTGTGGCACCTCGTCAAAGGCTTTCTGAAAATCCAAGCACACAACATCAACCGATTTTCCGTTGTCTATCCTGCTTGTTATTTCTTCAAAGAATTCCAACAGATCTGTCAGGCAAGATTTTCTCTTGAGGAAACCATGCTGACTACGGTCTATTTTCTCATATGCCTCCAAATACCCCAAAACCACATCCTTAGCAATCGACTCCAACATCTGGCCAACCACTGAGGTCAGACTAACTGGCCTATAATTTTCTTTATTCTGCCTTTCTCCCTGCTTGAAGAGTGGAGTGACATTTCCAATTTTCTAGTCTTCTGGAACCATTCCAGAATCTGGTGATTCTTGGAAGATCATTACTAATGCCTCCACAATCTCAACACCCACCTCTCTCTGAACCCTAGAGTGTACACCATCTGGTCCGTTTGACTTATCAACCGTCAGACCTTTCCATTTCCCTTCTGCCTACACCCAGCATGTCCATATCCCACCATTCTCTGCACATTCATCTGCCTATTTAAGGGCCCCTTGAATACCTGTATTGTATTTGCCTCCAGCACATCCCCCAGCAGCTCACTCCAGCCAATTACCACTCTTACCTAAGAACAAACTTTCCTGCACATCTCTTTTGAACTTAGCCTCTCTAACTTTAACGCTTGCCCTGTAGTATAAGACACGTCAAACCTGGGGAAAAGGATACCCAGCCATCTACTTTACTGCTGCCTCTCATAGTCTTACAAACTTCTCTGAGTTTTACCCTCGCCCCCTGCAGCCCTAGAGAAAGCAGCGCAAGTTTGTCCAATCTCCCGTTATAGCTCATGCTCTCTAATCCAGGCAGCATTCTGGTGAGCCTCTCCTGTGCCTTCCCCAAAGTCTACACATCCTTCCTATCGTGGGGTGACCAGAATTCACTACGCCAGAAGAGAGTTCACTTCTCCAGAAGCTGGCGGGAGGAGAAGATGGCAACGCGACGCAGCTCGCAGCGGCCACTCCAGTGGTGATGTCTGTTATTTGTCAAGTAGGGTGCCGTGCACAATCCTGATTTGAAGGAGACAGACGTGAGAGCACGGAGGAACATCTGGTGAAACTTCTGAAATGCCCGCTTCGCTGCTGATGCTACTGTGTGGTCCAGAATCTCCAGTGAGAAGGCCCCGAGTCCTCGGCTTTGCTTGTTGCTCGGCGGCTGGGGCGGGGTCGAAGCGCTCGGCAGAGGATGATGCTCGGAGAGGCTGTGTTGGAGGGGTTGGTCAGAGGCTCGAAGTTTTCGGACAGACTCAGAGTCCGCTGCGATCAGGTGCTTCCAATGGTGCTGCATCGGCAAGTTGGCGGCGCTTGGAGGTTCATGGCAGGGAGAGTTTCTCCCTTCTGTCACCTGCGTGAGATGATAAGTCTATTGGGACTTTGAGACCTTTTTTTACCGTGCCTATGGTCTGCTCTTTATCAAATTATGATATTGCTTTGCACTGTTGTAACTATATGCTATAATTATGTGGTTTTGTCAGTTTTAGTCTTGGTTTGTCCTGTGTTTTCTTGTGATATCATTCTGGAGGAACGTTGTATCATTTTTTAATGCATGCATTTCTAAATGACAATAAACAAGGACTGAGTGTCCTCATAATCTAATCTAAACTAACCAGAGTTTTATAAACTTGCACCATGATTTCCTGACTTTTGAACTCAATGCCATACGACTTCCTTACGACCCTATCAACCTGAGGAGCTATTTTCCGGGAGTCATGAACCTGCACCTGTTAAAGATCTTGTCATTAACAGTGTGCTGCTCCTGAGGAAGAGCTAAGAAGGAGGACCACAGCAAGCAGTTACTAATTTCTCTTCTCTTTTAACTGAACCTGGTTCAACGGCAGCAAATAAAGTGCTTCTGTTTTCTATCCACATATACCCGTCACAAGCTCCTACAATGCTGATATATCACGTGAACATTATTCTTGCAGGTTATAGGACCAGTTCAATCTCTTAGCGTTATCCTCCAGACAAAATATAACACCCTTCTGTGTATGTACTATACCCATCTGAATTGGTTAACTGACATATAGAATAGTCAAGACTGAGTGCTGTTCTGCAGAAAAGTCATCGTTGTCTGTTATATAAAAGTTACTTAAGTATTCTGGCAGTAATCTATTGACTGATGGCCCTGTTTCCAGACCAGCCATAGAGCTCAGAGATCAGCTGCTGTTTGATTGATTGGTTTTAAATTGGTGCAACTGACCTGAACTTGACAAGGGATCTTTAAAAAAATGAGACGGAGGTGGCGAGGCTGCAACTATTTTAACCCCCTGACTATTGAGCTTTCAAGATAAAGTTCAGAAACAATATACGTTTATTCGCAGCCACGGAACATTCGCTCTGGCCTCTCAGAAACACAAAGCTCCACTCACGCTCAAACAGACTCAGTCACAATGTCAAGCAGAGGACTGCTTTTGGGTGCGGGCAATTAAAGATGAGGTTGATTCACATCTTCAAATTTAATTCTTTGCCTCCCCTTTGATGTGAGGGTTAGTCAGAAGGACAAGATTTCTTTGTTGGGATGTAGCTGTTAGCTTCTGAGGAGCTCCCGAGGACATAATTCAAAACAGAACTGCAGTTTTTACAGGTGATCATGAACAACTAATTGATGCATTTAAGGAATAATTCCTTGGCAACAAAGTGTTTTGGAATATCTGAGAACATTAGAGACACCCGGATGTTAGTTCATCAATGTTTCAGCGTACAAGTATGGGTATCATATTGTTCTGGGTGGCAGAGTAACGCAGAAGCCTTAGATACTTTTCCCCACCCCCACTCCCAACTACCCTGCTGGCAAATGTACAGTCTCGGGAAAACAAAATTGAAGACCTCAGAGCAAGACTGCTGTACCAGAGGGACCTCCGGGACTGCTGTGTACTTTGTTCCACAGAAACATGATTAACCCTGCCATTTCAGACGCAGTGCTGCAGCCCGATGGCTTCACCGTTCACCATAAAGCAGGTCAGGTGAGTCTTATAAAGGTAGAGGAGGCGGAGGAGTATGCTTCATGATCATCTCTTCATGGTGCACAGACATGATAGTTCTGTTTTAGTCCTGCTCATCCGACCTGGAACATCTAGCAGTCAACTGTGGTCCAAAGTCACTTTGGTAGTGGAAATAAGTGCGCAGTCTATTTTGTAAATGATGATTATGAAGACACACAGTCCTCTTTTATTGTCATTTAGTAATGCATGCATTAAGAAATGATACATTATTTCCTCCGGTGTGATATCACAAAACACAGGACAGAACAAGACTGAAAAAACTGACAAAACCACATAATTATAACTTATAGTTACAACAGTGCAACAATACCATAACTTGATGAAGAAGTCCATGGGCACAGTAAAGTTCAAAGTCTCTCAAATGTCCCAAGTCTCATTCTGACGGGAGTAGGAAGAAAATCTCTCCCTGCCATGGCCAGCCACGGTCCGACTCTGAGTCATCCAAAAACTTCGAGCTCTGATCAGCTCTCCGACACCGAGTACTGAGCGCCATCTCTGTCCGAACGATTTGACCTCCTTCTCGGTCGCCAAAAGCATGCAAGGCTGGGGATTTTGAGGCCTACCCTCCGGAAGATTCACGACCACACAGTAACGACAGCAGCGAACGGGCGTTTCAGAAATTTCTCCAGATGTTCCTCTGTGCCTTCACGTCCATTCTCCATCAAATCAGAATTGTCCACGGCCCCTATTTAACAGATACAATATCATTTTTCACCGGAGGGCTGCGCACATGCGGCAAGCTGCCATCTTCTCCTCCCGCTGGAGAAAATCCAGAAATCTGTGATGTAAAGGGACTTGGGAGTCCTTGTGCAGGACACCCTAAAGGTTAACTTGCAGGTTGAGCCAGTGGTGAGGATGGCAAATGCCATGTTAGCATTCATTTCAAGAGGTCTAGAATACAAGAGTAGGGATGTGATGCTGAGGCTTTATAAGACACTGGTGAGGTCTCACCTTGAGCATTGTGAATAATTTTAGGCTCCTCATCTAAGAAAACGTGTGCTGGCATTGGAGAGGGTTGAGAGGAGGTTCACAAGGATGACTCCGGGAATGAAAGGGTTATCATAGGAGGAATGTTTGATAGCTCTGGGTCTGTACTCACTGGAATTTAGAAGGATGAGATGAATCTCATTGAAACCTTTCAAATGTTGAAAGGCCGAGACAAAGTAGATGTGGAAAGAATGTTTCCCATCGTGGAGGAGTCTAGGACAAGAGGGCACAGCCTCAGGATAGAGGGGCATCTCTTTAAAACAAAGATGCATAGAAATTTCTTAGCCAGAGGGTGGTGAGTTTGTGGAACTTATTACCACAGGCAGCTGTGGAGGCCAAGTCATTGGGCATATTTAAGGTAGAGCCTTAAGTAGGTTCTCGACTGGACAGGGCATAAAAGGTTACAGGGAGGAGGCTGGGGAGAGGGACTGAGGAGGGGGAAAAAGGATCAGACATGATTCAATGGTGGAGCAGACTCAATGGGTCAAATGGCCTAATTCTGCTCCCGTTGTAAGGTCTTAAGCTCTAACTTTCTGTACCGAGGGAGTTTTCTGCTGTTATCCTGATAGCGGTGTACATTCCACCTCTGGCCAGTGTCAGGCAGTCACTGGAGGAGCTGAGCACTGTGATCAGCTGCCATGAAACAGCGCACCCTGGTGCCTTCCCTAACATTATGGGTGATTCTCAATCAGGCCATCTTGAAGTCTATGAACAACTACAACCAACATATCACCTGTGGAACCAGGGGAGCCAACACACTTGACCACTGTCACAGCACTATCGAGTGCACTTACCGTGGTACCCTGCGCCACACTTTGGAAAGTCTGATCACCCGTCTGTACTTTTACTCCCACTAGTGGTGAGGACCAACAACGTGTGGTCATGGGTAGCAAAGAAGCCAACAACTGCTTATTGTAATTTATAACTTTTTATTCTGTATTTCAATACTGTACCGCTACCACAAAAAAATATATTTCACGGCACATCCCCGTGATACCGAATCTGATTCTGGTCACAGACCAGCCTTTTGGTTTGGAGCAAGATTTCTGTCTGTTCATGAAGATTACAAAATCAATGTTAGAATCCCTGAAGTAAATCATCAATATGCCCTGCACTTCTGTAAAGCAAAAAAATAAAAAAGGTACTACTGTATACTGTCCAGTGTGGATATCTACTTTCAATGGAAAATGGATGACATAGTTACCCCCAGTAAACGGATGACAACTATCACAAGTACCTTAATGCATCAATCGTGAGGGAGATGGTCACTGTAACCCTCTTTACCAGAGAAATCCCCTCATAAACACATTTGATGATATGCATTTTCCATGATCTCACAGAATCCTGTTGAATATCACTGCCTGATCTCACAGTTGTGAGTGACACTGACAGAACTGTCCAAGGTTTTTAAACAGGCAAGCAAACTACAGCAAAACCTCACCTCTGCTGGAAAAGTCTTTTTTTCCCCCAAGAACATCCAAAATTAGTAAAAAAGGGACTTCGTCCTGTGCATTGTAACTTTCTGATCTGAAGCTGGAGCGATCACAATTATTGCTAAAATGATGTCAAACCAGAACAATGCAGCAATAAAGAAACTGACCAAGCAACAAATGCAGGAGCAAAAATCATCCATCGCTTTCGAAATTACTTCAAAGTAGGTTTAGACTTTACCCAGTGTCACAAAGTGCACAGCATCTCCTAAATCTGTTTGCAATTCTTTTGATGAAGAAGCTTCATGAAAACATAATCATCTTCCAATCACTGAAAGACTAAGGTTTTGCTCATCAGGTGACAAACAGACCTAAAGGCAGAAAGAGCATGGCATAGAATAACTGGGAGAAATAGACGGCCACACAGATTATCCATGGCTTTACAATACTCATTGAAATATACTGTGGCCATGTTAAATTGTGATTTTATGCCCACAGATTGGTAAAAGATTGAATTTTGGAGACTTAGTTGGTTATTAACATTGATCAGACTTGATGCTGGCCGACAGTGCATAGGTGGCCTGAACTAATTGCAAGGTGCATCTGCCAACCAGAGGAAATGCAACCCTGATGTTCATTAAAGCAGTTGCTTCATGCTTGAGAAAACATTCAGTGTATGATTAGAGAGAAATTAGATCTGCAAAATAATCAATATTATTTACTCTTTACCTTCTGTTTCCTTCGAACTAGCCACTGATTTTCATAATTCAAATTATTTGCATGGGATTGGCTAGATATTGTTCCGCCTGTTTTGAACATATTTTCATCATTTAATTCATTCTGTTCAAAATTGCTGTATTGACTGAAAACATTTCACAGCCATATGATAACCTAATTTTGCTTATTTTTATTGTTTGCACGATTTGTTTTTTTTCCCCCTGCACATTGGGAGTTTGTTGGTCTTTTCATAAAGGATTCTATTGGGTTTCTTGCTTTTGTGGCTGCCTGTAAGGAGATGAATCTCAAGATTGCATAGAGCACACATACTTCGATAATAACTTTGAACTTTGAACTTTAATAAGTCTTCATCACTAAACCATTCTTTGCCTCAATTTCATATTTATTGCACAGTTTGTTGTCTTTTGCACACTGGTCGTTTATCCGTCCTGTTGGGTGTAGTCTTCTATTGATTCCATTGTGCTTCTTGGATTTACTGTGTATGCCCGCATATTAGTATTTGTATAATTTATTTTGAAATTTGAACTCATTTTATAGTATTAAAAGTAACTAAACATATTTAGACATATTAAGCTATTATTCTAATAAGATAATTATTTATATAACCAGCAGTTAAAGATAAATAACATAAAGCAAATACTCTAAAATACAAAGAAATTTAAATTTTCTCATTAATTAATTAATTTACCAATTCTGGTATTTGAAGTAGGTTGCATGGTTTGAGTCTCACAAATGGTTTTCTGTGTTACCCTTATGGTTAGTCTACTCTACAGCACAGATTCTTTCATATATTTACAATATATGTAACCTTTCTGAGCTATTGAAATTAGTACAGTTCAGAGTGGTATGAATTGGATGATAGATCTTTAATTTTTAATTTCTTCTGTTTATATACAGGCTAATTATCACCGTGGTTTTTATCACCCCGTTAGGCACAAAGGGCACTTTAAAATGTGCCCATCTTTGGCCTTTTGATTGATTTTATCATCATTATCTTGTATTACCTTCTTGCTATTGTAGACAGTTGAGGAAAATAACAGAAGCAACCTGGTCAGCATGAAACTGAAGGGATGATATGAAGAGGGGTCACAGTGGTATTTGAATTAGTGTCAGTGTGGGAATATAGCTGCAGTAATCTGGTATTGGCTTATTGTTTTCACGTGTACCAAGATACATGAAAATCTTGTCTTCTGTACTGCTTATACAGATCAAATCATTACACATTACATTGAGATGTTGTTCATCCATCGTCAGCTTCGATGAGAACCTCAACACCAAGATGGTGTCGAGACTAGCGCGTGATTTGGATTTAAGTGAGAGAGAGTTGCGCAGCGTCAGCCTCACTCTCTCTTCCCAGCTCCCATCTGGATCCAGTGGCAAGACAAGAGTCGAGACAGCTGGAGATGGGACTAGGCGCAGTGGATGACCAGGATGTCTTCTGTGTCTTGTCCTGCTCTGCATGTTCCACGATCCTTGCAGAGTCCGCCTTCTTGACCGTTGGACCTTCCACTGGTCTCGTCTGCTCAATCCACCAGAGTCTGTCTTCACATACAGGGATAGACAACTCCCTATCTCATCGAGGGTTTGAGACCTGTCACCTGGTTTAGCTGGCTTGTCAAAGCCCTTGTCCGGGGTGTGGCTGCTGTCGCATGCAAACAGCTACGAGGAGCCGCAGGTGAGAGCTGAGTGCCAGGTAGGATCCAAAGGTGGACTAACCGCCTGAAAAGGATGCGACATGTTTCTCCACCAGAGGTGCTACCCCTCCCTGACACCCCATATACCCAACATTGAGATAGAATAAGGTCAAACAACGACAATACAGATTAAGGTGCATAAGCCACCAAAAAATTGCACTGCAGGTCAATGTTAAAGTGCAAGGCTATAAAGAATTTTCCACTTGGGATCAATAAAGTTGTTGTTGTTGTTGTAATCAGGTAGATTGTGAGGACAAGAATCCATCTTATCATACAAGAGGTCTATTCAAAATCTGAGAACAGTGGGATAGAAGCTGTCCTTGAACATAGTAGTATGTGCTGTATCTTCTGCCTGGTGGGAGAGGCAAGAAGAGAAAATGACCAGGGTGGGTTGTGTTGTTATTTACACTGGCTGCTTTACTGAGGAAGCGAGAAGTATAGTCAGAGTCCATAGTGGGACGGCTGACTCCCGTGATGTGCTGAGTTGTGTCCACACCTTTCTGCAGGTCCTTGTTGTCACATGCAGAGACGTTATCATACCATTTCTTGGCCATGGCATCAATGTGGTTAGATCAGGACAAGCTGTTGGCAATGTTCACATCTAGGAACTTGAAGCTTTCAACCTCAACACCATTGATGTAGACAGGAGCATGTGCACTGTCTCACCACCCTCACCCCCTTCTGAAGTCAATAACTATCTCTTTTGTTTTGTTGACATTTGACCTTGAGGAAAGGTTGTTGCCAGGACGCCATGTCTCTGAGCTCTCTATATTTCTACCTGAGTCAATTTTACTACCTGGTCTATGTTACCCCCACTCCACCACCATTACTGATCCAGAGAGACACAATTTTGAGATATTGTATACCTGGGACAGTTTTGTGCAAGTCCAAACTTTTGTAACTATGGACCAGGTGACTCAGATGATCAGGAGAACCTGCATAAATTTTAAAGATCCAAACAAGTACATATAGGAGAAAAGAGTCAATATTAGCCGTATTAATCAGCTATAAAATCAAAGCAATGTTTGAAAAGTTTACAAAAAATTGTATTAAAAAGTTATAAAACGATCAGTAGCAGTAACTATGGAAACCAATAGTTGCTGAAGAAGATGCCAAGTCTCTGACTCAGTGAGGTATTCACCATGTTGAACCCTGGCCAAATTCATCCAGGGTGAATTAACATCTGAGTAGACTTAGAGTATTGAAGGTTGTGAAACTACTCAAAGAGCTATGTAACCAAACAGTTAATGAATTTTGATTTAACACTGCATAGTGCATCTTAATAAAGAAATACAGTTACTGAATAAAGTTATTGTTTAATGTGGTGTGTCCTGTGCTAGTTTGGTTTTATTGGCAACACTTCATTCTCCAATCATTGCCCGGCTATGTCTACGTGATAGAATCAAATAAACGTTACAGCACAAGAGATTATTCAATCTATTGTGCCCTTGCCCACTGGCTCCAAATTGCACGTCACGGCTTTTCATTTTCAAATCCAGGTGCTTTTTAAACATAATTCTGTTTCCTGCTTTTATCACCTTCTCAGGCACTGAATTCCAGACCCCAGCCACTCACTGGGAGAAAAGGCTTTCACCTTCTGCTTCTTAATCTTTCTACCAATAACTTCCAATCTATGCTTCCTGTTGTTAGACCCTATGTTAAGAGAAATATTTATTTTATTTATAGTCATACACCTCTATTCGTCTCCCATCCTCCTCCTCTGTTTCAAAGAAAAGACCAACCCAGCCTTAGCGGTCTTCCATCTTAGCTAGTTTGCCTTTGGAAACATCCACTAAAATCTCCACTGCAACATCTCCAGGGTAATAACATCTTCCCTGTAAGACAGTGGCCAAAACAGTGCCCAATACTCAAGCTGTAGTCAAACAGGAGTTGTATCAAGGACATCACCCACCCAGTCAACAAACTTTTCGTCCCTCTTCCCTCCGGGAGAAGGCTCAGGAGCTTGAAGACTCGTACGGCCAGATTTGGGATCAGCTTCTTTCCAACTGTGATAAGACAGCTGAACGGATCCTGACCCCGATCTGGGCCGTACCCTCCAAATATCCGGACCTGCCTCTCGGTTTTTTTGCACTACCTTACTTTCCATTTTCCTATTTTCTATTTATGATTTATAATTTAAATTTTTAATATTTACTATCGATTTGTAATTCAGGGAGCGGGAAGCGCAGAATCAAATATCGCTGTGATGATTGTACGTTCTAGTATCAATTGTTTGGCAACAATAAGGTATGAAGTATGCAACTGAAGGATAAACTCTTTTCAATTACTTGAAAAGAAATTTGCATTCATAAAGAAACATTCAGATTCTTATATGTCACAGTTAATTAATTGCTATGAAAAGACAGTGTTATTCAGACAAAAGTTGCAGTAAATTTGCACACAGTGCTGCCCCACAAACAGGTAAGTGACCAGTTAATCAGTTTCGATTATGTTGGTCTCGGAAAAAACGTTGACAAGGCAGAAGAAAAGATTTCTTGTTCTCTTTGGATGGCGGCATTTGCAGCAAGAAACCATACTGCACCATGATCTCGCACACTACGCAGTTCATTCTCAGTGGAAAATAAAGTAATTCAAAATTTGCAAATTCTATGAATTTACTCTCAAGTCCTCTGTGCACCAGGCACACTAATATGCAGAGGAACCCAAACATGCAATGACATGTGATACACACTAGACACTACATCTATAACTGCTGAGGACATGCTGCTTTCATTTGGACACATGCAGAAACACATTGTCACAAGCTGAGCAAGTTCTAGTCAGGATTGGGAACCAGGTCCAAGTAGATCCCCATTAGTTAACTGAAGTTTTGTAGCAGTCACCAGGTGAGGTGGTTTATATAATGTTCCTCCAGACCAAGGTGCACAACACAGTACACCCAACTCACACGCAACACATAAAGTAATATTAACACAAATAATAAGGTGCAGTTAGGACACAAGTTAAAAAGTAAATGGTATAATGCTACTGGCGTTTCAAATGTGATGAGACCTGGGTGGTGGTAAGGAGTTCAGTGCTCTTATGGTTTGGAGGAAGAAGATGCTTCCCATCCTCACAGTCCGTCTCCTAATGTTATTGCACCTCCCGCCTGATGGTAGGGAGTCAAAGAGATTGTTTGATGGGTGGGAGGGATCATTGGCAATGCTCGGGCCTCTGTACACAGCATAGGTCAGGTGGGTGGAAGGGAGACACTAGTGATCCTCTCGGCAGTCCCCACAATCCTTCGTATGACCTTGCGGACAGACGACTTGCAGTTCCTGTCCCAGACAGTGGTGTAGCTGGTCAGAGCACACTCAATGGCGCTCCTGTAGCAATTGATTAGAATGGGAGGGTGAGGGGGAGCCTCGCTCACCTCAATCTCCTCAGAAAGTCATCTTGATCCAATCAGCATGAAAATCAAAGGCTTCCAATTGCATTGTTCTTTCACTCATGGTTTTGCTGAAATACAATTCTCAAGTTCTCAGTGCTCCAATTATTCCTTTTGCTCAGCTTCACCTTTACTTAAGATTCAGTGTGATAAGTGTGATTAGAACATGCTTAAAGGCGTGTAACATGTATGGCACAAAAAGAAGTCTTCAGTCCATGAAGCCAACATAGGCTCCCTTACAGGAACACACACAAAATGCTGGAGCGAATCAGCAGGTCACGCAGCATCTGTGAAAATGAATGAACAGTTAACTTTTCAGGATGAGACCTTTCAACAGGACCGGAAAGAAAGGGGGAAGAAACCAGAAACTTCTTTTCCAGTCCTGATGAAGGGTCTCAGCCTGAAATGGTGATTGGTTATTCATTTCCATAGATACTGCCTAACCTGCTGAGTTCCTCCAGCATTTTGTGTGCAATGCTCTGGATTTTCAGCATCTGCAGAACCTCTTGTGCTTATGTTCTCCTTTTATAGCAGGGACTCCCTGTTGCTTAATAGTGTTGGTCCGTGGCTAAAAGAAAAGTTGGGGACCCCTGCTTTAGAGGAATCCATTTAGTCCCATCCCCCAACTCTTCCACATTGCCATACAAATGACTTTCATTCAGATGTCTGTCCGATTCCTTTCTATCGTCATCCACCATCTCTGCAGATGGTGAGGAAGTTCTTCCCCACTTCTGCTTTACATCTTTCGCCCAATTCTTTAAACGTGCCTCCTGATCCTTGAAACACTATGGACACAATTTCCCTCTCTTCAGCCTTCCAGGAGACCTTGCTCACTATTATTAAATTCCAGCTCAAACATCTCTGCTCCAACAAGAACAATCACTCGTCCTAGATCCATTATAGCATCTCCTTCCTGCAACCTCTCCAGGGGCACAATATCCTTCCGAAGGTGAAGTGAACAGAATTGGTTGGAATTATCCAGCTGTGGCCTAACCGATGATTTGAAAAGGTTCAAATCACTACCGTTGTACTTACTTACTGCCCATAATGCCGCTGATGTTTAGGGCAGCAATGAAGGTCCTCCATCTCCATCTGTATAGGAAGACACTACATTGCTATTTCTGTAACAACTGTTGCCCTATTTATCAATATCACCATCTCATTTCCTCTACTAACCACTATCTTAACATGAACTGCCACTTTCAAGGGTTAGTGCACATAAATGTTCAGGTCGTAGCAGTGTGCTACACACAGCGCTAGAATAACCACACGGAGTCGGTGAGTTAGAGTTGCGATGAAAGAGATTTATTCAAACTTCGCGGCCTGCTTTAAAGCTTTCCCGTTCCCGCCCTCCCTGGGGCGGGATTGCTGTGGGGAATGCATATTCCCAGACCCTTTCCGCGCGGGATTTTCCCCCTGCTGGTGAAGATGGCCTGGCGCCCTTTTTGGGGCCGGCCCTCTGCCTGCGCGCGCTGTTGTGAGCCGGTTCGTGTGTGCCAGAAAGTGGGTCGCCACAAGGTCGGTCTTTCAATCTGGTCATTTTAACTACAGTTTGTTGTCTCATTTCAACCCTTAGCCAAAGTGCATCACATATCTCTGCATTGAGTTTCATCTGTTCATTCTGCCAGCCAATTTACACCCTCCTGCAGATTGTTACTATCTTTCTCACTGTTCATCACTTTTAATGTCATGTAAGGTTACCAAGTAATAACTGCAGTCCAACTCAGTGTTCGTATCTATGCTACAGTGCATCCATTGTCACTAGGGAAATTAAATCTGGTGGTGCTGGGGAAGGCAAGGAAGGCAGTCTTATGGCATGATAAAGATCAACACAGAAAGTTGGGAGAAGAAATGGCAGATGCAGTTTAATCCTGAGAAGTATCAGGTGATGTATGTTGAGAGGAGAAATAAACACAGGCCACACACAATAAAAGTTGGGCCCCCAAGGAGCGTTGAAGTAGTCCTTCAAATCCTTGAAAATGGCTGCACTGGTAGATAAGTGGTGAAGATGGCATATGGGATGTTTGCTATCGAGTTGAGTTAAGTCAAGTTTATTGTCATTTAACTACATACCTACACATCAAATGAGACAACGTTTTTCTGACGCAGCAATGTTTTCTGAACCAGGGTGCAAAGCACAGTAATACATGTAACACACATAAAACACACAATAACGTGTGGAAGTGAGGATAAAATCTACAGATGAACTACACATAAATAAACAAAGCAAAGTGAAGAAATTAAATATTGTCGGGCACTGAACAGATTAACAAGTGACTTCCAATGCAATGCGACAGGGAGTTCAGAAGCCTAGTGATGTGAGTGAAGAAACTGCTTCTCATCCTGATCATTGGAATTTCCTGCCATATGGTAGAAAGTCAAAGAGGATGCTGGATGGATGGATGGGATCCTTGATAATACTAAGGGCTCTGTGTATGCGGCGCTCCTGATAAATGTCCCCAATGGATGGTAGGGAGACCCCTGTGGTCCTCTCGGCCATTCTCACAGTCCTTTGTAGGGACTTGTGATTCGATGCTCGACAGCTCCCATACCAGCTGCAGATGCAACTTGTCGGGATGCTCTCATTGGCACTCCCAGGCAGAGAATATTAAGAGCTGGGACTTTATCTTACAAGTTAATAAAATGTTTGTAAGGCCACCTCTGAAGTATTGTGTGCTTTTCTGGACACCACAATGAAGGAAGGATATGATTGCTCCAGAGAATGTCCAAAGGAGATTCACCAAGACAGGACTGGAGCACGAGAGTTACAAGAGACTGGATTTCCTTGTTTCTCATGGAGCAGAGGAGGCCAAGGGATAACCTGATAGATTATGAAGGGGGTAGAAAGGGTAGATACTGTAGTAAGCAACTCTAAGACAAGATGGCATAGTTTTAAGGTGAGAGATAGGAGATTTAGAGGAGGACTGAGGAGGAACATATGGGACTACAACTACAGGTCATGGGTTAAGGGTGAAAGGTGAAAACTTTAAAGGGAACGTGAGGGGAAACTTCTTCACTCAGAGGGCCATGGGAGTGAGGAACGAGCTGCCAGTGCAAGTGGTGCATGCAAGCTTGATTTCAACATTTAAGAGAAGTTTGGACAGGTACATAGATGGCAGGGGTATGGAGGGCTATGGTCCAGGTGCAGGTTGAAGGGAGTAGGCAGTTTAAATGGTTCAGCATGGACTAGATGAGCTGAAGGGCCTGTTTCTGTGCTGTACTTTTCTATGACTCTGTGACTCTAATATGGCCAGAATCTGGAATGCACTTCCTGAGGTGGTGGTGGAGGCAGGGAGGCTCACAACATTTTCAGAAGCATTTGTTTCCCTGCATCCCAGGGCTGAATGGACTCCGCAGCTGTGGACTCACTTTCAGAGCCTCTGTGGTTTATGCTCCATGCGTTATTTCTTTACTTTTTCTTTCACTATTTGCAGGATTTTGTCCTTTTCTGCACATGTGCGGTGCTCTTTGCTGTGTGTGCTTTTCTGTGAAGTCGATGGTGTTTCTTTGTTTGTGAGCGCCTGCAAGAAGATGAATCGCAAGGTTGTATATGATATACATACAGCACTTTGACAATAAATTTGAACTTTGAAGCTTAACAAGCTCTTGAATCACCATGAAGTATAAAACCTTAGACCTGATGCAGGTACACAGAATCAGAATTGATTGGTCCAACATCAACATGCAGGTGACGGGCAGAAAGGCCTGTTTCTATGCTGTATGACTCAGTGACTCTTAGGAAAGGCAAACAAAGGAAATTTAAGTTAATAATATACTGTCTTGTCTCCCTTTCTCGTCACCATTTACACCTCGGACTTCAACTACTGCACAGAGTCTTGTCATCTTCAGAAGTTTTCTGATGACTCTGCCATAGTTGGATGCATCAGCAAGGGAGATGAGGCTGAGTACAGGGCTACGGTAGGAAACTTTGTCACATGGTGTGAGCAGAATTATCTGCAGCTTAATGTAAAAAAGACTAAGGAGCTGGTGGTAGACCTGAGGAGAGCTAAGGTACCGGCGACCCCTGTTTCCATCCAGGGGGTCAATGTGGACATGGTGGACAATTACAAATACCTGGGGATACGAATTGACAATAAACTGGACTGGTCAAAGAACACTGAGGCTGTCTACAAGAAGGGTCAGAGCTGTCTCTATTTCCTGAGGAGACTGAGGTCCTTTAACATCTGCCGGACGATGCTGAGGATGTTCTACGAGTCTGTGGTGGCCAGTGCGATCCTGTTTGTTGTTGTGTGCTGGGGCAGCAGTCTGACGGTAGCAGACACCAACAGAATCAACAAACTCATTCGTAAGGCCAGTGATGTTGTGGGGATGGAACTGGACTCTCTGACGGTGGTGTCTGAAAAGAGGATGCTGTCCAAGTTGCATGCCATCTTGGACAGTGTCTCCCATCCACTACATAATGTACTGGGTGGGCACAGGGGTACATTCAGCCAGAGACTCATTCCACCGAGATGCAAAACTGAGCGTCATAGGAAGTCATTCCTGCCTGTGGCCATCAAACCTTACAACTCCTCCCTTGGAGGGTCAGACACCCTGAGTCAATAGGCTGGTCCTGGACTCATTTCCTGGCATAATTTACATATTACTATTTAACTATTTATGGTTTTATTACTATTTAATTATTTATGGTGCAACAGTAATGAAAACCAATTTCCCCCGGACCAATAAAGTATGAGTATGACAATATACGATCCATTCACATGAGAGTTTAGCAAAATCTGTAGCTGTTTAAAAACCTGGATTAAAGAACTGCACTGGAAAGTATCTTAGTGTACAGGACCCATAAGATAAACAGACATTTCTTTAAGCTCACAGAATAACCAGAGGACACCAGGTGGCAGACAGCCACTGGGTCCGAAGACAATAATTCAAGGAGGGGACTCAGGTAGCGTCACATGCCTAATGAATAGTTAGATTACTACTCTGCTCCTCACTCAGGTCCGTCCAGGACACTTTGCAGCTCTTAGCAGAGGTTGAACTTTTGCTGGCACTGTGAGAATCAGCTGATGGCACCAGCCAGTTTTTTTTTCACACAGTCACAATAGCATTGTGTTCCCGTTCTCTGGCAGCGAGGGCAATTCTCCATCTCCCTCGACCAGGATGTGGTGCACAGAGTGAGGGAAGCAAGGCAGAATCAAAACAAGACAAACCAAGACACTTAAACGTGGAACAAAGAAGTGCTTTATCTCATCCCAACTCAGGCAAACAACCATTGAGTTTGAAAGATGCATAACATCTGTTATTTTTGTATTTGATATGATTTAAAGGGGGACTCAAGATATATGGCATTCATTGTGAACACCTCCAGGTTAACAGTTGCATAAATTTATTATTTATTTATTTACATATTGCGATGCAGCGCAGAACAGGCCTCCCCGACCCTTCAAGTTGTGCCACCCAACAATTTAATCCTAGCCTAATGACTGGCTGCATTACTGCCTGGTATGGGAACTGTACTTCCCTCAATCGCAGGGCTCTGCAGAGAGTGGTGCGGGCAGCCCAGCACATCTGCGGATGTGAACTCCCCACTAGTCAGGACATTTACAGAGACAGGTGCATAAAAAAGGGTCCAAAGGATCACTGGGGACCCAAGTCACCCCAACCACAAACTGTTCCAGCTGCTACCATCCGGGAAACAGTACTGCAGCATAAAAGCCAGGACCAACAGGCTCCAGGACAGCTTCTTCCACCAGGCTATCAGACTGATTAATTCATGCTGATACAATTGTATTTCTATGTTATATTGACCGTCCTGTTGTACATACTATTTATTACAAATTACAATAAGTTGCACATTGCATATTCATACGGAGGCGTAATGTAAAGATTTCTACTCCTCATGTATGTGAAGGATGTAAGAAATAAAGTCAATTCAATTCAATTTACAATGACCAGTTGACCTACCAACCGGTACGTCATTGGACTATGGGAGCTACCGGACTAAACCTAGGAAGTCAAAGGGGGAACGTATAAACTCCTTACAGGCAGTGCCAGAAGTTGAACCAGGGTCGCTGGTACAGTAATGCGTTGTGCTAACCACTACACTACCATGCTGCACAATGCAGGTTAACAGGAGTGACTGTATCCAATCCTGATTTACCAGTTGCGATCTTGTTACTGACACATTCTTCCACCCAAAATGTAGTAGTAGTGAGGTTTGGGTAGGGAAAGCTCAGCACCTCCTTGGCCCCCCAATTGTCCCCCTCGTCGTTCCAACAGCACCCCCACCACAAACCTAATCTGATTCAAAAACTGTTCAGAAACACTTTCCCCTAAAAGATCACTTTCAGCAATTTAATCGCCAGCAAATTGCATGAAGGTTTGGGTGGGGAGAGGGGGAGAGTGCAGCGTGGAAGGCTGGTGCTTAGAATGCTCCTGACTTAATACGCTGAAACAAACAGAGAATGCTGATTTTGTCATTTGTGGAAAGTGGTGAGCGTAAATCAATTCAGTACCATACATCTTTTAATTTCCTCTCTAACTGCTCCAAACATTGTGTTAAATCCTTTGACACTTTTGTTATAAGACCGTAAGGCTCAGAAACAGAATCAGGCCATTCAGCCAATTGATTCAGCTCTGCCATTTGGCCATGGCTGTTTTACTTACCAATACAACAGCATCTGACAGAAACACATAGAAGTCAGTCTGTAGAGAAGGAAAGAGCTTTTGAAAGGTGCAGGGACAGGGTAAAAGCAATGCCTTTATTAAGAATAAATTGCATTTGACGTGATTGGCTTTGAACTCCAGCACATCATACAATGTTCTCCGATACACTGATTAGTTAGAATCCATTCTAAGTACAATCATCATTTTATTTGCATGAGTTTGCTTGGTTCAATGTGCATTATTAAATGTAATTGCTGTACATAAATGATAAATCTGAATATTAAATTATCATTTGATTTGCAGGGTTTAGTTAAATGATTGCCTCACACAGACTTTTAGCATATTTGTTTTGAATAAATTAGCTCTCATTTTTATTGACAGTATTACTTGAAGACGGAGCAAATGCATCTTTGGAGAAGTCTTTCTGCATACTGAGGACTACATTTACACAGATTTACCAAAATGACAGATCTTTCCTGTATCCAGTTAATAAATTCAGTAGAACAATTAGGACGTTTTTCAGAGCAATTAATGCAACATTAAATCACAGGAAGACTATAATATTTCAACAGGTGAAACTACATAAGGGGAAAAAAAAGCATTCGTGCCATGGTAGAGCACAGTACAGGTAAATGGTTTTATTTCCTAAGAGCTACAACATCCTAAAGTGGATGAAAAACGGGTGAGAGCTGAAACAAACAGCCGCACTGGGAGTAAATCTGGCATTGGCTTAAACAGAGCCATAAATCATTGACCTGACACAGTGTGTGAATGCACTAGCAGTGGCTGCCAGGACCGGCAGAGCTGCAGGCAAACTCTGGGCAGGCCATTTATCTTTAATGAAACTGCTCAGGACCCAGCCCACACAATATACAATGGAGTACAGCTTCCTGCACACAGGCTCTCACCTACGATGACATTACAATGCAGCGCATATCAAATAAAAAAATGCTAATGTGTACCTATATAATGGATGTGATTCCATCGGCAGTTGATGGACTGTTGGGATGTTATCAAATTTATGCTTTATAAAAATTCTGGCTGGGAAACAAATGCAGAAGTCAAATGCAAATAAAAAAAAGACTGGCATTTACATAGAACCTTGGCTGAATTCTGGACATCTCAGAAGAGCTTTGAAAGCAATGAAATAGTTATAAACTACGATTATTAAAAAATGCTGCAACAAAATTGCCTTGCAGTAACCTTTCTCAAACTCTAATATGATAATAACTGATTTTTTTTGTGTCACGTTGCAAATTTGGTCAGTGCATTAGATTAACCACCTCTCCTTAAAATAGTGTAATTGGATCTTTTACATCTGCCTGAGAGCAGATGGGAATGTGAAAGCAAAGACTTCTGACAATGCAGCACTGCCTTAGAACTGCTCCAGATTCTTTGTTCTGAAAAGGGTCTCGGCCCGAAACGTCATTTCCATAGATGCTGCCTGACCTGCTGAGTTCCTCCAGCATTTTCTGTGCGTTGCTCTAGATTCTTCATTCTCTGTTTCAGAAAATCTTGTTGAGTGTAAGTCTCACGATTAGATGTCCTAGATGATAGCTTTCATTTCTGTATGAGAAATACGCACTGTGGCCACTTCAGACATTCCACCCTGCAAAAACTCATTTCAGGGAGGTAGCACCATCAATTTGCGGGGGACTTCCGGGAGAGATGGGATGTCTGCAATAGAGTAGCTCCTTAGCAGCTGGCCAGCTAGTTTAAATAACGTTAGCTATGCTAATGAATGAATGACACCTGTTAAACTCACCTCATCATGTCTTTTACAGTCTTAATCCACCATGGGCAATAGAAAAGTCATTGTTGCAAACAGTGCAGCGAGCAACACTGTCATTATTTTGACCCCTATTAGGCAGGGGTACACTTTAGTGTAGTCTGGGGTGACGTACGTTTTATATTTATTTTGGAACACTCTGCAATGGCGCGTTCTCGCTCGCGCTCTCTCTCTCTCTCCCTCTCTCGTGGTCGCTCGCGTGCTCTCGCTTTCTCGCTCACTCTCTCTCCCTCTCTCGCTTGCTTTCTCACTCGCTCGCTCTCTCTCGCTTTCTCGCTCGCTTGCTCTCTCTCCCACGCGCGCTCTCCCTTGCTTTTCTCTCACTCGCTCTCAAAAAAATTGATTTCCATGATATTGTATATAATTTGCGGGCATCAGAGAGCCATTATTAATATGCGGGAGACTCCCGGAAGTTCCGGGAGAGGTGGGATGTCTGCCACTTTATTAAATACCTCCTGTACCTAATAAAGTGGCCACTGAGTGTACGTTCGTCATCTCTGCTGCTGTTTCACATCAAGTTTCAACGTATTGTGCGTTCTGAATTTCTCCTCTGCACACCACTGTTGTAGTGCGTTGTTATCTGAGTCACTGTCGCCTCCCTGTCAGCTTGAAGCAGTGTGGCCCTTCTCCTCCAACCTCTCTCATGAAAAAGATGTTTGTCACACACCAGATGTCTTTTGTTTCTCGCGCCATTCTCTGTAAACTCTAGAGATTGTTGTGCGTGAAAACCCCAGGAGATCAGCATTTTTGGAGATCCTCAAACAACCCCATCCGGCACCAGCAATCATTCCATAGTCAACATCACTTTGATCACATTTCTTCCCTATTCTGATGTTTCGTCTGAACAACTGAACCTCTTGACCATGCCCGCGTGCTTTTATGGTTTGAGTTGTGGCCACATGATTGGCTGATTAGATATTTGCATTAATGAGCAGGTGTACGGGTGTAATTAATAAAGTGGCCACTGAGTGTATTCACAGTTTTTTAAATAAAGTCTCTTCACAGTTTTTAATAAAATATCTTAAAAAAACATAAGAACGAGCTTTATGACTATTCTATGATTGATCATTTATAATGGTACAAGATTTTCCTCTTCTTAGATCTGAACAAGATTACAATAGTGGAGAGATGGATGGCATGTTAGGAGGATTTAAACAAAAAGCCTGAGAATATTAAAAATAAGGCATTGTGTAGAGCACGGTCATTCCAAGGCACTACATACAGGAGTGGTGACGATGGGGACTTGGTGCATGATGGGACATAAGCTTTATGGATGACCTAAAACTTATCCGCTGGCAGAGAGCACACTGAAATAGTCAGGTGAGGAAAGTCTGGATTGAATATTTTAGCATTAGATTAACTGAGGCAAGAGCAAATCCAACCAAAACAAGAACTTGATAGGACTGGTGATACAAGAATGTGGTCCAAAGTCCATCTCAAAATTAAGTTCTGCACCAAAAATACCAGCAAACCGTAGATGCCAGTGAAATGATGGAGTAGGTAACTATTAGAGGGTAAAATATTAGTGACAGAGGAACATTTTCAACTTGGAATAATTTTCTGCTCATCCGGCATTGAACAAGCAGTCTGGCATTTCAGCCATATTGTAGGGTCAAGAGAGACTTTGGCAAAGTATTGCAGAGTGGTGTGAGCATCCCCCCACCCCACCCCACACCCACACACACACACACACGAGCTGTTTTTCCAGGGAATACATTTCCCAACAAGGTCAGGGAGTGGCCGACAGGTAACGAACAGGAGTGGGTTCAGGATAGAAACCTGAGCGATATCAGAGCTAACAGCATGACTTTGGGAAAGGAGTCAATGTTGCTAGTTTCTGGCCAGGACTGAATAAACCAGCTGCAACCAGCTCTGTACCCAGCATCATGACGTTGAAAGGTCAATGAAGGAGAACTGTGTGGCCAAGTTTCCACATGTTAAGAGGCAAGCAAGTCTGCCACTTCTTTAAGCCAAAGGCTGGGGCCATTACCTTCATTGCTCCCAGCCAATAGGTGTCATGATGATGCATAGAATTTAATTTCACCTCTACTAGTAAAAGGCAGGTTGCAAAGATTTGCCAACGGTGGATACTGTTGTTGGCTGCAGTTCTCGGAATTTCACAAGATGGATTGCAAGCAAATGCGCTAACTGACTTAAAGGTTTCTTCTCCTTTTTCTGTCCTTCAGGCCTGAAGATGATGTTCTTCTTCTCTGCTGGTTCTGAAGTTACTAACAATGCCGATATATATCGAGGCAGTTGTGGGGAGGGGTTGCCTGATGGTGCAGATAAGTAAGTACTTTGTAAAATGGTCCATTCCTTCAGCTACTTCAGCTGGGCTTCTGTGTGCTCCTACAGCATGGATGCAAGGTCCTGAAAGTCCTTTATTACACAGAACAATCCAGGTCGGGGATTCACAGGAGTATTGAGGATGATGCAGGTCTAATTTCTGGTAATTTCTCCTCCACCATCCCACCCCCTGCACTTCCCCCTTCTACCTTGTTCCATTCCCCATTCTGGCTCTCCTCTTACCCCTTCTCTTTTTCTCACCTGCTCACCACCTCCATCTGATGCCCCTCTTCCTTTCCTTTCTCACATGGTCCACTCAGCCCTCCTATCAGATTCCTTCTTCTTCAGTCCTTTACCTCTTCCACCTATCACCTCCCAGCTTCCTACTTCATCCCCCTCCCCCACCCACCAACGTTCCCCCTCACCTGTTTTCACCTATCATCTGCTAGCTTGTACCCACCCCCCCACCAACACCTTCTTCTTCCCCCTTACTTTCTAGTCCTGATGGAGGATCTCAGCCCAAAACATCAACTGCTTATTCCCCTACTTGACTTGATAAGCTCCTCCAACATTTTGTGTGTGGGGCTCTGGATTTCCAGCATCTGCAGTATCTCCTGTGCTTATCCATTTTCTCAAGGTGGCTTCGGCAACATGCGTGAACCCTTTCCGCTGTCTACCTGATAATCGCTTCCCATGTCAGACCGCACAATAAAGTGTCCCATTTTGAGAAGGGAGTCTGGTGTCAGTCTCAAGGGTTGCTGAAGCCCAGTGGCAGACATGAAAATGAGAAAGCCTGCCCAATGAGTCAATAAAGTGGAATTAGGACCTCAGTACTGGGCTAGGAGGGGGCACTGGCATTGGCTTGCCTATCCTTCCAGCTCACTTGAAGGATTTTGTGATGACATATTGATGGAATCTCTCCAGTCTTGAGTGTCCTGCCCTAGACAGTCCAAATCAAAGAAGGATAAAGCTGCCTGGTAGACCATTAGTCTGGAAGTCTTGATCCTCAAAAACCCTTTCCTTCAATCTTACTGTTAGTTGGTTGGTATAGCGAGACCTGTAGACACGGAAAGCATGATTTATACTTGTGCATTAACTGGACGCCGTAACCTACGCAAGTGACTTACGCGCGTTGTGAGCATTTACACTGGTGCGTAAATGTCTGCGTGTCTAAAAGATTCTAAAAATCTCCTAAGTGTCTGCGTCGCTCTGCAATTCACGCACACACCTGTCCGTGCAAGGCTTCATGGTCATGGTAGTCTTTCTCGGGGTAAACAAGAAGCGAGCATCTTTTCTCGTAAAAGCGAAATGTGTCCTCCATCATTTCGGAGGTCTGTAAAGCTTTATGGAAAGCATTGCAGTCAGAGCAATATGAAATTCTCTGACTGGCCTTAACAGGCTTTCTCTTCCTGTCTATATAAGAGCCATTTATTCCTGCCTTCCTTTTTCCCCTTTCTTCCATGTATAATCTGGCATGCTGGGCATGGCCCACATTGGCAACACATAGCACATAATCTCTCAGCTGTCACATTGCATCACTTTCTCAGAAAAATCTCCTTTGTTCTACCCAGGCTTTGATGCTACCCAGACTATTTACCTCTCCCAAACAGGAGAAAATCTGCAGATGCTGGAAATCCAAGCATAACACACACAAAACGCTGGAGGAACTCAGCAGGCCAGGCAGCATCTACAGAAAAGAGTACAGTCCCAAAACATCATCAGTTTACTCTTTTCCATAGATGGTGCCTGGCCTGCTGAATTCCTCCAGCATTTTGTGCGTGTAATTTACTTCTCTTTTAGTCAGCTGTAATGAAGTGTCGCTAATGAAATATTAACTTCTTCCCTTTCCAAAAATGCTACCTGACATGATTAGATTTTTCCTGTATTTTCCCCTTTCAGGCTTTATATTATGTTGGTCAGTTTTTCTTTTTATACTACCCATTTGCATCTAGTCTGCCAAACAAGTTTCGTCACTTTCCCATTAACGACACATTACATAGACCACCAGTAACTGCCACCATTAAGCTCAGCCTCACTTTCATTTGCCTCTTCATTGTTCATGGTATTGGCTTACCACAATATTTTTTTTTACAGAAAAAGTGTTATTAATTAATTACTTAGTTGCATTTCTTGCTTTGGGAACTGCCAGTAAATTGTCGTCCACCTTCAGCAGTGCCATCTTAGATGAGATTAGATTAGATACTCAGTCCTCGTTTATTGTCATTTAGAAATGCATGCATTGAAAAATGATACAATGTTCCTCCAGAATGATATCACAAAAAACACAGGAAAAACCAAGACTAAAACTGACAAAACCACATAATTATAACATGTAGTTACAACAGTGCAAAGCAATACTGTATTTTGATAAAGAGCAGACCATGGGCACAGTAAAAAACAGTCTCAAAGTCCTGATAGCCTCATCATCTCATGCAGATGGTAGAAGGGAGAAACTCTCCCCGCCATGAACCTCCAAGCACCGCAAACTTGCTGATGCAGCACCATTGGAAGCACTCGACCGCAGTGGACTCTGAGTCCGTCCAAAAACGTCGAGCCTCCGACCAGTCCTTTGACATCGAGCAGCGAGCACCATCTCTGCCAAGCGCTTCGACCCCGCCCCGGCTGCCAAGCAACAAGCAAAGCCGAGGACTCAGGACCTTCCCCTCCGGAGATTCTGGACCACACAGTAGCAGCAGCAGCAAAGCAGGCATTTCAGAAGTTTCACCAGATGTTCCTCCGTGCTCTCACGTCTGCCTCCATCAAATCAGGACTGTACATGGCACCCTACTTGACAGATAATAGACATCACCACTGGAGTGGCCGCTGTGAGCTGTGTCACACCACCATCTTCTCCTCCTGCCTTAAACCATAACCTGAACTGAGACCGTGGGCCTTCTCCAGCAGCTCCAAGCCTCGTGTCTGCGGGCTCTGCGACATTTTACAACACTATGTGATGAACTGAGGCTGAGGATCTGGATCTACTCCGGCTGCTCTGGGCTTTGTGTTTCATCTTTCAAATCTCTTACTGGCTCCTCTTTCAGTTAGTCCTGACGAAGGGTCTCGGCCCGAAACGTCAACTGTACCTCTTCCTGGAGATGCTGCCTGACCTGCTGCGTTCACCAGCAACTTTGATGTGTGTTGTTCGTGTTTCATGACTCACCTTCATTCTAAATGCTATATGCTTATTTTAATTGGTTGCATGATTTGTTTTTTTTTCCTCTCTGTACATTGGGTGCTAGTCGAGTTTTTACTATAGGTTCTTTTGGGTTTCTTGTTTTGTGGCTGCCTTTAAAGAGATGAGGCTCAAGATTGTATATTGTATGCATACTTTGATAATGAATGTATTTTGAACGTAACAACTAGCCCAGAAGCAAATGGGGTGTTAATAGCACCGAATAAGGAATTAATCAAACAGGGTGGCACGATAGCTTAATGGTTAGCACAATGCTTTACGGTACAGGCAACCCGAGTTCAATTCCCACCACTGCCTGTAAGGAGTTTATACTTTCTCCCTATGACCACATGGGTTTCCTCTGGGTGTTCCAGTTTTTACCCTCAAGTCCAAAGACTTGCGAGTTAGTAGGTTATAGTACGTTAGTAGGTCATTGTAATTTGTCCCGTGGTTAGGCTCAGATTAAACTGGGGGATTGCTTGGCTCGAAGGACCTATTCTGTGCTGTATCTCAATAAAATAACATTAAATTTTAAAAAATAAGCAATAAACAGTGGTCATCTTTTCTCCGATTGATCAGCTAACATCCTAAGAACTGTGCCCTGCAAATAGTCTACTTGTGTGAAATCTCATCCAGTTTAAATCTGCTGTGGTATGTCTTCCAGGCAGCCTCTGTTTTAGCAATTTTGCTGCAAACGCTTACTTATGCAGATGGTTTACAAGGATTATCAGGGTTCTCCAGCCTGCTTTGAGCAAGGGCTCTTATTCGTGGCTTCAAACCCATTTACTGTGAGCTAGACACAAACAGTAAGATGAGGAACACTCCCTGTGGATATAATGTTAATGCTGTTAGTATTCAAATCTGCTTTTAAGCTGCAATTGATTCCTAATTTCTTATTCCTGTTCAGCATTGACATATTCTGTTAATGCTTACTTATGTCACAGTAATCTTTTCCTTCAGTTCCATTGTAATTAATCCAATAAGCTGCAAATAATATTCACGCACACATGTGTAAGTGTACGTATATCCCTGAGTTCTTCTGTTCTTAAAGATACAGAAAGCGAACATGCATATAAACCTAACATTCACATTGCAAGACCTGTGCACAACGCACACCTCACACATACTGTATGTAATGGCATCAATACAATTTTAATTGTGTTTTTTAAACAGAATGATAATCGTTTACATAAGAATTCAAGAGATATCAGCAAGCATAGGTTGTTTAACCCAGTTTTGTCATTCAGTAGTTCATGTGTAATCTTTTACCTCAGCAACACCTTCTTCCACCAATCCCACGTTCCTTAATTTCATAAATATCTAAACATCTGGGCATAATCGAACATAGAATACTACAGCACAGTATGGATCCTTCAGCCCAACCTATATAAACCTATTCCATAATCTATCTAACCCTTCCCTCCTGCACAACCCATTACTCTCCACTTTTCTTACATCCACATGCCTATCTAAAAGTTCCTTAATGGTCCCTGTTGAATCAGCCTCTGCCACTACTCTTGGCAGAGTTCCAGGCCCCCGCCGCTCACTTTGACAAAAAACTTATCCCTGACATCTCCCCTAAACTTGAAACAGATGTCCTCTGGTATTGGCCAATGCCGCCCTGGGAAGAAGGCGCTGGTTTCTCATTTGCCTCTAATAATCTTACACACCTCTGTCAAGTCACCTCTCATCCTCCGTTGTTCTAAACTGAAAAGCCCTAGCACCCTCAACCTTTCCTCATAAGGTTTGATCTCCAATCCAGGCGGCATCCGAATAAATCACCACTGGACCCTCTCCAAAGCTTCCACATCCTTCCTATCAGCACACACACACAGAATGCTGGAGGAACTCAGCAGGCCAGGCAGCAACTATGGGGAAAGAATACAGTCGACGTTTTGGGCCGAGACCCTTCGGCAGGACTGGAGAAAAAAAGATGAGGAGTAGATTTAGAAGGTGGGGGCGAGGGGAGAGAGAAACACAAGGTGATAGGTGAAACCGGGAGGGGGAGGGATGAAGTAAAGTGCTGGGAGGTTGATTGGTGAAAGAGATACAGGGCTGGAGGAGGGGGAGTCTGATAGGCGAGGTTAGAAGGCCATGGAAGAAAAAAAAGTGTGTGGGGGAGGAGCACCAGAGGGAGGCGTGGGCAAGCAAGGAAATAAGGTGAGAGAGGGAAAAGGAGATGGGGAATGGTGAAGATGGGGAGGCATATTACTGAAAGTTCGAGGTGAATAATGAGGTGAAGGGAACTGAAAGCAAATATAATAATGGTTAAGATAATGGAGGGTGTTAAAGGCAGTCCTTCAGCTCAACTCATTTGTCTCTATTTGCTTCTATAATTGAACCTCCCCCCACCACTTCCTTACTAGATTATTCTACTTTTTTTTACCAACTAGACCATTCTATCTGCTCCATGTCTATACACTCTCCATGTCAAAATCCAGCTCCTTGGGTCCCTTTTAGGGAGGCACAGTCATGTAGAGGTTAGCACGACGCTTTACAGTGCTGGTGACCCCGGTTCAATTCCCACCACTGCCTGTAAGGAGTTTGTACGTTCTCCCCATCGCTGCATGGGTTTCCTCCGGGTGCCCCAATTTCCTCCCACAGTCCAAAGACGTACTGGTTAATTGGGCGTTGTAAATTGTCCTATGATTGGGCGAGAATTAAATTGGAGATTGCAGGGTAGCGCGGCTCGAAGGGCTGGAATGGCCTATTCCATGCTGTGTCTCAATAAATAAATGAATTAATTAAATCTTTCCCCTCTCACATTAAACCTATGCCCTTTAGTTTTTGACTCCCCTACACTGGGGAGAGATAAAACCTATCTATCTTGGCTGGGCCCTCATAATTTTATAACATCCGTAAGGTCACCTTTCAGCCTCCTTCCCTTTGGGGCAAAGAGTTCCAGTTTATCCAGTCTTTCCTCATGACTCAGGCTTTCCTGTACCTCCTGATAACTCCAGCCCTCCAGCCCAGGCAACACCCTTGTTTTTTTTTTTGTTTCTGGTTTAATCACTGCTTTCCTACAGTATGGCAACCAAAACTGTGCACGGTACTTCAGGTGCAGTCTCACCAGTACAGATGGAACATGATCTCCCACCTCTTGTACTGAATGTCCCTGTCCCATCCAATAAAAACAAGTGGGCCATATGACAAACAAGAGAAAATCTGCAGATGCTGGAAATCCAAAGCAACACACTCAAAATTCTGGAGGAACTCGGCAGGCCAGGCAGCATCTAGGGAAAAAAATACACTCAACGTTTCAGGCCGAGACCCTTCGGCTGGACTCATGCCATAAGTGGGCCATATACCTTCTGCATCAATTTGTCTACCAATGCCACCACCTTCAGGGACCCAGATCTCTCTGTTCTACTACACTCCTCAGGCCTCTATCATCTACTTAGCAAGTCCTGCCCTGGTTTCACTTCTCAAAATGCATCACTTTGTATTTGCCTGAGTTAATTTCCATCTACCATTGCTTTTCTCACCTTCCCTGTTGACCTAGGTTCTGTTGTAACATTGGACAACCTTCTTCATTGCCCAGCCCACCACCAATTTAGGTATCATCTGCAAACTCAATAGTCCAGTCACCTACATCTCATACCTACTGCCGATATATATGATGAACAACAGAGAACCCAGCACTGATCCCATTAGTCACAGGCCTCCAATCTGACAAATCATCTTCCACTACCATCCTCTCACCAAGCCAAGTTTGTATCCAAGTGGCAAGCTCAGCCTGGATCTCACCTGATCTCACATTCTGGACCAGCCTACCACACCAGACCTTGTCAAGAGCCTTAAGTCCACGTAGGCAATGCCTACTGCCCTGCCCTCTTCAAAGAAATTCATGAGATATGATTCCCCACACAGGAGGGCTAAGACTCAGGTGCCGGTCGATGGGACTAGGCATAATTGCAGTTTGGCACAGACTAGATAGACCAAAGAGCCTATTGCTGTGTTGTAGTGCTCCATGACTCTATGACAAAACAGTATTGAATATCCCTAATCTGTCCTTGCCTTTCCAAATATAGATGGGCCAGTCCCTCAGCATTCTCTGCACTGACTTAGCCATCTCTCTAATTATCTCACTGGTCTGTATTCCCTGGTTTGTTCTTCTTAAATAATGGTGCAGCATTAGCTACCTTCCAACCACCTCAACGTGACGCGTGAAGATATAGGAATCACCACCAGCCTCCGGCAATTTCTCCCTTTACTTCCCACAATGTTCTAAGATACGCTTGGTCGGAATCCAGGAATTTATAAAGGTTTGTGTGCCTCAAGACTGCCAACGACTTCTCTTTCATCATGTCAACATGCGTCATAGTTCACTTTCCGGAATTCCCAGGACCTTCCCCACAGTAAATACAGAGAAGTCATATTCATCACCCTGAAAGCTCACCAAAATTCCAGAAGATGAATTGCAGCTTCGTATCAAAGCTATTTCAACGTCACCTCCTGAAACAATGCAAGTGTTTGGGAACACAGCTGCAACAAAGCCAAAGTTGAAAATACTGATGATGTGTCTTCAACCTGGGACTTTAATTGCATTTCCCTTCCCACTCGGGCTGCCTGACTTGCTGAGAACTCCCAGCATTTTCTGATTTTATCAGCAGCATGTGTTTTTATCCTCTGCATGCAATCCTTACTTGGAAATGCATCGCAGTTTGTTCATTACCACGGGATCAAAGTCCTGGTACTCTGCTAGCTGTTTGATACACACCTGACTGTGCCAGCTTCCAGGGTTTAGATGCTCCGACTCTCCAGAATATGGATAGCTGGTGTGACCCCTTTAAAGACTCAGGCCCATTGGCGGCCATCTTTTGACAGCAGGACTTTAATATTTAAACAGCGCCTGAACTGAGGTTCGTCAGCTCCGCTTTGGGTTCCCAAGTAGCATCTAGGTGAGAACCCTGTCCTCATCTCAGTCTCATATCGGGCCTCAATTCTAGTTTCAGATACTCCAGCTCTTGGGTTCTAACCATCCTCGCCTAGGTCTCTTGTCACACTAGTGGCCTAGTGAAGTCCTTCACCCAAAGGACTACAACAACTCAAGAAGACAGCTCACCATTACCTGCTCCTGTGCAATCAGAATTATGATTGGCATTTATAGAGAATTTTTTGTAATGGCTGGAGAATTCCCATCAGGAAGCATCCTAGTCACACGCACTGGTCATCCTCCCTGCCTATAGTGGTGTTGACTGGAGTAGGCCCAACACAACGGTCTGTAGAAACATTGGCTCCAAAGTGATTACAGATGCTCTGCAAGGCCTTGACGATCATCAGTGATCATTATGTACTGTAGACGATCATTGTCTTTCCATGACCATGATTGTTCTTGCCAAATTTTTCTGCAGAAGTGGTTTGCCATTGCCTTCTTCTGGGCATGTCTTTACAAGGTGAGTGACCCCAGCCGTTATCGATGCTCTTCAGAGAGTGTCTGCCTGGTGTCAGTGGTCGCAGAACCAGGACTTGTGATGCTCATACGACCATCCACCACCTGCTCCCATGGCTTCACATGACTCTGATCAGGGGGTAGGGGAAGGGGCCTAAGCCTATGCTACACCTTGCCCAAGGGTGACCTGAAAGCTAGCCGAGGGAAGGAGCACCTTACACCTCCTTTGGTAGAGATGTACCTCCACCCCGCCACCCAGCATCATTGATGCTGAAATGAATTCAGAAGCAATTAAGCCACGTCTGAGCCTGAACTGACTGCTAATGCTGAATATTTTAACATTCAAAATATCAGCTATTAAAATTTTAAATAGTTAAAAGCAAAACAGAAGAATTTAAATATATGGAATAATTAAATATACAATAATTGAATTAAAATAATTTAATCTTCTACCTATCCTTCCCCATCACAGATTTAAGTGCTGGGAAATTTGAGAAAGTTAGTGCATCATTGCCAAGTCCATGAGGCATTCAACATCAGAGAATAATCTGAAAATCCCATTACTTGTGTAGAAGTTAAGGATTTTTATGCATATATGCCCAAGAGCTATGCAACTGTGCCCAGTTACAGAAGCCTAACAAACCCATGCAGAACTGTTCGCTTTTAAGCAGAAATTTCAAGACACTGGTAGATAAGAAATGTGAGAAAATGCAAGAAAGGTCAAAAGGTCAGGACCTTTTTTTATGTGGGTTAGGGTGTCTAGTTTAACCTATCCCACATTTGAAATATAATGTGGAACACATTCATTTTGAAAATGTAGGGCAATCGTTTGTGCAAGGTAGAACTTTAAGTATTTGTTTCACAGATTTATATTGTATCTGGCTTGTCACAGAAAAAGTAAATTATCTGTAGGTAATTAATACTCACTACTAACCTCAGACCTTCCTCTGTCCTTGCTTTTCAAGAATTGTTAATAAATACGATAGCTACCCGTATTTTAGAGGCTGGCAAAGGCCAACGATTTCTGAGAATCGCCGAGACTGTGCTTTGCGGCCTAGTGTTCGGGGTCCCATCATCAGCACATCTGGAGTTCGAGGCCTGGATTTAGGGTTCTCACTCGGCATCATCGGCGAGTCCCGGGGTTGTAATTGAAGACTGGAAACCCAAAGGTCAATCGATAGCCCGGAAATCGAGACCCGATGACTGAAGCCCTGAGTCTGTGAATGCACTGGGGAAGTCAGCGGCCCGATGTCTGTGAGCCTGTGAGTTAACTGGAGGCTGGAGGCCTGCAGACACTCTGTCCCGGAAAAGGGTGAGTGTGAGTGAGACATATATATAGCAAGTCCTCAACACTTAATTTTCAATGTAAAAGAAACAGTCAGACAGACTGCCCTGATTTTGTTTGTGGCAGCAAGTGCAAGAGCTAGTTGGCATTTCGTGAACTTCAAGGATGAAAGATCTGGAACTAAAGCAATGCTGATTTGTTGGCTGCAGTTCCCTCTCGTTCTCGTCCTGCCACACTGAGATAAAGGTCATTTCTACATTTGTCTTTGGGACTGGTTTTGATGCCTATTTTCCAGCTCTTAGTAACTTCAATAAAAATGAATCCATGTTGATCTACAGACACTCAGTGGCCACTTTATTAGGTACACCTGTACACCTGCTCGTTAATGCAAATATCTAATCAGCCAATCATAAAAGTATGCAGACATGGTCAAGGGGTTCCGTTGTTGTCCCAACCAAACATCAGAATGGACAAAGAAATGTGACCTAAGTGATGTTGACCTTGGAATGATTGTTGGTGCCAGACTGGGTTGTTTATCTCCTGGAGTTTTCACACACAACATTCTCTGGAGTTTACAGAGAATGGTACAAAATAAAAGACTATCCTGTGAGTGATGATAAACCTGATTCTAATACGGGTCTCTATTGTGGATTGAGAGGAGGAAGGAGAATCATGGGTGAGGGGAATCATGGTTGGGAAGAGAGGAAGGGAGAGGGGAGGGAAAGGGAAATACCAGAGGGACATCCCATAATGATCAATAAACCAGTTGTTCAGAATCAAATGACCTTGCCTGATGTCTCAGCTGGGCGAGTCTGCACCCATGCCACCTCTCACCTCTGGCACTCCCTCTCTGCCACCCATCCCACACCCCTCCCGCGGCGCTCCACCCTCGCCATTTCCCAAAATCCCTTGCTCCCGCCAGATTTACAAACCCTTTCTCCGCTTCACAGTGACAAGTACAGTACTATGCAAAGTCTCAGGCACCCTAGTTACATGTTTGTACCTCAGACATTTGCACAGGGCTGTATATGACAGAGTGATGTGTACAAGTTGAACTCCAAAATCAGTGGAACAGAAATCCAGGGTTGCAATCTGAAATAAACTCCTAAGCCATTATGTTTTATTAATGCTATGTCCAATATGGAACCATAAAAATTCCGAATAATGTTTTAGATAGTAACAACATTGTAAAAAGTTTACTTCCCATTCAGAGAGATTTTTAAGCTGTAGAGATATACGAAGTTTTAGTTTGGTTCGACAAAGTTGGGGTGGTATGGAGAATGAAATCCCACTCTGTCCTAGCCATCTGTGGTCACCAGCATTGTAACCAGAGTGGTGGATGCATGGAAAGCATGCCCAGCGGCGGTGGTGGAAGCGGATAAAATAAGATCCTTTAAGCGCCTCTTAGATAGGTACATGAAGCTTGGATAAGTAGAGGGCTGTGCAGTAAGGAAATTCTAGGCAGTTTCCAGAGTAGGTTTCAAGGTCGGCACAACATTGTGGGCCAAAGGGCCTGTAATGTGCTGGAGGTGTCTATGTAACAGTGAGGCTGAACGCATGTTTGAAGAACAACACCTCATCTTCGGCCCTCAAACACTGCAGCCTTCTGGACTCAGCGCTGTGTTCTACAGCTCCGGTTACACCCTCCTGATGTGCTTTTTTTTCCAATTACTCGATCCCGTTGCTTAATTGTTAAGCTCACAGCTGTTGTTGATTACTCATGTAACCCCCAGGTCCGGCCAGCACACATTTGTCTAGGGTAAGACAGCCTCTGGCCCAGACAAACTGAGAATTCTCATCTGTGTGGATGCTGCGTAATGTGTTGTCCCAGTTACAAAGCCAAACTGCAAAATATCAGACAGTACACCATATGCAATTAAATGATTGAACTTTATAAATCTTAATCTGACTACAGGGTTAGTAAAGAAAAAGGGCCCATTTTAATGAAACAGTCTAATGTGCATGTTGGAGCTCACCGTTCCGTCTATTCGTTCCCCATTGACCTCGACCGAACGTTGCTGACCTTCGGACCCTCGCTCCCAGTCCACCCCATCCGGCGGTCTACCAACTTTCTCCCCTCACGTCTTCTCTCTTCATCTCTCGCTGATAAAAGACCACGAAATCCCTGCTCCCAGACCCACAAGAAAGAACAACATGCCTCTCATTGGATAGCGCACATTCCAAAGCCCCAATATCTCTAGCCATAATCCAAATATTGCTGCTACAGGGAAACCATTACCTTAGCGGTGAAACATTACAGAGAGGCCATTACATTAGCGGTGAAACCTTACAAGGCGTTACACTCGTTATCACGTTGTTAAGCGATTAGCTTTCACCGTCAGGTTAGCCATTTTATATCGTTTGTATGTTCCACTCAGTCACTAGTAGTTGAAAGCTCTGTCAGAAGTCAAAAGAATTTCAATCAATATTTGAATCTACGTCTCGTGAGAACGCCAAGAGGTACTGTCTTTTTACATCAGCTCCTTGTGTACTGGAACGCGTTGGTGAACAACAAAACCGCAACTACGCCGGGACTGGAGTTTATCTATCTGCCTAGCTTAAGACACTCTCAAGAGAGGGCGAGATAGCTTCACTTAACTTGGTTTCTCAGCCAATATCCATCATCCATCTCTGGAAGTGGAGGGCAGATTCAGCCTGACCTACAAGGCTTGACTTCCTGCATTTTGCAACTCCTACACCTTTTCCTGTCTATGCTTTCACTCTCTGTTCGCTCCCATTCACACATGGATCAGATAACCTTCTTTACAGTCTAAGCCTATGAGCACTCCAATTTTGTCCTATCATAGACATTCCGTCTCCACCCTCTCTGCAGCTGAATGAGCTTTTCTGCTCTCCTTCTGACAAAGGGTTTTGATCTGAAGTGCTAAGTCTGTTTCCCTTCCCACAGCGGCAACCTGACCTACTGAGTATTTCCGGCATTTTCCAGGTCTCATTCTTCCCTTAGCTTCCACGCGCCAGATTTTATATCACGTCCTGTAACTGCAAATCACAAGTGAACCTCTTTTATGCTAAAAAGGGGGATTTTTCTTTGATTCTTTCAATTTCAGTATTGACAATTTATTAGTAATAAAGAAATGCACTTGGATGGTTCAGGATGAAGAGGAGCTTCAAGCAGGCACTGCCACCCACAGGCCAATTTGTGGCAAGAACAGAATATGAGAATATTTGACTCCACTGGATATCAATGGATTAACAGCCAGAGGACTTTGGGAATAATCCATCTTTATTTTATTTATGTGCACTTTGTAAGCTCTTAAAACTGACAAATACTGGAATACTGTCTTGTTTCTCACTAGGCTTCCACATACGGTAGTAATGTCTTGTGCAGAACTTGATACCAAGCCTCAGGAATGGCGGAGATAATAAAACCCATTGTGAAGAAATGCCAATATGTAAGCAACAGAAGAGCAATTGAAATGTGTTAAAGAGTGGAGTTAAGGATGAAAGAGGGATCTTCAAAGACAATTGTACTGTTGCAATTAATTTTGAAGTGAGCTTGTTATGATTCCCTTTGCAACCAAAGTGAACGTGTCTCACTTTCATCAAACTAAAGCTCCTAAATGTGTCTTGTTTTTTGCAACTAGTGAGCAATAACACCACAAAAGGATTATAACAGTTGGCATCACTCTATTTAAGCGTGACAAAGAGGGTAAGAATTGTTCACTGCTGGCACCTACTTACTTTCAAGTCGGGCAGATCAATCTTTGATGAGATTTTCTCAACTTAAATGGAGGTCCACTCCAGATGGATTAGTTAACTTGTCCCTAGTGAACCAAAGGCTAATTACTTTATCTTGGAATGTTTAATGGATTCCAATCTCTGGTAATCTAACGGCAATATTTGTAATATATTAAAAATCTTACGTCTGCACTCATTTCCTGTCTTCATTATATTACCGGTCTGACTTCATGGCAGCACTCCTGAATCAAATTTTACACCACAAATTCCTTCATCTGTGTTTTCAAGAGGAAACTTAACTCTTGGATATTTATTTTCTCTCACCGATGTAACAATCCTGTTTGCATTCCTTAACTCATTCAGCAGAAGAGCACAGAAACGCCTCTTCAAGTATCTCTGCCACGCAGAGTATTTTACATTTAATACTATATAAAGGAACAACAAATTACTCTTATGTAGCAATTTCTAACGTTCTCAATTGCTTCACAGCTAATTTAATACTTCTGACATACTGTCACCTTAGAGATATGGCAGCTGAGTGTGGCAAAGCTGAGATATAGAAATAACCATATTGCCAAATGTATATCTCAGGTTGGGGGTTGGAGGTTGGGGATTAGCAGTGCTGGTGTAGGCAAAAATATTGACTGTATACTGGGTGAAAAATGCCATTATTTTAAGAACACTTCCAAGCAATCTTTCCCATTCCTCTGGGGGGGGGTGCAGGGCTCAGAAATGAAGACACATCAGAAAGGTGATAGTACATAACAGTTTCTGTATTCCACTGTCAAACAGCATGTTATAATTATGCTTCAAAGAAGTTGCTTGGTATATTTAATGACAATAACTATATGCATTGTGAAAAATACTAAAAAGAAAGGGTTATTATAGAAAGCATTCTACTGACAATGTAAATTATTAATTTTTAAATATAGGGATATTTTAATTATGGTGTAAATTACTGAAAATTACTTTTAAAAATATACAGAAACAGTCTTGGTGGTTACATTTGTATAAGTAGATGGTCATTATTTTTTAAAGAAAGGATTATTAAAAAGATTTTTAAAGCATTCTTATTAGTTCTGTTGCAAAGAAAAGCAGCAGATTTTTTTTCAGAGAGAGGTGAGCTTCAAGGATCTGCTTGGGAGCACAATTAGCGAAAGAGTGCCATGGTGACACATTTATTCTGCAGATGTGGCCAATTCCATTGGCGGGACCTGCTCCTGGCATGATCGTTTTTAAATTAGCTGAAGGTGTCTTTGAAACTCTAGTTGTCCCGAAGATAATACGTGTTCAAATTTGTGTGATCATCTGTGCTGGTTTGTTTGCCAATAAAATTCCAACTCCTGACAGATTTGTGGGAGAGATGCCGACAATGTCATTGAGTTTTCATTCACCACATAACAATATGGAAAATGATAAAATCTAGAACGTCTATTTTCCTGTCCCAAATTGTTTTCCACTTTGCCTTACATCGATACTTTGTGTTCTCCCTTTACTGTCAACACTTTTGCTTGACATTGGCATGCTCCAAAACACTTCCAGATCTTACTGCTCTTGCTCATCTTGACAAAACAATCACCCTCCTACCCAGGATTCTCTCCTACGAACACAACCTACCCACAGGAACCTAATAAACAAAACAGTCTGACCGGATCTTTGATACACCACTTAATTTCATAAACAGAATATCCAACCCAGAAAATTTTTAAAAATACATTTATACTTGGGTCAAGAGTTTACGTTGTACATTCCTGTGAATTCACAGTCAGCAAATAACTTTATTAATGAGTACCGCCTCAAAAATGAAAAGGTGGTGTATTCCTTGGATTTTACAGCAGGAAATAAATTCACCTCTGCACCTCACTTGCTCCTGAGGTGCCCTACAATTCAGTTTAAGCTTTCAACCATTATCACCGTTCCAGAATTTGTAACTTTCTACTGCTGTTCATGAAACATTTCTGCAGTATTTTAGTGGTAGAAATAGATGCATTTGCAGGCTTCGACATACATCTCACCAAGCAAGGCTGTAATCAGTGCGGGAGCGGGAATATATTGTATCAGTCAAATTGCCACTTGTTGAGAAGGGCTTATTGTGAACATTAATTTTTCATTTGCCACAGGAAATAAGCTGTAAAAGGACCAAAATAAATCGCATTACCTATGCTGGGAGAAAATTAGACAGAAAATTGGTTGAGTATGAAAAGTGGAACATATGGAATAAGAGAACGCAAGAACATGGAAAAAGATGCAGTAAAATGCTGGAATTGTTTGAAAGCCAATGCACTTCTCTGCTAATCAACTCACCACTCCGGCGACTGCTTACCTGAAATTAAAAGGCAATTGTTTCAGTATTGCAGGTCAGAGATTCCACCAGCACCGGCATTGGATAATTATCTGTGTTGGAATAGGACTGGAAAAATATGCAAGTAAATAATTTATATTACCATAACACGACTGTGAAATGCAACAATTCCTGAGCTATTGAAAAACAAGCCAAATCTCAAGGAATACCTTCAGCAAACAACATTGCAACATTAAAGTGAGAGCTGGGATTTTAAATGTTTTGTTTTAATTACCCTTAAGGCATAAGAAGAAGATATGCAGAACAAGATCCCTAGAGACGAAATTGGCTGGATAAACCTCATAGTCAATCTTTAGAGCGAGGAGTTCCATTAGATAAAATGTCCAATTATCAGTAGGATATTAGAATTTTCTTATTTTCCATATTGTTTTTCTTTAAAGCAGGCCATTCCAATTCCATAGAAGTATATTTGCCAGTTGTCAGCCAGTGGTGTAGTGGCATCCACTCTGGACTTCAAGGTTTGTGGTCCTGGGGCCAGCTCCTTGCACGCTTTCCATCTGTGTTGGGTCGAGCGTCGAGCGAGCAACACGGCCTCATAATAAAAAACAGACGAGGAAAATGCTAAGGAACAGCAAGGTTGTTGCCTGACGCGCCACAAGTCGCGGGAAGGAACAACAGTATTTTCCGATGACAGCTGTCACTAACTGACAACAGCCAGACTGCACAAGCAGGTAAAGGGCCTCAGTAACTTTAAATTCAAAAAAAAATGTGGAAAAGAAGAAACAGGGTGCACTTCTGAGTGTGAAGCAAACAATTCCCAGACAACTTTTATTGAAATTTATCTTCTATTTATCTCCCTTTCTAGGCAGTTTGACGGAGACTCTGTGTGTTCCTGTATCGGGGTCTTCTCCAGGACTGCCATTAATCACACTGCATTTGCCTTGAAAAATTGAATTGTGAATGGAGCAATCTATAAATTCTTGAGATGGAATGTCTTTACAGCACAGATGCAGTAACTACACCAGAGCACGGCTTAAGGTTTGCCTGCGTTTTAAATGCATTTGACATTTGACTGTTTTACAATGTGTTTCCTTGCTCAGTACCACCCCACCCTGCTCCCCACCCCCGCGCGCACACACACACACACACACACACACACACACACACACACGCAATCTTATTACTGTAATTCTTTAGTCCCATTAAATGTAATTTGAAAGCGGGGATATGCTCATTCCCCAAAAAGTACTGCACTGTTGTAAAGAAAATTTTAAAGCAACATTTCTTTCAAAGAAAGGGAAATGCATTTCTCTGGTATCCTGGCTAATACCTTGAGAACACCAGGAACAGTTCAGATGGTAGTTGGCTACATTGCTGTTTGTGGGAACTTGGCACAAATTAACTTATTTTCACCATATAACATTTCTAAGTGATTAGGAAACATCCTGAGATCAGGATTATTATTAAATGAATAGAAAGGTTCTTCAATCCTTCTGAAGAGGAGCATTGCAAATTTTGGCAAACAACATAGCAGCTTTGAATAATATACACGAATTGCTGGAGGAGCTCAGCGAGTCAGGCAGCGTCTAAGGAAATGAATGAACAGTGGGACTAGAAAGGAAGGGGGAAGGTGCCAGAACAAAAACGTGGTGGGGGGGAGGGGAAGGAGGATAGCTAGAAGGTGATAGGTGAAGCCAGGTGGGTAGGAAAGGTCAAGGGTTGCAGAAGAAAGAATCTGATAGGAGAGGAGAGTGAACCGTAGGAGAAAAGGACAGAGGAGGGGACCCAGGAGAAAGCAATAGACAGGTGAGAAGAAGTAAAAGATCAGAATAGGGAATAAAAGAAGGTGGGGGTGGAGTGGAAGTTGCTCACCGGAAAGAGAAATCGATATTCATGCCATCAGGTTGGAGGCTACCCAAATGGAATATAAGGTGTTGCTCCTGCACCCTGAGGGTGGCTTCATCTTCGCACAAGAGGAAGCTATGGACTAACATGTCAGAATGGTAATGGGAATTAAAATATTTGGCCACTGGGAAGTTCCACTTCTGGCGGGTGGAGCGGAGCTGCTCGATGAAGTGGTGCCCTAATTTACAACGGGTTGAATAACTCTCATTAGAAATGAATGATTATGTTAATTAAATATCTACTGCTGGTAAAGGGTCAATGGGAGGAAATCTGTGGCAAAGGATGAGCTGCTGACAGTCAATACCAACCTATTACGAATCCTGTTCTTCCCTGGTACAGGTGTCCTCATGAAAATTTTCCAGGTGAATCTGACGGCATCCAGAGGTGCAGAGCAAGGCCTTGTTGTCTTCGTAAATGTCATCACGAGGTGGGATAACATAACCAATACCGTCTAAAGACCAATAAAAATATCTTGGACACCTACCTAGCTCATGCCTCTCAACCTAGCCAGCTGTCAAACCTGTCAAAACTCTATGAACGTTTCTGACATTCTGAAACATCCAAAAACATTCCTGAAATGTTAATAACTTTCAAACTATTTAAAAATAAATTCAAAATTGTCTGAAAATTTTAAAATGCTTAAAATACACTGAAATCTCAAACCATTAAATACCTACGATTTCTGATACTAAATCTCTCACGTCCTTCCCTGTTGAAATCAACAAGCAGTGAAATGACAGAAAGAAGTTAGCAGAGGAAGAGAAGAGGTTGTACTTCTGCAAGTCTGAACTAGTGTAGATTCGACAAGCCAATTCTACAAGCTGGACTCTCTGAGAAGCCTGGTTTTGAAGTACAGTCGAACAAACAGTAGCCAGAAACTATTTGCCTTCAAGCACTCACGTGTGGAAATTCCAAACTGGATTCTACTCATGTGCAAACCTGACAGTATTTCCCCACGAAATTGCATTTTATTTATATTGTGGCAAGGTGCATTTAATTATAAAGTAAATCTTCATAATTAGGGAACACACAAAAAAAAATACTGGAGGAACTCAGTAGGCCAGGCAGCATCTGTGGAAAAAAGTACAGTTGGCGTTTTGGACTGAAACCCTTCATAACTTGGCTGTAGTTTGTAATTCATCAGAGGTTTGAAACTCTGAAGAGAGTTTAACATCCATTAGAAATGTACCTCTACCTTATTTAAGAAAGAAATAACTTACAAAGTGATAAAGAATTGGCTATAATCTGCTGCTTTTATGACATGATTAATCAAATTTTCCTTGGGCTACAACTCCTGTATTAGTGATACTAATATACAGCACGGTGCAAGAGTCGTAGGCACATATCCATTGCTTGGTCGCCTAAGACTTTTGCACAGTCTTTGTCAATGTGAAGCAGAGAGCGAGCTTGTAAATCTGGTGGGGGCAAAGGATGTTGGGAATGGCGAGGGTGGAACGCTACGAAAGGGCGTGGGACAGGTGCCTGGGGTGGCACAGGGCGCAGAACACCCAACCCTAAGACGGCAAGCCAGGTCACTTGGTTCCAAGCAACTGGTTTATTGATCATTACAGAACATCTCTCTGGTGTTTCCCACTCCCCCTCCTCTCCCTTCCCCCTTTCCTAACCACGATTCCCCTCTCCCTGTCCCCCTTCCCACTCTCAGTCCACAATAGAGACCCAGATCAGAATCAGGTTTATCATCAGTCACATACGTCATGATGTTTTTTTTGTAACAGCAGCAGTACGGTGCAATAGATAAAATGACTACAGTACTGTGCAATAGTCCTAGGCACACTAGCTATATATACTGTATGTACCTAAGACTTTAGTGCAGTACTTACTATACAAGAATCTGAGCCTTCAAAACAGCAGTAAATTATGTGCATCCACTGACTACAACCTTACAGCCAAAAGCTCAGGAAATTTATCTAGAAAGCACACAATGTTAAGAAAGGTCAACGCTAGGATCTAAAGTAATGTTAGCAACTTGGTTCTAAATCACTCCCTGCTGATTTTTTTTTCACAAACCAACACATTAAACAAAACAGTTTATTTTAAAGGTTATAGATGCTCAAATTCTGAGTCAATAGCCTATCAAGTAAATAATTTCTTACCAGCATATTCCATCCTGGGTGCCACATGAAGGAGCTGCACTCTGGGGCTGACACCGTATTTAGTATTCAGATTGCAAAGTACATCATCCATAAGGAGTGCTATAATAAGAAAATTATTCATAAAATCAACTGAAAGGTCAAGAAAGGTTAAAGAATTGTTTAGTAAGGTTAGGGAATTGTGATAAGAACCAGTTCCTTTCTAATTAGTGTAAAAACTGGTAATTTATTCACGCCACACTGAATGGGTTTTTGCATGTCCCGAGGTCAGCTCTCGAATTAAGGTGCAGTTAAGTGGGTAAGAAGCCTACGTAAGATTTCAGGGCTGGATTTCAGGGTTGCAATGACAGTAAAGCCATTGTCACCAAAAACTAAACCCATGAAACTGACAGCCAGCATGGGATTTCCACACACGTGTAGTTCAGTGGGGAAAACTAACCAATCCTGTGAGCAATTCAGTGATCCTCAATTTGCTACTTTCTCAAATGGGTCCAGGAGAAATCTATGCAAGGTAGCTCAAAGTTCAAAGTAAATTTTTATTATCAAAGTACATAAACATGACCACATACAACCCTGAGATTCATTTTTCTGCAGGCATACTCAACAAATCTACAGAATAGTAACTACAAGAGGATCGATGAAAGATCACCCAGAGTGCAGAAGACAATAAACTGGGCAAATACAAATATAAATAAATAACAATAAGTAATGAGAACACGAAATAACAAGATAAAGGGTCTTTAAAGTGAGATCATTGGTTGTGGGAGCACCTCACTGGATGGGCAAGTGAGCGTAGTCGTCCTCTTTTGTTCAAAAGCCTGACAGTTGAGGGGTAGTAACTGTTCTTGAACTCTTCTGAGGCTCTTGTACCTTCTACCTGATGGCAACAGTGAGAAAAAGAGCATGGCCTGGGTGGTGGGGATCTCTGATGAGAGATGCTGATTTCCTACAACAGCGTTTCATATAGATATGCCCAATGGCTAGGAGGGCTCCACCTGCGATGTACCAGGCAAAATCTACAAGCCCCTGTAGGATCCTCTATTCAAAGGCACTGGCGTTTCCACGTAGCCAGTCAACACACTCTCCACCACACATCCATAGAAAATACCCTGGAAATGAAACATTAGGTACTGATTGTGGATGATCAGCCATGATCACGGTGAATGGTGGTGCTGGCTCGAAGGGCTGAATGGCCTACTCCTGAACCTATTGTCTATTGTTTATTAGGTTCGATGAGGCTCGAGTGATGTTTTAAGAATGTACTAAGCCATGTTTACTGTCTAGCAAACTTTCTGGACCGTAGTAATTAAAATTTATATATGTGGAGTATAAGCCTTCTGCATTGAAACTTGCATTTGGGCGTATACAGCAGCTTTGCTCAACAATGGACGAAACTTACGTTCTCCCAAGCTCTCAGCCCACCTGCCATCTCCTGCCCATCTGTGATTTCCACAGTGGCATCATCAGCCACCCCAAATCTCACAAAACCAGAGTGGCGGCAAATCCGTCACGTCAAGGGATTTTGGTTCATTGTTGGCATGCGTACCGAGACACAGTGATGAGCTTTTGTTATGGATGTCACCCAGACAAACGTTGGCTGGCATAATTACATCGAGACAGTATAGAAAGAAGACGGAATACAGGAAGAAGGCCGGAGATTGGGGCTGAGAGGGAAAATGGATCGGCCATGATGAAATGGCGGGGCAGACCCGATAGGCCAAATAGCCTAATTCTGTTCCTGTATTTTATGGTCTTATGGAATGCAGAATATGATGTTGCAACTTTAAATAAAGTGCAGTGCATTTAGACAAATTTGTGCCAAGGCCATGACAAGGTAGATTAGATATCAGGAGTTCATCTTTTAGGCTCTCTTTTTCTGCTAAGAACCAATGCCATTAAGCAAGGAGGTCCATGGGCGCCTGTTTTAGAGTATGAGAGGTCTGTTCAGCAGTGAGATAGAAACAGCCCTCGAGTCTAGTCGTTCATACTTCCAGGTTTTTGTACCATCTTCCCAAAGGGAGAAAAGGATGGGAGGGGTCCTTGATTATGTTAGCTACTTTCCAGAGACAATGGAAAGTGTGGACAAAGTCAGAACATGTATCCAAAAAAGTGGTGATTTACTTGCAAGGCAGAACACCTAGAGTATTGCCGTGCAGAAATGTTAAGCTCTTGCTACGGCAAACTGCCCTTCAATGGAATTGTTGGACCATTGAAAACTAGACATACCACATGACTCTCCAGCCTAGCAAGGTCGTTAACATTAACACGTGCACACAATGGTCTGTCTATGTTTAAAAACATAGTTCCAAATTATAGTTTACTTGGTGGACAGCCAAAATATATTCCTGTGATTAATAAAGAGGAAGAGTCTTTGTCAAGGAGGTGGCAACATTTTCAGTAGATTATGGAGGTGGAGTTAAGATGGCACTAAACAGCGACTCCTTTGCCCGCATCTTCGGAAACAGCTCTGTTTCCATCTTTATTATCTTTATTTTTCCCGTTCTGGGATCTTTAGAAGACCCTGACCTGGAGTTACATGCAGACTTTGGTTCTTTGCGGGACCTATTCTCGGGGTTTCTGCGCTGGCCATTGTTCGGCTGCCAAGGGTTCGGCCTGAGAGGCGGCCTCGTGTTTGGGAGCCTACGATCTCGGGGCTCTGGAGACAGGCGGATCGAGAGTCGGTGTCATGGCAGGAGCCTCGTGTGTCGTCGGGGAGGCCGGAAAAGCTTTCGCCGTGGGCCTGAAGACCCAAGATCTTTGCGATCTTCAGGCACAGAGCTCGTAAACAGTGACAAAACAGATTTTTTAACATCGTAAACCGGCGGGTTGTTGTTATGCCTCCCGCTCACTGTGAAAATGGGGGACACCTCCCTCTCCCTTATTAGGGAGAGAGAGAGAACCTGTGGGTTGCCGAATGCTGGATGAAATGTGATAGCCTTTGGGGCAACTGCAAGGCCTGTGTCTTTGCTATCGCTTAGCTCACGCTTGTGCTCAGTAGCGGGTGCTCTTTTTGTTTGCTGGGGGGGACCTTGGGGCTCCCATGTTTAACTGCCGTTCACTCTTTGGGGCACTTCTCTGTTTTCGTGGATGTTTTGTGAAGAAAAAACATTTCAGGATGTATGTTGTATACATTTCTCTGACGTTAAATTGAACCTTTGAAAAATTAGTAGTTATTTGAGATATAAATCTTGTCATATTATCGCATACAGAAAAAAGCAGCTATAATAATAGAATCAACTACTTGATGGTTGAGCGCTTCAAAATCTTTGGAATGATCACCACCTCTCCTGGTCTAACCACGTTGATGCCATGGCAAAGAGAGCTCAGCAGGACCTCGACTTCCTCAGGTGATCAAAGACATTTGGCATGTCCCCTTTGACCCTCACCAGTTTTTGTCGATGCATCATGGAAAGCACCCTATCCGGGTGCATTATGGTTTGCTATCGCTTCTACATGGCTGCAAGAAACTGCAGAGCTCCAGACGCAACTTAGCACATCACAGTAACCAGCCTCCCCTCCTCCTTTGCCCCCTGTCTACGCTCGTCACTGCTTTGATAAAGCTGCCAGCATAATCAAACACCCCACCTAGCCTGGACAATCTCGCTTCTCCCTCTCCCATTGGGCAGAAGATACAACAGCCCGAAAGTGCACAGCATTAGGCTCAAAGACAGCTTCGACCACATACATTCCCTCCCCCTACCCCAGTTCTTCCACATACCTACACAATAGAGTCAATTTACAACGGCCATTTAATCTAGCTGCTCACAGGTCTTTGCAAGAGGAAACTGGAGCACCTAGAGGAAACCTATATGATCACAGGAGAACATAGAAACCCCACAAAGTCAGAACAGAGAGTCAGGATTACATCTGGGTCATTGGAGCTGTGAGGCAGCATCCCTACTAAACTCTTGGTTGAAAGTATCTCAACTATGGAACAAGCACAAATCAGGAGTATGATAACATACTCTCTACTTGTCCGAATACATGCAATTCCTATAACATTCACCGTGCCCCTGACAAACCATACCATTGATAGGGACTTTAATCTTCACCCTGATGTTTCAGTTTCTCTACCAAAGGCATCTTGTGACAGCAATATGTAGCCTCTGCTAAATACACTTCATCAACTACCCTTTCCCATCTCATGCCCTTCACTACAGAGAAGGACAAGGGCTGAAGGCACGTGGTAACATCACCTCTGACAAATTCCTACCAAAGGCACACACCATTGCATTTGGCAATACACCACTATTCCTATATTGTCACTGGGTCAAAAATCTTGGAGATCCAACAACAGAATGGGAAACATTCCACCACACAGACTGTTGAGTTCAAGGAGGGAGCTCATTAATTATTAGCCTTGACAGTGATAGCTGCCTTCCATGACAGAACAAGAATAGGACCCCTCCGTTTGGCAGAAATAGAATATCGACCATATGACAATCTGGGATGAATTCAAGTCCACTTCCCAGCAGCGAATGAATAATACCTCCTCTAATTTATCCTTCATTGCACACTCCAGAGTGAACACTGGCTCTCTTGCAATCCAAGATGGCAGTCACAGCCCAAATTACATCACTCCCCAATTTCCAGGCATGCCGTTTTCATGATTTGTCATGAACTGAAATATGCTCTTTAAAAAAAAAGTGGTAGAAATAAAAGTGACGCAAGGAAAACAGTTAGAGGATTATGGGACAAGTGCAGGGAAGGGGAACCAATTGGATAACTATTTCAAAGAGTTATCACAGGCACGAAGTCCTGGGTTGGAATTTTTTTTATACATGTATTTATTAAGATACAGCGCAAAATAGGCCCTTCCAGCCCTTCGAGCCATGCCACCCAGCAACCCCCGATTTAACCCTAGCCTAATCACGGGACAATTTACAACGACCAATTAACCCACCTGCGGGAGGAAACTGGAGCGTCCACGGGCTGTCACGGTGAGAACGTGCAAACCCCTTACAGGCAGCGGTGGGAATTGAACCTGGGTCACTGGCACTCTGAAATGCTGTGCCGCCTGTGCCGAACAGTAGCGGGGAGGTGAGCAGATGGAGCGATAGGGATAGCGGGATTACCAGCAAAGGCAGGATTAGCGTGCATGTCTAAATAGATGCGCTTGAACCTGGCTACCTGGATTCCTAAGCCCTCCGCAGCTTTTGATGAAGGTGATGAAGAAATGAACAACAGAAGTCGGTTAGAACCAATTTCAATCTCACTTGCGTCAAAAATTCGCCACTTTAAACCTTTGGTCTCCCAATATTGCCAATAAAGGAGGGCTTCCCAACCTGGGGTCGGCTGGTGGCGCAGTGACATCAGCGCCAGACTCCGGAACAGGGGTTCCTGGGTTCAAATTCAGTCAGGCCGCTCCCGAGTACGCTTTCCATCCGTGCCGGGTTGAGTGTTGAGCTCGCAACTCGACCTCGTAAAATAAAGAAAAATACTGCGAAATGTCTGTGCGAGGAGTGGCGCCCCACACAGCCTTCTGATCCACGCCTTGTAAGGCATGAAAATGCCCGACGCTGGCCTCACAGGCCTGAGTCTCGACGTCATCATCATCATCGTCGTCCATGGCATAAAAAAGGTTGGGAACCCCTGCAATAAAACAGGGTCAGGAGATCCACTAAGTATAAAAATCTGAGTGAATCGCCTGAAGTCCTATGCATTTTATTCATCTAAAGCCCAAAATATTTACAGAGCTTCCAAAACTATTCTCCAGTGCAATGGGGAGCCCACAGCATCTTCTATCTAATATCATGTTATCATAATTAACCTCATCATCCCTAACCCATTGCATAGCCATTCAGAACCCCAAAATTGTGAAAGAATTTAAAAAGTCATTGTTTACCGATAGTTTTGCGTGTATTTTAATTAACATCTGGAAATTATTTTAGGACTGCAAATAATTTTTTTTGTACAAATGGTTATTATTTATTTGGTTGCACTGTCTTACGGTTAATGATATTATCTGGATGTTTTGAGGGCTTGTAAATCCAAACCAGGTTTTTGTTTTTCTCTGACAGCTTGCACCTCGGGTGCCTGTATGTTATTTAACAAACCTTAAGTTGCAGTCCCATCAAGCTCTCACTTTAATTGTCTCACTGGGTTAATTATTCAATAATAATTTGAGATGACTATTTAAATTACCATTCCTTTTTTTTTCCAGTTATTTGGAGGGTTGGTCATGCTCACATCTGGTTTATTTATTCTTTGCTTTTTTTTTTATCAGCATCATTGAGCTGCAAGCCGAAGATCTTTTATTCATCAGAGCACAATATAAAACAGTGGCTTCTGCGTAAAGTTGCTTTCTTATTGGAATCCTTTATTGAGTAACACGGGCCCTGGCTTCCAGCTGCTGAGGCAAAATGAGCATTATCTCATTGTAATAATACAATTCTGTCACCTTCTTATTATCAGCATGATAAAAGATGAAATATTCACAGATGCTGCCCTTCTAACCTGATCACAGCTTGATATTGCAGGCTGAAAATGAGTTTTATAAGCTTTAATATACTCCTCTGCTGAATGACCTCTGAAATTAAACATTATTACAGAGCGGATATTTAAAAAGCAGGGCTCAAATTACATCAAAATGAAAATATTAAGGAATATTAAGAATATATTGAGTGGTGCTCATTGCTTTTGGAAGAGCATGTGGTATATTACAAGTAGCGCCACACACACCACAAATAAACAGCAATGCAAATAACCAACACGGAAATTCCTATATATAATTACGCTGCATTAATCCGTTGGGATGAATATCTTTTGCCTATTTAGAGAAAATCAATAGCTATAAACAAACTTTCAAAGAAATATTCTAAACAATAAAGAAAGTTTATTTTGCTTCATTTGTTAAAGAATACCCGTATAAGCTTGGCAAAGTTTATATATGGATGAGCAGGGAGTAGCAGAATATGCATTTAAACAGTCATGACTCCAGTTTGTGTTCACAATTATAGTGGGTGCCATAGCCTTATTTTGGATATACGATTTTTGAAATTTGGATCAGAGGAGTTTATTTTCATTGCTCAAAACCCAATGTTAGATTATTTTTACACCTTTTGAAATATTCCCAGCACCTCACGGGCTGCATCTGGCAGCAACTTGCTGCTTCTTTAGCGCTCGTCTGCTTTACCCGAGTTGCTAGCTCAACACTCAACCCAGCACTGGTGGAACCGACTGGATTTGAACCCTGGACCTGTTGTTCCAAAGTCCAGGTGCCGACACCACTACACCACCGGCACAGACTTTGGAGTATTATAACCCGCAATGTATTCTCAAACCCTCTGTGCGTCTATAACAAAATCATCTCCCACAATGTTTACTGTGGCATCAAATTATTCAGAGTAAGTGGGAAACAGAGCAATTAGAGATGAGCGGTCTGAGCTTATTGCATAACCTTACAGAGTACCCCTCTAAATTATATCCTTAGTTGTTTATTGAATTTTATAACGTGAAAAGTGATGTCTCAAAAATAACACCGACTGAACAGCTTAAGTAGATTGGAAGGTGCACACTGTTAATTGTACGGGACCAACACGTGGGCTAAATTCTATTTTATAATTGGTGTTCACTATGGAAATCCTCAATATATTATAATATGTCCTAATGCAGTCTCCCAAACATGTCAAAAATCAGCCCACCAGCTTTTGTTTAAATAATTTATTAGCAATCCTTCATTTTGTTAAAAATTTCCTATATAAAGGCTAAACAGAACTATTCTTTGACTATTCTATCAAATTACTAATAGAACTGGGGATCCCCACCTTGCTTAATGGTATTGGTCCATGGCAGAAAAAGTTTGGGAACCCCTGAAATAGAATATTCCTTATACATTGAAATATATACAGCAACCCAAGATAAAGATCTGAAGCAACACACACAAGAGCTGGAGGAACGCAGCAGGCCGGGCAGGATCTATGGAAAAGAGTAAACCGCCGACGCTTTGGACCGAGACCCTTCGTCAGGACTGCAAAGAAGGGGAGAAGTCAGAGTAAGAAGGTGGGGGGAAGAAGTACGAGGTGGTAGGTGATAGGTGAAAGTGGAAGAGGGGGAGGAGGTGAAATGAAGAGTTGGGAAGTTGATTGGTGAAAGGGACAAAGGGCTGGAGAAGAGAGGAGTCTGATAGGAATGGGGAATGGTGAAAGATGGGGGGTGGCAATTACTGGAATTTCAAGAAATCGGTTTTCATGCTGTCAGGTTGGAGGCCACCCAGATGGAATGTAAGGTGTTGCTCCTCCAACCTCAGCATGGCCTTCGTTCCAATGATAGAAAAGGCCATGGACTGACATGTCGGAATGGGAACGAGGAGTAGAATTGAAATGGGTGGCTACCGAGAAATCCCACTTTTTGTGGCGGATGGAGCGAAAGTGCTCAATGAAGTGGTCTCCAAATCTACGTTGGGTCTCATTGGTATACAAGAGGCCACACTGGGAGCCCCAGATACTGTAGATGACCCCAGCTGATCCACAGGTAAAAATCTGGATTTGACATTACACAGATGATATGCACAGTTACCATCGCTTTCCATTCTGTAAACACCATAATTACTTTAGATTTACATTCAATAATCATTGTAATAAAAAAGAAAAGGAAACAAAACTATTTTCTGTTTGGTCCTTTGAATTCGGGAGTAGATCGTGGCTGAGCTGAACAGTGACCTATGTTTGTTTCTTGGCACTTGGAAAGCTTATCCAATACAAATCTATCAAGCTCAGCCTCACAGCAATCGATTAACGCAGCTCCCTTCGGGCAAGTGAGTTCCAAGTTTTTAATATGTTTCTAAATGATAGGATGCTTCATGATTATCTCGATCTAATTTTAAAATTATGACTGCTTTATTCTGAATTGGTACACCCAAGCAAACAGATTCCCTGAACACAACCTCTGGGGTTTACGTGTTGGTTACCATCATACCGTGGGGCAGGATGGTAGCGTAGTGGTTAGCACAACGCTTTACAGTGCCAGCAGCCCAGGGTTCAATTCCCGCCACTGCCTGTAAGGAGTTTGTATGTTCTCCCGGTGACCGTGTAGGTTTCCTCTGGGTGCTCTGGTTTCCTCCCACATTCCAAAGACATACTGGTTGATAGGTATAGGATTAAATTGGGCTGGCACATCTCAAAAGGAGGGAACCAACTCCGCATTATGTATCAATAAAAAATTAGTATCCTCTGTAATCATATCTTTTTAACAAGAATTAATTGTGAAATTGGTCGGTTGTACAGTCCTGATAAAATTGTACAGCTTTTTGTTGCCAGCGATAGTGCCCTCTTAACACAATTGCTTTTCATGTGTTAATATAATAAATTTAAAAATCCTCAAGAGTAGTTGTAACCAATTATATTACAAAAGCAAAACAAAATTTTTTAATCTATCTGGGACAGGTAAAGGAAGGTTAACAGAACCAATGCAATTTACTGTGCAAGATGTGAAATGTTTTATGACTGGTTACTGAGCCATTTAGAGTCCATAGCATTGATGTGTTTGTTCTCCATTTGATAAGCTTCAATATTACATCTTCATTAGTATGGTCTAGAGAAAGATACCTGGGGGTAAACTGCTCCAGTCTGTTCTTAAAGTGTTATGTGTATTGATATCTGGTTGGCAAGTTTTAAGATCCAAAGAAAAACAAATGAATAATTCCCAGTAGCCAAACATTTTAATTCCAATATGCTGATGTATTGGTCCATGGCCTCGTCTTGTCCCACTGTGAGGCCACCATTTGGATGGAGGAGCAACACCTTATATTTTGTCTGGGTAGCTTCCAACCTGATGGCATGAATATTGATTTCTTCTTCCAGTAAACAAATTCCCACCCCCCTCTATTCCCTACTCTGACCTTTTACCTCTTCTCACCTGCCTATCACCTCCCCCGGGTCCCGTCCTCCTTCCTTTTCTCCTATGGTCCACTCTCCTCTACTATCACATTCCTTCTTCTCCAGCCCTTGACCTTTCCCACCCACCTGGCTTCACCTGTCAGCTTCCAGCCAGCCTCTCTCCTCCCTCCACCTTCTTATTCTGGCCTCTTCCCCCTTCCACTTCAGTCCTGAAGAAGAGTGTCAGCCCGAAACGTTGACTATCTATTCATTTCCATAGATGCTGTCAGACCTGCTGAGTTCCTTCAGCATTTCATGCGTGTTGCTTTGGTTTTCCAGTATCTGCAGACTTTCTTGTGGTTTTGAAATAAATATTTAAATTCTTCTAATATTCCAGTTGCTCTTCATTGCAAGGGCCAGCTCTTGAATTTGACATTGCCCTGCTTTGGAGTATAATTCAGCCAAAAAAAAATCACATTTAATTTACCTTATACTTTATACTTTATTGTCGCCAAACAATTGATACTAGAACGTACAATCATCACAGCGATATTTGATTCTGCGCTTCCCGCTCCCTGGATTACAAATCGATAGTAAATATTAAAAATTTAAATTATAAATCATAAATAGAAAATACAAAAATGGAAAGTAAGGTAGTGCAAAAAAACCCAGTTGCAGGTCTGGATATTTGGAGGGTACGGCCCAGATCCGGGTCAGGATTCGTTCAGCAGTCTTATCACAGTTGGAAAGAAGCTGTTCCCAAATCTGGCAGTATGAGTCTTCAAGCTCCTGAACCTTCTACCAGAGGGAAGAGGGACGAAAAGTGTGTTGGCTGGGTGGGTCGTGTCCTTGATTATCCTGGCAGCACTGCTCATTTCAAAAGTCCTGTGCGCAGGTCAGTTTGCAAAGTGTTGCAAATACCCAGCAGGTCATAGAGTAATACAGCATGAAGGGAGGCCATTCGGTCCAACTTGTCCATGTCTGTCCATATCCCTTTAAACCTGTCCTACCACGTACCTGTCCAAGTGTCTTTTAAACGTTATTACCATGCCACTTTCTCTGGAAGCTCATTGAGAACAGCACCTATGGAGAGGCAAACCAACGTTAATGTTCCAGGTCACGAGTGCCACCACTATTCACCATTTGTTCGCCACAGATGTTGCCTGATTTGCTGAGTACTTCCTGCATTTTGTTTTCATTTCAAAGTTACACTTCTTTGTATTTCTCAATTTAACACAGTGGTTCAACTTAATATCAGGGAATGTATTTTGTATGCAACCTGCAATTCTTGCTCTTCGCAGACATCCATGCAACAGAAGAACGTGCCCAAAGAACGAATGACAGAAAAGCATTAGAACCCTAAAGCTCCCCTTCCCCCCCATGCCCAAGCAGTAGCAAAACTGTCCCCCACCCCTCACTTGCTTCAGCAAGAGCATCGTCGCCTCCACCCGCCCACCATGCCTTATAACTACTTGGAAATATGAATATCTGTAGCATGCAGAAGGGAAAGGGGGAAATCAATGGTGGAGATGGAGTCTTGGAACAAGAATTCTGAAATCACAAATAAATGATCTACATAAACAGACTGAAGGTCATCAAATGAAACCACTTAGGTGGATAACGCTTTCATTGTGTTACGTACGCACAAGCATGACACTCAGTGGTTCCAGATGAAACTGGGCAGTAGACAATTATTCTCCCACTGCATGATAAGATTGGCCAAGTTTGGGGGGAAAGTGCAAACAAATCAACCTGACTTCTCAGCATTTCATGGAAGACTTCCTGATTTATGGAAGGATTTTCAAGACCAGGTAAATGCAACGTTTCTACTGCATCCCTCCAGGTTGCTCCCATGATGCATTTCAGGTGTTGCCCTACAGTTCCAAAGATGGTAAATGTTCCCTCTACCACCTCCTGGCTCCAGGGTTCCAGTTGTTAATGTACAACATTATAGAACATAGAACAGTACAGGCCCTTCAGCCCGCGATGTTGTGCTGACTTTTTAACCTACTGCAAGATCAATCTTTAATAGGGGGACCACTTCATCGAGCACCTCTGCACCGTCTGCCACAAAGGGACTTCCCCATTGCCAAGCATTTTAATTCTGATTCCCATTCCCATTCCAACATGACAGTCCATAACCTCCTGTTGTGCCAAGAAGATGCCACCCTTGGGGCTCGGGGTGGGGGGGAGCAACATCTCGTATTCCATCCGAGTGCCCTCCAACCTGATGGCATGAATATTGAAATCTTCTTCCAGTAAACGAATTCCGCACCCCCCCCCCCCGACCTTCCATTCCCCACTCTGGCATTTTACTTCTTCTCACCTGCCTATTATTTCCCCCGGGTCCCCTCTTCCTTCCCTTTCTCCAATGTCTACTCTCCTCTCCAATCAGATTCCTTCTTCTCCAACCCGTGACCTTTACCCACCCACTTGACCTCACCTATCACCTTCCAGCTCGCCTCCTTCCCCTCCCCCCCCCCATCTTTTTGTTCTGGCCTCTTCCCCCTTCCTTCTCAGTCCTGAAGCAGGGTCTCTGCCCGAATTGTCGACTGTCTATTCATTTCCATAGATGCTACCTGACCTGGCCAGTTCTTCCAGCATTCTGTGTATGTTGTTCTCAATCTAACCCTTCCCTCCCACATATCCCTCCATGTTTCTTTCATCTGTGTGCCTATCCAAGATTTTCTTAAATACCTCTAATGTATCTGCCTCTACTCCCACCCCCAGCAGTGTGTTCCAAGCACTTCCCACTTACCGTGTAAAGAAACTACCTCTGACATCCCCCCTCACCATATTTCCCTTCAATCACACTGTTCTGGTCTTCCTTGCAGTTGTCTCCGCCTTTTACAATAACCTCAACATTAAACAGTCCATGTCTTTCTGGACTTCCTGCAATTAGATAGCACCTTCTTATGCTTCATGCGGTGAATTCTAGGGACCAAACATTGCAAAGAAAAGGAATCTTGTACGAATGCACACTATCAAATGCAAGTTATCTGTGGCTCACCCCTAGCTCTTGAATGAGAAGAATATGGGTTCCAGTCCAAATCTGGAACATAAATGGCCATCATATCTTCAAACACTGATTCAAATATTGAGATTTTAAATCAAAGTTCTGGTTTTGCTTTACTTCTGCTTTTTGCTTTAAGTTCTAGTGTTGCTTTTTTTGGACGTACTTCAAAGATCTAATCCCACCATTTTGAAGAAGGGCAGGCAAATTACCCCAGTCGTGCTGAACACTAGTCAACATCATTTAAACATGGCAGTTCAGAGGAACCACTGGCATTAGGCTGCTCACTGGGGTAAGTGGGCCCTGGACTGACACTGACCTGCTGGAGGTCCGGTTCGGTGGATGTCTACACACCCCTCACTCTGCTCCATTGCTGGGCTCCACAGGGAGCCCAACATTAGAGCCTTGACATGCTTGAATGTCTGAGTATATTGCTGGGAAAACTTCACATGACATGACAATATTCTGATCTTGTACTGATCTTGATTGGTGGGAGGAGAAGATGGCAGCACGACGCAGCGTGCGCAACCTCTCCGGTGAAATGATATCATATTTGTTAAATAGGGGCCGTGCACAATTCTGATTTGATGGAGACAGACGTGAGAAGCATGGAGGAACATCTGGAGAAACTTCTGAAATGCCCGGTTCGCTGCCGCTGCTACTGTGCAATCGAGAATCTCCGGAGAGGAAGGCCCCAAATCCTCGGCTTTTCCTATTGCCTGTTGCCGGGGCCAGGGTGGAAGCACTCGGCAGAGATGGTGCTCGGTGATCGGTGTCGGAGGGCTGGTCGGAGGCTCGAAGTTTTCGGACGACTCAGAGTCGGACTGTGGTCGGGTGCTTCCAGGCTGCTGCATCGGCAAGTTTGCGGTGCTGGAAGCTCATGGCAGGAAGAGAGTTTTCTTCCTTCTCCCATCTGCGTGAGATGATGGGACCTTCAAGAGATTTTGAACTTTATTTTCACCGTGCCCATGGCCTGTTCTTCATCAAGTTACAGTACTGCTTGCAATGTTGTAACTATATGTTATAATTATGTAGTTTTTGTCAGTTTTTCAGTCTTGGTCTGTCTTGTGTTTCTGTGATATCACACCAGAGGAACATTGTATCATTTCTTAATGCATGCATTATTAAATGACAATAAAAGAGGACTGCGTGTCCTCATTATCTAATATTCCGATCTTGTATAAAATCAGAATCCTCACCCACCTGAATAAGAATTCCAAACAGGAGTGTGCAAAAAAAAAATGAAAGGCTGGTTATTTTAATCTGCTTTACATGATTGTAATACTTTGATTTATTAGTTTATTAATGTTTCAATAACTGTTCTAAATTTTTGAAATATTGGTCTTAATGTTGTTTAGTACAGAAAACAATTCTAGCACTTCAAATGTCTCTGTCAGAAGCATTCAACTTTATTCACCATATACAGTTGCATGGATTAGGAATTTGCAGCTGAATGTTGGTGTGACATGCAACGAAAACCAACAACATACAACAATCATAAAAATAAAGAAGTATATAAAGATAAACTTTGAGGTTAAAGTGCAGATATGGAATAAAATGTACATCAGTTCATAAGTACCAGCATGAATTTATAATGCAAACAGTGTTATGAAAAGTGGTTTGACGTGTTTACAGTGCAGTGACTGAGGTAGTAGGCAGGGAATTGCTATAAAGCTTTACAGGCTTTGCCGGCCTGTGAAGGCCCCAAGCCTTTTCCCTTGTCAAAGGCTGCCGGGGCATTTCAACGAGTGGATGTCCAGCAGTGAGCCATCTGAATTCCACCCACAACTGAGGCCTTGCTAATCTCACTGCACAGCTTCTGAATCAGGAGCTCCAGCACAATGAGTTCCATGATTCCTTGCAAGTTCAGTACAGGTGTGGGGTCCAAGCAGGGGTGAGTAGGGCCTCATAGAGACGGATTGGGTTCATGACCTGGTCACCACTGCACTGCTGATCTGAAAGCTTACTGTGCACAACGTGATTGTCACACTTTATACATTTTGACAGTGATAAAACTTTTAAACAATATTTCATTAGTTGTCAAGCAGTTTGCAATGACCTGATGCCACGAAGGGGGCAATTTAAATGCAAATTATGCTTTATAACAGAACAGGCACAGACTGCACTCAAAGAAGCTACAACGCCCGGGACCACCTTGGTAAGAGAGAAGCTCTTCACACGATGTCTGCTGAAAAACTGTTACCAAGTTCAGGATTCCAAACGGAAAGAGATCCTGGTGGTAATCCCCTATTGCCTGCAGACGACAAGAAAGAGTCGTCAATCCTGTAAGATATCAACATTCAAGATGGCTTATTCTCCAATGTTCATTACAATGAACATTGTATCATTTCTTAGTGCATGCATTACTAAATGACAATAAAAGAGGACTGCGTGTCCTCATAATCTAATCCAATCTAATCTCCTTCTGTACGCAAGTGTAAACAGAACAAAATGATTGTTACTCTGGATCTAATGCAGCATTAAAAAACACAGTAAGATTTTTTTTTAAATCACAATTAATGTAAATATAAAAGCAATCCCATAAAGTACAATGTACAAGTAACTGCTTGAGTACGGCTACATTTAGATAACATCAGTTTATATACATTCGGTAGTCTAGTTATACGGTATATACATTAAATGACACTGGGTGCAGGAGTATCTAAACATAAGGTGACTGACAGGAACTGATAAAGTGACATAGTGACTATTGGCAAGAGAAACTCTTCTATGTAGCACCAGGGCATATGGAAACAGAGTAGCACAGTGTCTGTGTCAGTGTAGATCCATCGAACAATGCTTTATGGGGAGTCTTTCCAACATCAACACTCTTCCAGTTGTTAAGGTGGATGACGCCATCTTTTCCTGCAACATAGATCAGCACGGAGTAGAAGGGCCGGGGTGGCCTGTTTCCGTGCTGTAATTGTTATATGGTTATAGTGCTTGCTCAGTCATTTATCTTTTCTCGATCCATTGGAAGCCTCTTGGTATCCTCCTCACAATCAAACGCAAGCTTGGATATATGACACTTGATCTGCTCTTTCTGCTGTAAATTGTGAGCTAGGCAATGCCTCACAACTTTACATAACCTCCTTACTCCTACTTATTGCTTTCTGCCAGTTTCTCAAACTCCAGCAAATACTAGTTTACTATTCCATTTTCAACTTGTTCTAATTTTGCTCAATAACTGTTGTTCAACAAATTGTTTAGTTTGGACAAGTATGAGGTGTTGAATTTGAGGAGATCAAATGCAAAAAGGGAAGTATAAAACTAATGGAGGGACCCTCATATTGAGGCTGGCCATTGGTCGGGGAAGACCATGGATATGGTGTCCTATATGATAGACAGGCCAGGACAGTACAATAGGGAGAGCAAGCTGTTGCCTAGGTAGCAGACTCCCCCCGCTCCATGCGGCTGATGAATCCAAAGGAATAGCAGAGACTGATACAGTTTGGCACCAGTGACATTGCAGGAGTTGCCAGTCAGTGTTGAACTCAACACAGGACTGCCTTAGAGGCTCCAGTTCTGGATTTTTCCCTCGGGGTTGCCTCCCAAAGACTTCCCCGTGAGTGGGTATAGCTGCAGGACAGCAGAAGTTTGAGATCAGAGTTTGCGTTCTCCTAGATGAGTTGCCAAACATGGTCGATGACCCTCGTTCTGCCCATAAAAACTGGTTTTAAGGTACCAGTAACCCGCCTTTGCCCCTTCTCCTGTCGGTATAAACAATTCCATCAGGCTTAGTAACAAAGCCGCATATGAAGGCCAGGAGCTGGTCGTGGTTGTCAGAGGCTATTTGAAACGCTTGCCAATGGGAACATTTAATAGGTAGATGGAGCTTATCACCACCACTTCTCCCGGCTATGACAACCTTAAGGAACGTGGGACCCTCAGCAGTACTGTTATAAAGAAACAGCTTGAAGTTCAAGGCCATAGATCCCTGTAATGGCAACACGACTGGATAGGGTGGGAATAAGGGCATTGAGCCTGCTTGCCTTTATCAGTCGGGGCATTGATTATTAATGTTGGCAAGCCATATGGCAGCTGTATAAGACTTTTGTTACATCACATCTACAGAACTGAATGCAGTTCTGGTCACAGTATAGGATATGGAAGCTTTGAAGAGGGTACAGAAGAGATTCACCAAGATATTGCTTGGATTAGACTGAATTAACGTGGGCATGTGGCCAAATGGTTAAGGCATTCGACCAACGATCTGAAGGTCGTGAGTTCGAGCTCCAGCCGAGGCAGCGTGTTGTGTCTTTGAGCAAGGCACTTAATCACACAGTGCTCTGCGACGACACTGGTGCCAAGCTGTATGGGTCCTAGTGCCCTTGCCTTGGACAACATTGGTGTCGTGGAGAGGGGAGACTTGCAGCATGGGCAACTGCTGGTCTTCCATACAACCTTGCCCAGGCCTGCGCCCTGGAGAGTGAAGACTTTCCAGGCGCAGATCCATGGTCTCGCAAGACTAACGGATGCCTTTAAGACTGAATTAGCTGTCAGGAGAGGTTAGACAAACTTGGACTGATTTCTCTTTGAGTGTCGAGGAAGACCTGATGGAGGCAAGATAGAAAGATGAGAGACACAGGCAGGGTAATTAGAACAAGATTCTTTCTCCCACTGTTGAGATCACAGGTTTAAGGTGACAGGGGAAAAAGAATAAAGCAGATTTGTGAGGCAAAGTGGAAGTGTCTGGAATGAACTACCGGAGAGGCGGTAAAAGCAGATAATATAGCAACATTTAAGAGGCAGTCAGAGAGACACATGAACTGGCTGGAAATAGAGGGGCATGGACCATGTGGAAGCAGATGGGATCCGTTTTCTTGGGATCGTGGTCAATGAAGAAATGCTGGGCCAAAGGACCAGTTCCAATGCTATACTTACAAATGTATTTTGCAGTGTGTACCATCAAAATACCCAAATACAATATAGACACTGATTCACTCACACTCGCTTTTTCAAATTTCAAACTCAAAATACTCTTACGGAAATGTCAAACATAAATTCTCTTTCATAAATCCTCGTTGATTCTGCTGTTCACTATTATTAACTTCTGTTACTATAGGAACCTTGGAATAGGTTCAATTTATCCATTACCTCCAGAGGCAACTTTTCAAAAACTTGGTACACATCTTCTCCCAATGCATTTCACAGGTTGGGATGCTGTACACGGTTAATTTAGTTTCTCCTTACAGGTGATACCTCCATGAGGACCATATCCTTGTCGTAGGTTTGGAGGCTTGCGTGCCTCAATGACATGGAAAACTATGTTGGCTGGAGTCAGGGCTTTATGCTTTGGCTCTTGGTAGGGTTCCTCATGTCAAACAGATCAAAGTGTAGAAGTCGGACTAAACATAGTCCACCAGGCCTCCAGGTTCGGTGGTTCATTTCAGGGCTAACAACCTGACCAGTTAAGCAAAACTGTTACGGAAACAGCAATGAATATTTCTTCTACTTCTGGGTGTTTTCCTGTGTTGCCATAGAAACGCAGCATTCATTGTCAAAGATTCTCACCACCCTGACCACACTCTTTTCTCACTGCTGCCATCAGGTAGGAGGTACAAATGCCTCAGGACACACACCATCAGCTTCAAAAACAGTTACTACCCCTCAACCATCAAGCTTTTGAACAAAAGGGGACAACTACACTCATTTAAGGACTCTTTTATCTTGTGATATCCGCATTTGTCACAGCTTGTTGTCCATTGAGCCTGTTTACAGTTATTGTTCTACAGGTTTGCTAAGTTTGCTAAGTTCAGGGTTGTATGTATGTGATAATAAATTTTGATTTTGACATTGACTTTGTGAGACAGTATTCCTGAGTCTCCACCCAGGACTTGCATGACTGACAGTAGTGAAAACCAAGAGGAAGCTACTGACACGATGAAGGAAGCCCTGAACATCACCAGAGATGGAGGACCTTCATTGCTGCCCTAAACGCCAGCGGCGCAACGGACAGAAAATAAGTAAGTCACAGGCGATACATTCCAGTTTGCTTAGGTCTGCTTATCAACAGCGACTTCCATTCATAAAGCACGTCATCACAAGGCTTGGCACAGAGCTCCACATCTGTGAAATATTGGAAGCCAGTCTACCTTTGAGAAACCCAACTCAAAGAATTGTGCAACCCCTTCCTCAGCCTAGCTTCTACTGTTTTCTGCTAACTTATTATCCTGAGAATTGTTATCAATATGTTTAGAAAATAATTGCCTGTCATTCTTTAAAATAGGTGAACATGTCTCCTGAACTATCATGCAGTGGAATATCATTCAGCATTTATCCAATAAAACTATTGGCAGATTTTTATTTCTTTGAGAGTCACTGTATATTCCGTACACTTATCAGGCAAGATCTTCACTTTTATCATCTCTTTAGTTTATTGGCTGGGATTGAGTTTCAGGGAAAGGAACTTTATTTGTGAAGGTTGTAGAAAATGATCAAATTTATAGATTTTCATCTTTGCCTAGTTGTGCTTACGGAAGGGATTGATCCTGTGCTCAGAATATCACCTTGTCATCTGGCCCATCACTTGATGCAACTTGCACTGCTTTCTACAGCACAGAAAAGGTGGACCTATGGCCACAATATCTCCTGACACATTAGAAACAACGAAACATAGAAAATAGGTGCAGGAGTAGGCCATTCGGCCCTTTGAGCCTGCACCGCCATTCAGTACGATCATGGCTGATCATCCAACTCAGAACCCTGCACCAGCCTTCCCTCCATACCCCCTGATCCCTTTAGCCACAAGGGCCATATCTAACTCCCTCTTAAATATAGCCAATGAACTGGCCTCAACTGTTTCCTGTGGCAGAGAATTCCGCAGATTCACCACTCTCTGTGTGAAGGAGTTTTTCCTCATCTCGGTCCAGGCGGCCAGGATCTCCAGACTCAACCTGATCCATTGGTACAATCTCCTGGGAAAAAAAAGAATGTCTTGTGATGGATGACACTGGTGGTCTGATACTGAGATACAAACGTGTGTCAGGATGGTTTAGTTAGGGGTGAGACAAAACAAGAGTGCCGAACCTTTGGCTGTAAAGATTGTTGGCATTCTGCATGCAGTGCCACCCCTCAATTACTTAAGCCCCACCCATAATAAAATGATACATAATGATCACCTTTACTGCCAAGTGAAGCAGTGAACAATTTTTTTTACAGCCTGAGAACAGTGAGATGCTTTCACAGGAAACGTCTCACGCCAGCTTGGTGCCAGCTAGGTGGTTGAGAGAACACATAACATTGGATGATAAGTTTTGAAATCCTCACAGACCTGCTGTACACATCAGTATCTGGATAGTAAATGATTACAATAGCAATACTATTTACAAATAATGTCCTTGTAAAAGATTAATATTAACAATTTTTGAATAGGTGTTCTAAAATGTTTGATTTATTTAAATCCCTGTTATACCTTTAAACAATGAAGACACATAAATTAAGTAACAGGACTCATCCTTTAAAAAAAAAGTCCATAATTATTGTTACTTCATTAATCAATGATAATCTGCTCAAAATTACCATGATTATCGGCAATTTTAGGCATACGTTCTCAAAAAGGTTCACCACCCCTGGAAAAGGCAAGGACGGTATTTGAAGTATACTTCCAGCTTCATTATTCAATACCTGAGCTACTCTTTTTTGGACCACTGACTCAATACTTCCAGTGTCTTTACCGAGTATCTTTTTCTCCGCCCTAGAGCTGTGCTTTAATTAAAATCAACATTCCCTTCTTACGTGGGACTTTATAGATCAGGTGCCTTCTCTTTCCTCTCTCTCACACCAATTTAAAATACCGGAGTGTCCCAGGGCCATCCTAGTCACAGCCGTCCTCGGTCTGGCGTATTTGTCATCATTTACAATGATATAAAAATTCTTCTAGACTGTCCATTATTAGTGCACTTAAAGTAACATTGAATGCATGAGGATTGCCCTGGAATTTTTATAGTTAATAACAAATAGCCAAATTAAAGCTGGCAGGATGAAGAGGGATGGTTGATGCATGCTAATGACATTACTCGCTGCTGTTTTAACAGAGACATTTAAAACAGTTAAAATAAATGGCCACAGCCTGGTTTGTTGCAGTGAATTCAGGAAAAGAGCTGTTTTCTCTTCAGCTGATCAGCTGATTCTTCATTATCCGCCCTGACAGAATTTATTCTTTCTTAGGCCAATCTTTAGTTGCCATAGTTACTAAACGATAAAGGTGGAAAAGTCAAAACACTTTACGATGGGCCATAACCAATAATTGTCTCGGGAAACTGCTCTAAGAGAAGGTTTGTTAAAAGGTTTAACCCTGTATGTACTGAGTCATTGCTCTAGATTCTAATTTACTAAACAACCTTTCAACTTTTACAACCTTTAGTAAGCTATGTTTAAACAAAAAAAAAGTTATAAGCTATAACCCTGAGTCTGTGCATTGCTCCACCTTCTAAAAGTAATAGCAATCATATTTTTCTATTGGCTAAAAATACCTTCAAAGCAAATAGAAGAAAAACTTCCTAAATTACAGATCTGTCATTTCACATCTCCAGATCAGCTGCTGTCTGTCTTGTGAATGAGATTATTTCTTTTTCCCTTTTTATTGGCAAATTTATCGATAGCTGTCTTTGTTCGATTTTCTAATCTCACTGTTTACCTTTTGTAACACACTCAGAATTCTCAAGGAACTCAGCAGGTCATGCAGCGTCTATGGAGAGGAATAAAGAGCCAATGTTTTTGGCCGAGACCCTGCATCAGGACAGGAGCAGAAGGGAGAGAAATCCAGAATAAGAAGGTGGGGGGAGATGAAAGAGCACAAGCTGGAAGGCCTCTTCCCCTCTTCTTTTCCAGTCCTGGTGAAGGGTCTCAGCCTGAAACACTGACTTGTTTATTCCTCTCCGTAGATGCTGACTGATCTGCTGAGCTCGTCCAGCATTTTGAGCTTTACTCTGGATTTCCAGCATCTGCTGCTTGATATGCTGTTCATGAACTTACAAGCCCAAGACAACAGCATAAACATCGCATATAAAATCCTCATATCCACCTGCAAATTGGTGCAGTTGGCTTTCGGTGAAACCATTCTTCCCCGTCATGTAATGAGGCCATAGCTCAGGGTGCGAGTCAGTGCTATGAGGACAGAATATGAAGTGGGAGTGAGAGGGTGATCTTAGCAGCCCCCCCCCCCAATTATTGTCATTTATTGTGGGATCCTCTGGGTTTCCTTAGCTTCCCTGATTTTCTCCTTCCCTCAGATACCAAACTTCTGTGAATCCACCCCTATCCCCATTTCCCCTCGATTAGCTCACCACTCCCCACCTTGTGAATTTTACTCCCACGCTAAGCCGCAAGCCTTTTTCGGGACATTCCGATAAGGCCAGGGTGAAATTTCATGAATCCCAGGCTATGGGGACAGGGATGAAGCAGGTGAGGATGGGGGGTGGAGGGGGGGAAGCTGGTAGGATCACCCCCTCACTCCCGCTTCATTTTCTGTCCTTACGGCTCTGACTCGCACCCCGAGCTACAGCCTCATTACGTGACGGGGAAGAATGGTTTCACCGAAAGCTAACTGCGCCAATTAGCAAATGGATATGAGGATTTTATATGCGATGTTTATGTTGTTGTCTTGGGCTTGTAAGTTCATGAACAGCATATCAAGCAGAGCGCTCAAGCAGCAAAATTTTCATATTCACAACAACATCCAAGCTCTCTTTCTGTAGACGAGCGGTTATCATTCATTCAGACCTTCCATTTCGGCTTGATAAATGACACCCTGGGGGCTCCGGCCTGCATCAAGTGCTGCATATTACTTCTCAGTTAAGAGGGAGGTGATTGGGCTTAAATAGTTGTTCCAAAGGGCTCAGACATGATACTGCAGCCACAATGCTATTCAGATTGCAAATAACCAGGGATTAATTGAATGTCACCTACTACAGACATTCGTCAAGTGTAGCATAATTAGTGGGTAAATCAGTTAATAGCCAGTTCGTGGGCTAATATCATCAAAACGCAATGCCACTGTTTATGACAAGCCATTTCAAAAACATCATATTTAACCAAGAACTTAGTTTGTGCCCAATTTAACTATATCAAAAAAAAACAAATATATCTAGCAACATCTTTATCAGTTAATGAAAAATATTCTGATTTAAAATTCACCCTCCCAATATTATTAATGTGATCTAACAATCTTATAGAACAAGATAAAAATTTGGGGAGTGGAGGACTAAGACTACAGTCTCCGGCTCAGCACCACATCATAATGCGCGAGCATTCATTAGTGACAATCACTTTCCTCAGAGAATGGTTGAAAATCTAACAGCAAGTCCAGATGAATATTTTAAATGTAAATTGTTATTGGTGCTGTTAAACCCACTCTGTGGACATATATAATCTGGGAGCTATATTCATTTTATTTTCGTGCAACAGAAGGATTTCTCAAGATGGCAGCTAATCTGAAAAGAGCTACGTCTGAAAAGAGAAGGCAACGTCTTCATGAGACCTGATGGACAGCCCTGCTTTGGGGCTTTTGACCGGGCAGTCAGGAACTCCACAATTCAAATCCGGCACCAAAAGAAAGATGTCAGGCAATTACTCGCACACTGCTTCCGCTTCTCGTGGTGTCGGAGTTTCATCAGCTGCAAAGAACTTTTCAAAGCTTGGGCCGTAATTCCTTCCCAGAACTATTTTGCCCCTATCCGGTTTCTGGTAAAAACTGTGATCCTTTGCTAAACTAAATCTAACAGCATAATTACATACAAACTTTTTTTTTAAAAAATGTGGAGTAATCATATAATCCCTGTTGGTAAATTTAAAAGTTTTATTATAATTAATCAAAAACTAAAATGAACAAAATAGTTTAAAGTCAAAATATTCTTATAAAATAATTGTAATATTGAGATATTCATACTGATCAGCAAATCATAATTTTTTGATTAATACACAATGAAACATTAATGGGCATAGAAACATCAAGTTCGAATAACGGTGTTATAAAGGAAGAAAGGTGGATGACTTCAAGAAAAATTGATGACAAATTGATTGTGACTTTATCATTCATTAGTAAATCAATCAACTACACTTACAGAGATGGTGATTTAAATTCACTTGGACCCTGGCACTCTCCCTATTCAAAGTAGAAATGGTAAATATTTGAAATAGAATATAAAGCATTTATTTTTACAATATGTCTTTGTACAAAGGAATGATGTACCATTTGAGCATCAGTGTTATTCATCAATAGCACAATGTGTCCTGCGGTTTAGCAGACACTTAATAATAGATAATTGCATTTTAACTGAAAGGAACTGGATTGTTTTCCTCAACAATTACTTCTATTTGATCTCAAAGAGTTATAAAGTACTGATCATTAGTGGCAGTATCAAGCTTTAGGCAATTTGTTAAGCTCAGGGAATTCTATTAGCATATAAATAGCCTGAAGTGACTTGCAAGGAGCCAGTATATTTTGATTGTTATTTTTTTGTTTCACACCATAGTCAGAATCCAATTAGCATTTTTGAATTTGTTTTTATATAGTGAAATGGTGCATCCTTTTTTCTCTCTCTTTATAATGCGGAATGTGCAGTGGAATATCAGGATTAAGCCGGTATCAGTTAGGGTTGACTGAGACTCAGAAGAGGGAACATTTCCACTGTTTTACAGGAATACTTGGCCTGTCATACAACTGGCTTTATGAAGGTGTTTCGACTGACACGTCTTTAACTTCTAGGATCGCAATTCTGCTGTCAGGATAGGGAAGCTAGTCTTAGCTAATTAACGACAGAGCACAGGCACAAGGTTGCCGCTGCCTTTGCACTCCAAACTAAACAGGAATTAATGTAAAAGCAACATTGCAAATCAAGCAAAATTCAGCTCAAGTGTCAACCTCAAAGGACGATGTTGCACTAAATGGACTTTATTAGATTTTCCATGCCACCAATGTAATTACCTTACATACTAGGTAAATATGATTAGTTCATTTATATATCCAGCTGGGAATTGAAAGTTTAAAAATAAAAGGAAATTGTTCCCATCTTCTGTTAGAGAACATTTTCTGCATCATTGTTCCCAATGCCTGCCAGGGCATATATCAGCAATTTGCACATCCATGGTCTATGATTTTCAGACCATTAATTTTATTAGTCATAAAATCATGAGCTGGGTGTGAAGAGAATATGCTCCTGGCACATACCATGAGCACCAGCAAGGAAAATCTCTGTGTTCTGCCCCATGAGGAGATTACCAAGGTTTACTTTCATCAGAAACACCGCAGTGGAAGTCCAGCTACATTTATTTCCCCCATCCCATTTATCCTGCTTCCATCCTTACAGACTTCCCCAGTTTAGAATTTTGGGGAAAGTAACTGACTACCGAATATGCCCGTTGGCACAGACCTCAGTTCTCCTGACAACGGCAGGGTTACACGCAGCAAATACATTAGAATTTATCCCAAAACTCTAGGGTTACCCCAAAGTTAAAGATTATTCTCCAAAACAGAAATAAGGGCCTTTTGAAATTCTGTATTATGTTAAATTTTTTGGCACTTTTATTAATTAGAAGACTGTGTGTCGATAACTTCAAGCATGATGGGTATCAGGTGCTATGACGTTTGATCACCGTTTCAGCCACGGGAGTGTTATTTGCATTTAATAAAGACCGTTTGATCAGAGGCACTAATTTCACTCGACACTTTGATGAACAACAGTAAAAAAAGAATCTATGACTGGAACTAGGTAAGATGTTAATTCATTGGATGGTGGGTGGTGGAGGAAGCACCATCTAGTACTTCATCCAATCGGAGATGAGAGCTTTACTGCTGATCTCACTTACAAATAACCTTGACTGCTTTTTGCCTTTTAGGAAAGACCTGCAAGTTTTTACTGAAACTTAGCCAAAGTTCAAAGTACCTTTAATATCAATATATGTACCTATTATACAAGCTTGAGATTTGTCCCCTTGCAGGCAGCCACAAAACAAAGAAAAACGCAATAAAAAAGACTGTCAAACACTCAGTGTGCGGAGAGAGAGAAAAAACAAATCGTGCCCACAATAAAAGTAAGTAAATAGCATTCAGAATGAAGCAAGTGCACAGGCATGGAGTCCACAGCAGCCTGAGCAGGCCACAGCTACAACCTCAGTTCAGCGCAGAGCTGAGTAACATCATGGAGCAACGAGCAGAATCAGCTTGACCCTTGCCTGTGGTATTTACACCTTGCCTTTTCAATCCACCTGGCCCAGCATTTAAACCCTCCAAATATTGATGGTAGAAAGTGGGATGGTTACTAGAAGCAAGTAAATCAGCGTTTCTCCCTTTAATTACGGGGCTCTTGCAAAGCTAGTCGTAAGCTGTCAGAGAGATGGCAAAAGAAAAGAGGATGTACAACGAGACTTGGGTGTCATTATACACCGGTCATTGAAAGTGGGCATGCAGGTACAGCAGGCGGTGAAAAAGGCGAATGATATGCTGACATTCATAGTAACAGGATTCGAGTACAGGAGCAGGGAGGTACTACTGCAGTTCATACAACTGCAAAAACATACAACTGGTATAAGTTAATGAAAACAATATTATTGGAATTATACAGTACTGTGCAAAAGTCTTAGCACATATATATAGCCAGGCTGCCTAAGACTTTTGCACAGTACTGTAGTAATTTTATATATTGCACTGTACTGCTGCTGCAAAAAAACATATTTCATAACATGTGGATGATGATAAACCTGATTCTGATATGGGTCTCTACTGTGGACTGAGAGTGTGAAGGGGGAAGGGAAAAGGGAATCATTGTTGGGTGAAGGGAGAGAAGGGAGAGAGGGGAGGGAGCAGGAAGCACCAGAGAGGCATTCGGTAATGATCAATAAACCAATTGTTTGGAATCAAATTACCTTGCCCGTTGTCTCAGGACTAGTTATGCACCCATGCCACCCCCTGTTCCTGGGACTCCTTCTCTGCCATCTGTCCACCCTCACCTTTCTGTACAAGGCCTTGGTGAGACCACACCTGGAGTATTGTGTGCAGTTTTGGTCCCCTAATCTGAGGAAAGACATTCTTGCCATAGAGGGAGTACAAAGAAGGTTTGATTCCTGGGATGGCAGGACTTTCATATGATGAAAGACTGGATCGACTAGGCTTATACTCGCTGGAATTTAGAAGATTGAGGGGGGATCGTATTGAAACGTATAAAAGTCTAAAGGGATTGGACAGGCTAGATGCAGGAAGATTGTTACCGATGTTGGGGAAGTCCAGAACGAGGGGTCACAGTTTAAGGATAAAGGGGAAGCCTTTTAGGACCGAGATGAGGAAAAACTTCTTCACACAGAGAGTGGTGAATCTGTGGAATTCTCTACCACAGGAAACAGCTGAGGCCAGTTCATTGGCTATATTTAAGAGGGAGTTAGATATGGCCCTTGTGGCTAAAGGGATCAGGGGTATGGAGAGAAGGCAGGTACAGGGTTCTGAGTTGGATGATCAGCCATGATCATACTGAATGGTGGTGCAGGCTCAAAGGGCCGAATGGTCTACTCCTGCACCTATTTTCTATGTTTCTATGTTTCTATGCAGGGCTGGAGAAGGAGAGTTTCCTTCAGCAGTCCCCATGCCCTTTACCCTCTCTCACCTTATCCCTTTGCCTGCCCATCACCTCCCTCTGGTGCTCCTCCTCCCTTTTCTTTCTTCCATGGCTTTCTATTTCTACCTATCAGACTTCACCCCCCACCCCTTCAGCCTGTATCTCTGTCACCAACCAACTTCCCAGCTATTTACTTCATCCCTCCCCCTCCCGGTTTCACCCATCACCTTGTGTTTCTCTCCCCACTTCCCCGCCTTTTAAATCTACTCCTCATCTTTTTTTCTCCAGCCCTGCCAAAGGGTCTGGGCCCAAAACGTCGACTGTACTCTTTTCCATAGATGCTGCCTGGCCTGCTGAGTTCCTCCAGCATATTGTGTGTGCGTGTGTGTGTGTGTGTGTGTGTGTGTGTGTGTTGCTTGGATTTCCAGCATCCGCAGATTCCCTCTTGTTAGTAGTAAGCTGTAATAGATTTAATGTGAGTTAACCGTTATCAAGAGTGTAAGTAGAAAATCCATGAGGTAAATGCCAGGGTTTTGTCCTGTGCCAGTACTGGGGCACCAGCCATAAACACTGAAGAAATGAAAGTTTAAACTTCCACCTAAAGTGATTTACTCTCCTTCTCAGGCTGTACATCACTCAATGTTTTAAGGATCTACAATTCTTTACAATATCAATATGTCGTTATTCCCTTGGCCAGAGTCTGGGACGCAGCAGCCAAAGGTAGCAATTGCCATTGTAAAGAAACAAAAATGACGTTGTATGGATAGAAATGAGAAGGAACACCTCTCACTTCACAAGAAGTGACACAACAAATTGATGAAGGCAGAACGGTGGATATATGTATGGATTGTAGTAAGATTTTCGACAGGTTTGCCAGGGTAGGCGCATTCAGAAGGCCAAGAGGCATGGGATCCAGGGAAACTTGGCCGCGTGAATTTAATTGGCTTGTTCACAGAAGGCAAAAGGTGGTCGGCGGAGCATATCCTGCCCGGAGATTAGATTAGATTAGATTCAATTTTATTGTCATTGTGGAGAGTACAGATACAAAGCCAATGAAATGCAATTAGCATCTGACCAGAAATGCAAAGAATACTGTTATTAACAAAATAACTGCGAATAAAAAGTAAGTGCTACAGCACACAAATATAAAAGTACTGAAACAGTATAATATGGGTGCAATACTGCTTAGCACTGTGATGTGAGGTTCAGCAGGGTCACAGCCTCAGGGAAGAAGCTCTTCCGGTGCCTGCTGGTGCGGGAGCGGAGGCTCCTGTAGCGCCTACCGGATGGGAGGAGAGTAAAAAGTCCATGGTTAGGGTGAGATGCATCCCTGATAATGCTTTTCACCCTGCTCAGGCAGCGTTTATGGTAGATGTTCTCAATGGTGGGCAATTGTGTGCTGATAATCCACTGGGCAGTTTTCACCACACGCTGGAGTGCTTTGCAGTCCGATTCGGGACAATTGCCATACCACACTGAGATGCAGTTGGTGACTATGCTCTCAATGGTACAGGAGTAAAAGTCCGTCAGTATCCTGGGACAGAGGTGAGCTTTCTTGATGCTCCACAGGAAATAAAGGCACAGTTGCGCTTTTTTGATCAGGATGGAGGAGTTCAGGGACCAGGTGAGATCCTTGGAAATGTGGACACCAAGGAATTTGAAGCTTGATACACGCTCCACTACAGCTCTGTTGATGTAGGTGGGGATGTGAGTGTGGCTCCTAGCATGCCTGAAGTCCACAATGATCTCCTTGGTCTTCTGGGTGTGTTAAGGGCCAGGTTGTTGTCAGCACACCACGCGGCCAGGTGCTGGACCTCGTCCCTGTAGGCCGTCTCGTCGTCCCCACTGATCAGGCCAACCACCATGGTGTCATCTGCGAACTTGATTATGGAGTTACAACTACATACAGGAATGCAGAGATTGATGACCAGTGGCATTCAGCAGGGATCTGTTCTGAGATCACGGCTCTTTGTGATTTTTATAAGTGACTTAGATGAGGATGTGCAAGGTTGACATGAGGGATCACAGTGTTTTGGATAATGTAGAGGTTTATTGCAGGCAACAAAGCAGGGGTTCCCAACCTTTCTTATGCCATGGACCCCTACCGCGAACCGAGGAGCCTGTGGACCCCCGGGTTGGGAACCTCTGCTACAAGGACATTGACAGATGCAGACCTGGGCTGGGAAGGGGCAGATGGGGTTCAATCAGAAAAGTGTGCAGAGATACACATCAGATGGATGAACTTGAAGACACAGTACAGAGTTAATGGCAGGATGAGCAGTATGGAGCTTGGGATCCATACCTGTAGATCTCCCAAAGCTACCACGCAAGTTGATAGGGCGGTTAAGAAGGCATATTATGTGTTGGCCTTCATTAGTCAGAGACTGGGGTCAAGAGACACAGGGCAATGTTGCAAATCTGGTTTGGCTGCACCTGGAGTATTGTGTTTGGTTCTGGCCACCTCATTATAGGAAGGACGTGGAAGGCTTAGAGAGGGTGCGGAGCAGGTTTACCAGGATGCAGCTTGGAATAGAGGGCATGTCTTATGAGGGAAGGCTGAGTGAGCTGGGGTCTTTCTCTTTGGGAGGAGAACCAGAGATGACATGATAGAGGTGTCTCAGATGATAAGAAGCATTCATAGAGTGGACGTCCAGCACTTTCCCCCCACCCCCAGGGTAAAAATGGCTAATCCAAGATTGGAAGAAAATAAAGATGGGATATCAGAGGTAGTTCCCCCCCCCCACCCCCCGACCGCCGCACACGAGTATAGTGGGTGTTAGAGGTGTTGGTACAGGTATTTAAGATAGCACTCCTTTTTTTTTTTATCTCATCCATGTTCCCATGTGGGAAGGAAGTATTACAATGTTCTTGGAGTAAGTGAAAAGGTCAGCAAAACAGCGTGGGCCGAAGGGCCTATACTGTGCTATACTGTTCAATATTCTATGCTCTATGTCAGCCTTGCTTTCCTCTAAACACCCTCAAAGAAGAGCTGTTCATATGTAAGCAGAGGCTCCTGACATCCAAAGATGGGTGACAATGGTGCTACAGTTAAAAAAGAGTCAACATTACTAAATATATTGACCACATGACACTACGTAAAGACACGCACTCTTTATTCTTTTGTATATATTATGAATAGAGTGTATTGTTGACATTTATAGCAAAACTTTTTAACATGCAAAATACCACTTGCCGCTCTAAATATTCACCGTGAGTATGTAGTCACAGTCCTCTGAAAAAGAGAGATCCAAAAGTTTAATCGCGAGTCAAGAAATTTCTCAACCCAAAATAGCCAACCCTATAACTGGAGGCCATATTTCCTTCTCATTTATTCTGAAGCTAGTTTCTCTCCATCTATCCCATCATTGTTTTTAAAAGGATGAGTCATCACCCCTCATTTTAAACTCCAGCGAATACAGGCCTTAAGTGCTTCTTGTAAGCCCCTCAACCCAAGAACAACTCCAGTAAGTTTATGAGACATTGTCTCAAATATACATGCATCCTTCTTCAGATCTGGAGACCCAAAATGCAAAGAGAACTCCACACGTGTATCACCAAGTCTTTGTACAATCGCAGCAAGATTTCAACTCTAGAGCAACGTACTAGCTTCCTACATTCCTGATTGTAATTGCATGTTAATTGTACATCTAGCATGTACTAATACACACAGGTTTTTTAAATTCACTGACATCTACTAGATTGTCACTTAAAGATATTCATTTAATTCTCCATAGCACTAAATAGCCTGATTTTCCACAAAGGTTTTTTGCAGGTGCTGGAAATTTTGAGTGACATGCACAAAATGTTGGCAGGACTCAGTTCCCTCAGCATTTTGTGTGTTGCACACTTTCTCCACATTGTATTAGGCCCGCCAATCTCCTGATCACTTACCTACTCGAATAACACTCTTGGAACAAACAAGTGCAGATGATGGAACTCTGAAACAAAAACAGAAAGAGTCAAGGATGTTTGTTCTGATGAAGGGTGAATAACCTATGAAGTTAACTCTGTTTCTCCCTCCACGGATGCTGCCTTCTCTAATGCATCTTTCCACCATTTTGCTCTTTAAGTTTGTTTTTCTTTTAATTCCTGCTCACTTTCCTGCCCGTCTTTGTTCATCACAGAACCTAAATACATAATTCTGCCCAAGTCATCAACAGAGATTCATTTACTCTACCTCTAAGGCCATTACCAAATTTTTCACCCACACTAACATGATAGTGGGGCCTTATTTTGCGGAGGAACCATTCTTGTGGTACCTTATCACAGTTCTTTTAAGAAGTCGAATGTATTAAAACCATTAGCTTCCCCTTAACTCACTCTGTGATGGAGAGCACTCAGTAAACCTACACCGTACAAATGAGCATTTACACACACAAGGCCTTGTCATTCTGCTGTCATTGTGCTGAGTGTGCGCACTTCAATATCTTCCCCCGGTAAATTCTAATAATGGGTCCTAAACCGAGTTGTTGCGCTCATGTTGGCTTTATGGTTCCTTTCTCGCCATTCACGGTGGAATATTCCGTTTTGTTAGTGATAGGGATGTGTGAACGTGTATCTGTTGTCTGTACACTGCATTTAATGACAGTGCATTGTGGAGTGCATCATATTCTGATTCATGTGCCGTATTAAGTTAACTCTGTGGGTAATCGAAGATGGTATGTCCTGGTGCCTAAAAACAGGGCACCTCACTCTCTGGAGAGAGAGTGGGAGAGTGGGAGAGTGGGAGGTTGGGAGAGTGGGAGAGTGGGATGGATAGATAGATAGATAGATAGATAGATAGATAGATGCCAGGAGTTCACATTAAACATAAATGTATGTTTTGGTAGATACCTTTTTGTAAATATTAGCAACACACACAAAAAATGCTGGTGAACACAGCAGGTCAGGCAGCATCTATAGGAAGAGGTACAGTCGACATTTCAGGCCGGGACCCTTCGTCAGGACTAACTGAAAGAAGAGATAGTAAGAGATTTGAAAGTGGGAGGGGGATGGGGCGATCCGAACTGATAGGAGAAGACAGGAGAAGGAGGGCCAAGAGCTGGGAAGTTGATTGGCAAAAGGGATACGAGGCTGGAGAAGGGAGAAGATTATGGGACGGGAGGCCTAGGGAGAAAGAAAGGGGGGGGGGACCCAGAGGATGGGCAAGGAGTTATAGTGAGAGGGACAGAGGGAGAAAAAAAAGGGGGGGGGGGGTGGAATAAATAAATAAATAAATAAGGGATGGGGTACGAAGAGGAGGTGGGGCATTAACAGAAGTCAGAGAAGATGGCATGAACATTGACTTCTAAAACTTCCATTAATGCCCCACCTCCCCTTTGTACCCCATCTCTTATTTATTTATTTATATATTATGAATATTTTTTTTTTCTCCCTCCCCCCCTTTTTTCTCCTTCGCCTGATGAAGGGTCTCAGCCTGAAACGTCAACTGTACCTCTTCCTATAGATGCTTGAATTTCCAGCATCTGCAGATTTCCTCATGTTTGCGTTTTTGTAAATATTGGCGGTTTTCTTTTGCTAATTTTTGTAAGTTTGATTTTTGATGCACTCTTACATGAAAGTGCTAAGTGACTCCAGCCATGTTTAATCTACATATCGTAACCCACTCCACAAGTTACATCCTCAACACATGCCATTACATTTGTCAAACATGACTTCACTTTCAGAAAGTTAGGTTTATGACGTTCCAAGTGCCCTGTTACAACACCCTGACAAGTGATGTCAGGCCGAGTGACCTGTTATTCTTTACTTTTTTTCCTTCTCTCTCCTTTTTTTGTGGAGTACTGTCAAAAACTGATTTTGCTAACCTCCAATCAGATCCTTCCTGAATATATGATCTTCCAGAATTCCCTGCTAGATTGTAAAATTCCAAAACGCAAGTCATTGAATCCTGAGAATCTATTGTATTTTAGGCCCTTTCATTTCCGCAGGACTTACCCCTTGCAAACATTAGCTTTCTCTTTCTCATTAGATTCATGATCCCCCCCCATACTTTTTGGTGTATTGAATTCATTGCGCCGTAGACTGTGAAGACAGATGGAGAATATTTGTTTAATATCTCAGCCAATTCCTTATTCCAAAAAATTACTTTTTTTGTTTCTGGTTCATTTGCTTTTGCAGCTTTCTTGTTTGTTGACACAGCTCCAATGGCTCTTTAATAAGGGCCAGGACTTCAGACCCAAAGTCTGCACTTAAGCCTGATTTATACTTCTGCGTCAACGCATCGCCATAAGGTCTGCATCACCGCAAACCCTATGCAAAGCCGACGCGGAACCCTATGCCAGAGCCTGCGTTGCTGCGACGCACACCTCTCCCAAAATGTAACCGCGCGTTGCAGCAACACAGACCGTAAGAACTGTGGTTGGTCTGCTTGGCAGCATCGCACTTCATCCTACGCTGCAACAGCTTCCCATTGAGTGACTGAAGGGCAGGGAAGGGACTCTGGCTGCAATGCTTTCCATAAAGCTTTACAGACCTCCGAAATTATGGAGGACACATTTCACTTTGACGAGAAAAGATGCTCACTTCTTGTTTACCCTGAGAAGACTACCATGACCATGAAGCCTTGTGCAGGCAGGTGAGTGCGCATGCGTGATGTGCGCGAATTGCAGAGCGACGCAGACACACCAACACACAAGTATAAAGGCTCACAATGCGCGTAGGCCACTTGCGTAGGTTACGGCATCCAGTTAACGCAGAAGTATAAATCAGGTTTTAGCTACACATCTCCTTGGGATTCCAAGTGCCCAACAGGAGGGGGGAGTTGAGGAGAAGGCAGCAACTTACACATTGCCACCCTTGTGCTGCACTGAGATTCCTCAATGAGTTTGACAGAGCTGTACTAACTTTCACAGACTTCAGACTTCCCAGCTCTCAGGCCACTGAACTTCAACTCTGTAGCTGCATTCAAATGAACAGGAGACATAGGTCATGACAAAAAGTTCACTTCAACTTTTTTATATAAATTTGCTTCCGTTCTTTTTGATGATTACTAAGAGTGATGTTGTGTCTTAACATCTTTAAATTAATAATTAAATTTTTAAATGTGCATTTTTATAGTTTCCAAATCCCAAGTTGGTTTTGAATATTCACGAACGTAAAAATATTCAAAGAGGGTAACACTATTAGCAGCTAATGAGCCTGGGGCACGCCATCACTGGCTGTCAAAGCCCTTCTGTGGGTGTAGCTGGTTATCTGTCTGGGGTAGCACCAATTCTGCTCTCCCCTCGTCCATACAACCTTCACCTTCCAGGACCTGAGAGGCTTATTGCTGAAGTCCACTTTCTACCACAGCTGCATGACCTCTCCAACGGGTCAGAGTTGTTGGTGATAAAATTTAAACTTTAAACAAATATTCTTTGCTGAGCTTTTTGTTGTAAACATGAACCACTATCCAGTTTTTAAATGTAAATTTCAAGCAGCCATCAGTTTGAAGCTAAAGGCAGAGTTTTGAAAAGTGACCAAGAGAGTTGGCTCTCCAAACATTATGTCACTTAGCACATAAAACATGGCTTCAAATTGGAATATGTCTGTGCTCAGAGGGTCAGTGCTCACAGCATTAATTGTGGCTGCTTGAGCTTTCTGTTGCCAGAAGCTTTTAAGACCATCTGTGCGAGATACTTTGTCCCAGCAAAGGTATCTGGAAAACATCACATGCAGATGATGTCATCTAGTAGAAAATAGTATAGCTACCAACAAAATTTGGGGATTGTTAGGAATAACAAGCAGAAAGACAGGAAGATGTGTTTACAGAAAGAAGGGCCAGAATTCATTCCTCAAACTTCAGTTTCTGCGATTGATGACTCGTTCGTCTGCAACTCATTGCTATGTTCTTCTAGTTCGTAAAAATTGTACCTGTGTTTGGAAATCATTTTTAGTTTGTAAATCTTCCGTAATTCGGAAATCTTTTATAAATCAGAAATCTCCAAAAGTGTTAAATGTGTATGAAGAGTTATTTACAAACATGTGTCATTAAAAATAAAGTAATTGTGTTTAAAACTACGTTATTCAATGGAAGTATCTCCTCCTTGGTAGGGAGAGGGAGATCCACCAATAAAGCTGGCGGCATTCACAGCTAAACCTTACCTCAGAGACTAGATGGGGAAGTTTACACCACACGCTGCATCCGCAAAGCAAACAGCATTATGAAGGACCCCACGCACCCCTCATATAAACTCTTCTCCCTCCTGCCATCTGGAAAATGGTACCAAAGCATTCAGGCTCTCACGACCAGACTATGTAACAGTTTCTTCCCCCAAGCCATCAGTCTCCTCAATACCCAGAGCCTGGCTTGACACCGACCTACTATACCCTCTACTGTGCCTGCTGTCTTGTTTATTATTTATTATTATTTATTGTAGTGCCTGCACTGTTTTGTGCACCTTACGCAGTCCTGGATAGGTCAGTAGTCTAGTGTAGTTTTTGTGTTTTTTCTTATGTAATTCAGTATAGTTTTTGTATTGTTTCATGTAGCACCATGGTCCTGGAAAACGTTGTCTCATTTTTACTATGTTCTGTACCAGCACTTATGGTTGAAATGACAATAAAAGTGACTTGACTTGACTTGACTTGATTTGAAACCGGTCCTTGAAGTGTAGGTAGATACAGTATAACCTCTCTATAGTGAGGGTACCTGTAGATATCTATATCAAAACTGGTTTAAAATCTTCTCTGTTTGGGGCTTTGTGGCCAGAGAACCCAATACCATCACAGAACAAAGCCCATTCCACAGCACTGGCTATCCAGCTGGGTTCAGCACAGTTCAGTTGGTGACTATCCTCGTGGAATGGCTCTCCATACTAAGCTAAACATCCTGCTGTGTACACCAGACCTTTTAACATACATTCAGCCTCTGAACTGTTCAATCCTATGTCAATTTGCACACTGCTAAATATCTGTGAAGCCGTGTACTAACTTTATGCATAATTATTTATACTCTTTCAGTCGAACCTCGTTCAGTTTGCTGGTCCCTATATGTACAATAGCAGCTGGATCCACCGTCTCCCTCGCCAGTTCCAAAAAGATTTCATTTCCTCACACCCTGCCAGGTCGTGCAACATTTAGAAACCCAGTAGAGGCCACAGACAACAACATCTAGACCGGGCTACCCAACTTGTTTTAAGCCATTAACTGAGGGCTCTCTGGACCACAGGTTGGGAACCCCTGATCTAAACCAACCCTAAGCTGTCCCATCTATTCCTCTCCACCCCACCTCCATACGTTTTATACTGCCCACTATCACCTTACACTATTTCTACAACATTTGATTAGCTTCAAAAGCATTGGTCAGATGACCTGTATTCCTTGTAGACTTTGAGGTCATTGTTATAGGCAGCAGGGATCCAGCATCTGTAGGGCAGGACAAAAATCAAATCATTGCTTTCTCTGACCCACTGGACACAATCCCCTGTCACTGACCATTAACCAAACATAAACCTCTACCTAACCCATGCCTCATGATCAGACTGTGCAGGTTATCCTTCCCCTTGCCGATGCACCACAATATCCGCAGATCAGTATTTCTGAGCCAATGTTTCTCAACAAGCAGTTATATAAGGCCAAGGTTAATATTCAAGAACTCACTGCGGTTGAGTTAATCACAACTATTAATAGTTTATCAGCACAAATTGGGTCCTGCTAAAACAAGCAGGGATTAAGATTTACCAATAGTTACATGCTAGCTTTTCAAAATTCCTCAATAAAAAATGCCCTTCTGTTTCCTTTCCATTGGTGGAAAAACTTTGCCATGTTTACCAGTGCGTACAGTTAATCACCTTCTGCTCATTCTTTGAGAAGATCATAATGATCGAACCAATAAAGGAACAGGCAACTTCAAAAGGGTAGTTTCTTCACTGTTGCGTTCTGTGAAGGAAGGTACAGAAACCTAATGTCCCACACCACCAGACTGAAGAACAGCTAATTCCCTACAAATGCTGACCATTCTAATCACTTTGCATGAAACTGGACTTTGTTTTTCTTTGTTCTAATTGTTTTGCAATAATTAAACTCTTCCTGCTGTAGCATAATTACCTATGCACTAGGCAAAATTCCTCTAGTTCACTCAGATCTGCAGTTGTTTGCTGCATGAATATTTAAATCTATGCTTCTATTTACATTTAAATTAAGTTTCTACTGCATAATAGGAGCAGATATACACAATATGGTAGAAATCTTTAAGCAGATTATTGGCATAGAAATCTTAACACTGAAATGAACAATATGATTTTAAGGCTTCAGTAAATTGCAATATAATGATTCAATAGGAATACCACAAGCTCATTTGATTGAGTGTCTTTGAATGAGCTCTACATTGACTGTCGCTTGTGGAATTTATTATTTTTAGCCTTTGGATTAATTTTACAATACAGCGAGGCCTAGTGACACAGCATTTATCACAGTTCAGTTAATAACAAGCTCAGATCTTCAGAACAAACCCACGTAAAGTTACTATGTCATTTTAAGATCTTTGGCAAACAATAATCATCAGAGGTCAATGGACATTCTGATGGAAGTTCCTGTCCTTAATTATGGGCACAAAATATTACTGACACAGACAGTGACTTTGGTTTGTTTCAAGATGTCTTAAGTTTTAGTGTTTAAGACCTGTGGGTCTACAAAATAAAAAACTCTAAGAGGTTCTATTTATATTATCAGACATTGGGATACATATTGTATATGTATATTTACACATGTAATTAAACTCATTTGAGTGTTTAAACATTATACACAGAGATGACATTAATGGTGTGAAAAAACCAACACATTGTTCTGATGTATGCTGCTTATTAGCCTTGTCATTATTTTAAATTATAGCCACTTAGTGCTGAAATATTGAGGTCAGTGGCCTTCAACTACAGACCAAAAGACAATTTTTATTTGCAGTTTCAGCAGTTCATTTAAATATAGAATTTTTTTTATTATGTAATAGTTAATCTAATAGTTATTGCACTGGGAGAGTTAAGACCAACTGTGTTGCTCAGGTGAAGGAGGAGTAGAGGGCAGGAAATAATTGGACCAGAATATACAGTCTAATTTCAGACTAATTTTAAACCTTTTAATTTTGTCTTTGCTTTGTATGACACTGTGATTTCCTATGGTAATTAGCTAATCTTAAAGGAATACAAGCAGCAAATCAGTAGCGGATAACTTCAAGTACGCCACATTTCTCTCCGCCACTGGTAGTATCTATAGAAGGGGGGGGGGGTGACTCAAGAAAGCAACAGGTATCATCAAAAATACCCTCCATATGGACCGTGTCATCTTTTCATAGATACCTTCAGGCAGGAGGTACAGAAGCCTGAAGTCCCACACCACAAGGTTCAAGAACAGCTCTTTCCCTTCAAACATGGACCACTCTGATCACTGTAAAGTAAAATTTATTATCAGAGTACATACGTGTCACCACATACAACCCTGAGATTATTTTTCTTGTGGGCATACTCAGCAAATCTATAGAATAGTAACTGTAAACAGAATCAATGAAAGAGCAAGAGCGGAGAAGACAACAATTTGCGCAAATGCAAAGGTAAATAAATAACAAGAGCGTGAATTAGCAAGATAAAGAGAATTTAAAGTGAGATACAGGCTGTGGGAACACCTCAATGATAGGGCAAGTGGGTGTAGTTATCCTCTTTGGTTCAAGAGCCTGATGGTCGAGGGGTAGTAACTGTTCTTAAACCTGGTTGTGCGAGTCCTAAGCGTTATGTACCTTCTACCTAATGGCAGCAACCGCTTTACCATAGATTACTTTGCACTAAGATAGTTTTTTTAAATTTTGTTTTAATTGTTTTCTTGTAATAATGCTATCTTCCTGTGATGCTGTTGCAAGTCAGTTTATCGTTGCACCTGTTCATACATGTAATTGTGCATACGATGATAAGTTTGAAATTAAACAAACATTTAAATTTTAAGAATTAGCTGGAGGACAAAGCTAGCAACATTGAATTGGCTGGCTTCAAGTAGAAATGAGCAGATATATAAACATAAGAACATAAGAAACAGGAGCAGGAGTCAACCATCTGGCCCTTTGAGCCTGCTCCACCATTCAATAAGATCATGGCTAATCTGATCATGGACTCGTCCCCACCTACCAGCCTTTTCCCCATAATCCTTAATTCCCCTACTATGCAAAAATCTGCCCAACCTTGTCTTAGTATATATTTACTGAGGTAATTAACTGCTTCATTGGGCAGTGAATTCCACAGATTCACCATTCTTTTGGAAAAACAGTTCCTCCTCATCTCTGTAAACAATTTCATGCATTATGATGTTGAAAGTTTTTTGTTCGGGTTTCTTGAAGCATCAGAACTTCAGGTTACAAAACTTGGTATCACTGTGTGACCACCAAAGGCAAAATGCATTTGCAGCAAAGTTTACAAATGTGGGTTCCAATTTAAATTTTGGTGCAGGAATTTTAAGATAATACAAACTTCTAAGACATGAAGTGCAAATGAACAAACATTTTTAATAATACTGTAGAGTTAATTTGCCCTGTGATAATGTCACGGGACAAAAGATTGTTTCAGGATCTACTCAAACAGGTTAATAGCCTTTATATTGTCCAATGTTGGGATATTGATCATTTTCAATGTACTTTCACTTATGTTGAAGCACTCAGGGCAATGTAGTCTTCTGCCGATGAGCCAGTAAGACAGAATCATTATGTGGATGTGCTGCAGTGTATTAAGTTTTGTAAAAAACATTGGATGAAAGTCTGAGCAATTCCAAGTTGCTCTTTAACTCTTTGTGGGCCCGCAGCACGTAAGGTGTCTGCAAGAGTTAAACAGTACAGGTTTCTTAAATGTTTGCTGACAGCAGCTGGATTCCTTCTGGCCTCAAGCCCAGTGACATGAGAACAAAAGATCAAAGAGTTAGTCTATCTCTGAGTGTCTCGCTCTGCTTGTGGATTGAACCCCTATTTATCGAGGCACCTTCTGCTCTGCTCTTGGGGCCAGCTAGACTGAGGAATTATGATTGATCAGTGCCTCGATGGATGCAGGGTGATTTCGTGAGTCAGAATCTGGAACTCCCCAACAACAGTGACAATCAAGTCCCCCGAGGACAGCAACAATCAATTGAAGATTAAGAATCGTGAGTCCTGAAATCCTTGTAACTTACTACGTAGTATTTAGAGTGATTTATTTGTGTTTTCTGTTTTATGATAAGGTTTAAGCTAGTTTGTTGTGCTTGTATGCTTATTACCATATCCCCTGGACACTCGAATTGTTTGGGTCTGATCAACCCAGCCCATTGCATTAGGGAGCACAACTGCATTCTTCGAAGATCCAGCTATCATTCCTTCACCCTTCGTTCATTTATTTGCAGATTTCCTGAAAAGTGGCCAGAGAAGCAAAGCTGCAGAGCCAAAAATGACATATTTTAGCTAAAATGTCAAACAGAGACCTCGCATGCATTGTTCAAGTGGCAAATGACATAACTGAAGGGAAATCCTCGGAACTCCTTCCAAGCAATTAACTGATGGATATTCACTTTCCAGGGCCTGAGAGGCTTATTGCTAACCTCATGACCTTTCCAAAGGGTCAAGGTTATTTGTGAGAAAGTTGAGGCCTCAATCAAATATTCCTTGCTCAAGCTCCTGTTGTAAACAAGAACCAGTCTTCACTTCTTAATGCAAATTGCAGGCAGTAATCTGTTTGAAGTTAATAGGCTGACTGCTAAGAGATGTAGTTCATAAAGTGAAGTGACCATGAAATTTCTTCTCTGCATTAGCCAAATGCAAGACATTGGGGTTATGTTAATTGGCATGCATTAAACCAGGCAACTACAGCTAAGTTATTTGCACTATTGCCCCCAGAAGCTTTTAGACCATCTAAAAGCAAATTACTTTGTCCCAGCAAAGGTGTCTGGAAAACGTCATATGCAAATTATGTTATCTAGTAATAACAGTGTAAATATTTGGAAGCATTTGGGGATCATTAGGAATGACAAAGAAAATGAAAGAAAGACAGGGTGACAGACAGAATAACTAGGGTTCATCCCTTAGCCCTCAGCTTCTGTGATGGATGGCTTTCACCTACAATTTGTTGATGTGTTATTTTGTTTGTAAGAATTGTACCTGTGTTTGCAAGTCCTCTGTAGTTTGTAGACCTTTTGTAATCCAGAAATCTTTTATAAATCAATCTTCTGTGAGTGCTAAACGTGTGTTAAGTATGATTTGTCTATACTTAGATGTTCATCATTAAAAATAAAATAATCTCAGGAGAGCCCAACTTTAAATGTATGGAAGGAAATTACAATGGACATTTACAAAATTAGATTAGATTATGAGGATTATGAGATTATTGTCATTTAGTAATGCATGCATTAAGAAATGATACAATATTCCTCAGGTGTGATATCACAGAAACACAGGACAGACCAAGACTAAAAAACTGACAAAAACCACATAATTGTAACATATAGTTACAACAGTGCAAACAATACCGTCACTTGATGAAGAACAGGCCATGGCACAGTAAAAAAGTTCAAAGTCTCTCGAAAGTCCCACATCTCACGCAGACGGGAGAAGGAAGAAAACTCTCCCTGCCATACCCAACCACAGTCCGACTCTGAGTTGTCCGAAAACTTCGAGCCTCCGACCAGCCCTCCGACACCAAGCACTGAGCACCATCTCTGCCGAGCGCTTCGACCCCAGCCTCAGTCGCCAGCAGCAGGCAAAGCCAAGGATTTTGCGGCCTTCCCTCCGGAGATTCTCGATCGCACGGTAGCAGCGGCAGCGAACCAGGCATTTCAGAAGTTAATCCAGATGTTCCTCCGTGCTCTCACAGCTGTCTCCATCAATGGGGAAGATAACAGCACTTGTTAATTATAAGTGGGAACAATTTGATTCATACTGGGAAAAATGGTGCGACTACGTAACACCTCACAGGCCTGATTTTATTCTCACAAGTTAATGAATATGTTGTTTAAAAAAACACTCCCTACCCTGTACATAGATCAAAGTTGCTGGTGAACACAGCAGGCCAGGCAGCATCTCTAGGAGGAGGTACAGTTGACGTTTCAGGCTGAGACCCTTCGTCAGGACTAACTGAAGGAAGAGTTAGTAAGAGATTTGAAAGTGGGAGGGGGAGGGGGAGATCCAAAATGATAGGAGAAGACAGGAGGGGGAGGGATGGAGCCAAGAGCTGGACAGGTGATTGGCAAAGGGTATATGAAAGGATCATGGGACAGGAGGCCCAGGGAGAAAGACAAGAACTACTCTGTACATAGTTCTCTTCTTTCGATTGTTCTTTCTTTCCTCTCCTTTCTATAAGTGTATACCTCAGATAAATATTATGTGGAGATTTGTGACAAACATGATTATATGATATATATGTACAGTATCTGAAATACATATTACGGAAATGTTTGTTTGATGATGAAATTCAATAAAAAATAAATTTAAAAAAAATCTGAGTTTAATCTGCATCATAAACTGGAAGTATCTGCTCCTTGGTAGGGAGGGGAGACCCAGCACTCAAGCAGTACACATTGGCAGCTAAACCTTGCCACAGTGATTAGACGGGAGTAAGTCTGCGAGGAGTAGATCGATACCATTTAATCCTCCCTAGAGTGCAGTTATCTGTGGATATCTACAATCAGATAGCGTTTAAATTCTTCTTTTGAGTTTAGAGCTTTGTAGATTGGGAATCCAGTGTCATCATACAACTTGGAATGCAAACATTTTTTTAAAAAGTTGTTGTTATGGGATCTGCTGTGCATAGTTTGCCATTTCCTGCACTCCCCAAATTTCAGAAGCACATCTGTATTTTTTGCAAATGAAAGTAATGGCTACCAGAAAACTTGTGCAATGACTCTCGATGATGCCACATATTCAGTCAGCACCTTCCTCCCCACTGCTCACACCTCAATATCACATGAAGCTGACCGCCTGCCCAGACTGTCTCAGCAGGTGACCAGCCATGCCAACACATCTTGTGTGCCATTCTGAACAACCGACCTACAACACAACTTCTGAAATTGGGAACTGCTGCTTCCTTGTCAAATGTTGCACAATGCAGTAATCAGCGCTCAGTACAGATTTTTCCCCCCTTTATCTGTAACCTATTCAACAAACAAGTATCGAATATTTGGCTTTGTCAGCTTTCTGCATTTGTAGTACAAGGGTGTGAGAGCATCTGCAGACTGCAACCATCCCGTTTTGCTCAGTTACATATTAGTAGGACAAACAAAAGTTTCATGAATGTCATCTACTTGTGCAAAAAAAAATCCTCACAATAACCTTACTGAATGTCCTGCACTCGTTTTTAGAGATAAAATCGATATAAAACTTTTTCATTAGCAACCTACATCTTTGGTAAAGTTTATGCAATACATATAAGAATTTTGTCCCTTTTGAGACTTTAGTTCCTGGACTTACTGCATTGGATGTTTAAACAGAAACATCATGTATGGTTTAATACAAAGATAAAGGCATCCGTTAGTCTTGCGAGACCATGGATCTGCACCTGGAAAGTCTTCACTCTCCAGGGCGCAGGCCTGGGCAAGGTTGTATGGAAGACCGGCAGTTGCCCATGCTGCAAGTCTCCCCTCTCCACGACACCGATGTTGTCCAAGGGAAGGGCACTAGGGCTGATACAGCTTGGCACCAGTGTCGTCGCAGAGCACTGTGTGATTAAGTGCCTTGCTCAAGGACACAACACGCTGCCTCGGCTGGGGCTCGAACTCACGACCTTCGGATCGCTAGTCGAATGCCTTAACCACCTGGCCACTTGCCCACATAATACAAAGGTAGCTTTGACAAATCATTAGCACCAAATGCCGGAGCATCTCAGTAGGTCAGGCAGCATCTACGGAAAGGAATAAACAGTCAAACATTTTGGGCGGAGATCCTTCCTCAGGACTGGAAAGGAAGGGTGAAGGTGCTGGAAAGAAAAGGTAAGGGGTAGAGGAAGAAGGAGAGCTAGATCATGATTGGTGAAGCTGGGTGTGTGGGAAAGGTCAAGGGCTGGAGTGGTAGGAATCTGATGGGAGAGGAGAGAGGATCATAGGAGAAAGGGAAGAAGGAGGAGGAGGTGGTAAGCAGGTGAGAGGAGGTGAGAGGTCATAGTGGGGAATAGAAGAAGTCTGGAGGGAGAAAATATTTTTTAACTGGTAGGAGAAATCAATATTTCCTGCCATCAGGTTGGTGGCTACACAGATGGAATATAAGGTTTTGCTCCTCCACCCTGATGGTGGCCTCATCTTGGCACAAGAGGAGGCCATGGACCAACATGTCAGAATGGGAAAGGGAATGTTTGGCCACCGGGAAGTTCTGCTTTTGGTGGATGGATCTGAGTTGCTCTACGAATCAGTCACCCAATTTACAACAGATCTCACCAATGTAGAAGAGGCCGCATCAGAAACTCTGCCTTCAACTCTCACCTTCTAACTATCCTCCTTCCTCTCCCCCTACCTTTTTATTCTGGTGTCTTCCCCGTTCCTTTCCAATCCTGAAGAAGTATCTCGGCCTGAAACACCGACTGCTTATTCATTTCCACGGATGCTGCCTGACCTGCTGAGCTCCTCCAGCACTTTGTGTGTGTTGCTTTGGATTTCCAAGCATCTGTAGACTTTCTCATGTTTATGATTTGGCAAATCAGAGCTTAAAAAAGTTTAATCGCAGGTTATATTAAAAAAACTGCAAATATATAACATTAGTATGAGCCTCGATGACAAGCAGGATTCAGGGCTGAAGAAGCTCACATCAAGTAGAGCAGTTCAAAGTCTTCTGAACACTTATCTTTTCTTCACATTGCAATATGGCCTCAAAGTTCTTTTCAACACCAGTTATAAACAAGGCTTTGACAATTTTGACAAAAATCCAATTTCATCTTAAGTACAAACTGTTTTTCCTCACAGCAATATTGAACCTCAAAGACTTTAAAGTTCAGATGATGACACTAAATTCCAAAGCTTTATTAAATGAATCCGTTAAGTCTTATTACTTGAACCCCTTTGAGTATTTCTGCTGTTGACTACCAAATTATAACAAGATTAGTCCTTTTCATCGCACTCATAAAATCCTAATACATTATTATAAAATTGTTCCTACTATAGGATTTTTATTATTTTTTTCATTACTTATAACCATAATTTCCCATAATATCATTTTCAGAACTAGAAGCCAATACCAAATTGACCTACTGCTCTACGAGGAAGTTTCTTTTCGTATAGATTATGCAGAAAGATATAGAAATAACCTATGTTCCCATGGCCTGAGGCTTTTGCACTGTGTTCTGATCGTCTCTGCTTTATCAGCAATCCACAAAGAGGCCCTGTAAGCATCTTGCCTAACCAAGAAATTCAAAATGATCTTCAACTTGCCAGAATCCAGTGCCCCTCAGTCAAACTTCCAGCCTTTTCCACAGATGCGCTTGTTACTCAAGGCTGCCCTGCAGTCAGTGACTGACAAAGCTGCCTGGTGCTTCCTCGGATGGGAGAACCAAGAACAGGCAGTTACGGTCAGAGTAACACACACAAAATGCTGAAGCAACTTAGAAAGTCAGGCAGTATCTCTGGAGAGCAATAAACAGTCATAATTTTAGAGCGAGACCCTTCAACACCACTGATGAAGGGCCTTCAAGTTCTGATGAAGGGTCTGGAGAGAGACACCAGCTGTTTCTTCCTCTCCATAGCTGCTGCTTGACCTGCTGAACATTTTGAGTGTGCTGCTCTGGTTTTCCAGCATCTGCAAATGCCTGTGGTTTTTCAGTTACAGTCATAGCTTACAAATCAGACCTAGACTGTTCAGGGTAAGACAAAAAGGCACCCACTCTGCAGAAATGTTGGGCAAATGGAGCTTTCAAAACTGAAATTAATGGATACTTATTAGTTACGGGTATCAATGGATAGGGAGTCAAGAATGGAAATAGTTAATAAGAAGCAGAATAGAGCAATACAACTGGTTTGTTCTTGTGTGATCTTTGATATCATTGAAAGATCATCTTTTCCCTTGGATCTTCTGCTAGATTTCATCATTTGAGTTATGGGATCTTATGGTTTGAATAGTAATAATAGTCATAATATTAAAACAGGTTAGCGCCTTGTGCATGAAACAAGAGAGGTTTATGCACAATTACCCAGAAATTGGATTTATTAACGTGTTATTTTTTATGTGCAAATCACTCGTAAAAGCCATTTTCCTCAAGTTAAATTGCCCTTAAGATCAGGTGAAATCATGCCCTTTAGAAAATTATACTGTGCACTTCAACGTGGTTTTAACGCAGGTCTGCCTTTCTTCCATTATTACACGTACACTCAGGTGTGTGACCATTCGCTCTGTGACCACTTCCGATCTTACTGACGCAAAGTGAAGCCACTGGATGAAACCTACAATTGACCTTGAACAGTCACAGTACAACGAGGCATACATTCTGTTACCAGATGCAATAAGGAGACATTCTCTGTCATCTGGCTAGTTCAAAGTAAATTTTATTATCAAAACACATATATATCACCATGTACAGCCTCAAGATTCATTTTCCTGTGGGCATACTCTGCAAATCTATAGAACAGTAACTACAACAGGATCAATGAAAGATCAACCAGAGTGCAGAAGACAACAAACTGTGCAAATGCAAATATAAATAAATAGCAATAAATAACAGGAACATGAGATAATGGGATAAAAGAGTCTTGAAAGTGAGATCGTTGGTTGTGTGAACATCCCAATGATAGGAAGTGAGTGTAGTTATCCTCTTTTATTCAAGAGCCTGATGATCGTGGGATAGGAACTGTTCCTGAACCTGGTGGTGTGAGCCCTGAGACCCCTGTACCTTCTACCTGCTGTCCTTACAACTTCAAATTTCCCTACAGACCTAGAGCTCCTCAAGTCAGAGGACAGTGCTACAACTCACACTGGTTATTATCTAGCTACTGATTTATCAACTCAATGGATTAAAGTGATTAAAGACTAAGGATTAGATTTATCTATCATATGTACATCAAATGCATCAAAATATACAGTGAAAATGCATCAAATTAAATCAGGGAGGTTTGTGCTGGGCAGCCTGCAAGTATCACCACGCTTCTGATACCAACAGAGCATCCCCACAACTCACTAACCCTAATTGGGTGTTTGACGGTCTTCTTTTTTTTAATGGGTTCTTTAGGTTTCTTTGTTTTGTGGCTGCCTATTAGGAGACAAATGTCAAGGTTGTATAATGTATACATACTTTGTTATGAATGTAATTTGAACTTTGTACATCTTTGGACTGTGGAAGGAAACCAGGGCACCAGGAGGAAAGCCACACAGTCATGGGAAGAATGGACAAACTCTTTTCAGGCAACAGTGGGAATTGAACCCTGATCAGTGAGAGCTGGCACTGTGAATTAAAGCACGAACCTCTACGCTACTGTGTTACCTTGTTACAGTGGTAGCCCCTCTGGCAGTACGCCATTGCTAGAGGTGATATAATGGCAATGACAAGGTTGGGAACATAGGGCAGCACAGTAGCGTGGTGGTTAGCACGTCGCCTTACAGTACCGGCAACCCAGGTTCAATTCCCTCCGCTGTGTGTAAGGAGTTTGTACGTTCTCCCCATGACCGCATGGGTTTCCTCCGGGTGCTTTGGTTTCTCTCAGTCCAAGGACGTACTGATTGGTAGAGAGATTGGTCATTGGAAATTATCCCGTGATTAGGCCAGGGTTATAATGAAGGGCCAGAAGGGCCTATTCTGCACTGTATCTCAATAAGTTAATAAATAAAAGACATACCCAGGAGCGAGCAGGCTCCTTCCACATCCCACTTCTGGCTTTGAGGGTCATGTTTTCCAAGTTGTCAACTCTAAGCACGGCTGTGCTGTGTTATTGAGTCTCCCTTGGTCTTCACCCAATCACAGACATTGCCTTTGATCTCTTTATCCCTTCCCCTGCATCTGAACAGCCATTGACCGGAATCATTCCCTATTTCTCTCTTCACCGATGCTCTCAGACCCACTGAGTGTTTTCTGGCACGTCCTGCTTTTACTTCAGTTTTACCAGTTAGAAAACTCGGTTTCTTAGTCTTCTCGTCTTCAGGGCCATTCGCTATAAACTGTGCCATATGCATTTCCAGTCACAGCTAACCTCAATGGATCAGTCCTCTATAAAGGACGTACACACATATGGTCACACATCCTGTTCTGCAATTGTTACTTCAATATAATGGTCGCTGTAATTGAGAATAAATTGCATTAAATATTCTAAACATCAAATTATTCACATTACACCTAACACTAGAATAATAATTTTAACTACTACAGCTATTATAATTATACATTGTGTTTAGTGCATCAATCAATAACAGGAACTCATTTGTAACTATTACTAATTTGTTTATTTTCTAAGGCCCCTTGTGTCTCTCTTTTCATACCATCTGGCTTCCAGTATGACTTCCTATGGAGACCAAATTCTTCCTACCTCCTGCTCCACAATCTCCTCCAACTCTGCCATTCTGGACTGTCTTTCAATCCTGCCCACCACGAGTGGTGTCAGTTCATCCTGATCGACTTTAGTTCCACTGTTAGTGGGCTGATAGTTCCAGCAACATGGAGAGCGTTCTGACTGGTTGAATCGCTGTCCAGTATGAAGATGCCAATGCAAGGGGTTGGAAAAAGCTGCAGAGGGTTGTGAACTCAGCCAGCACCAACTCTCCCCACCATGGAGGAGATCTTCAAAAGGCGGTTCAAGAAGGAGCGTCCAACATCAAAAACTCTCAGCATCAGCAAATAACCCTGTGACCTGCAGTGGGCCAGTGGCAGGGCGCTGAACTGAACTGACCTGAATCCTACAGGACTCCTGGTTTGATGCTTGGTATTCTATGTGTTGTTCACTCTCTGCCATTTGTACAGCTTGTTCTTTTTTGCACGTTGGGTGTTTGATGTTCTCTTGAACAGGTTCCACGGTGTTTCTTTGTTCCATGGCTGCCTGCGGGAAGACAAATATCAGAGCTGTATTCTATATACATACTTCGATAATAAATGCACTTTTAATCTTTGAATCAACCCTCTTCTCATTACTGCTGTCAACAAGGAAGTTCAGGAGCCTGAAGACATATACACACAACACTTTAAGAACTGCTGTCCCTCCACTATCAGATTTCTTTCAAACTATGAACTACTTATTTACTTTTTTATATTTCTTATTGTAACTTAAAGTAATTCTTTATGTATTGCACTGCATTGCTACTGCAAAACAACAAATTTCACAGCATATATCAGTAATAATATTCTGATTCTGATATCAGTAGGTCTATATCTACTCAGATATTCTTCAGGAGTACAGGAGATCCTCTGAGCTTTTGAACCAGTTTCGGATTGCAATACAGTCATCTTTCAACAAATCTAACTCAGTCTGTGCCTGTCTCTGCCTAGGCGGGAGATGGTTGGGTTCTTCAAGTACTTCTCAATATCTAAGACAGGCCAACTTGCTGCAGCATCAAGGAACATATTTAGCTGCTTCCCAAATCACCAGAATGGCCTTATTTACGTATTGAACACCATTCCGTAAATTTTTTTCCATCTGCTAATCATATCTTAAGGCACGTGCATTTTTCAGCGGAACTGTTCAGAATTTTGCTCCCTTGCATCTAGAGTAAAAAATGAATGGCCCTCTTAACCAACTGTTTTATTCTTCAGCAATCCACACCCTGCCCCACCCTGTGACAACTGAAACACAGGGACATCTTGAAGTTGCGTTGAATTTATCTGTGCACACATACTGCATGACAAGGTCCCCAGATATTTACACCTGTGATTTGCAGTTATTCTGCCTCAGAGCAGCCTGACATATGAGTTTCCCTCTGAAACCACTTTCAACGACGTGCAAGATTTCCATTACCACTTTAATTAGCTTTATTTGTAGCATGCACATTGAACTATACAGTGAAATGCGCCATTTGTATCAACAACCAACACAGTCCAAGGATGCGCTAGGGGCCACCCACGTGTGTCACCATGTTTCCTATGCCAACAGAGCATGCCACAGTTTAACCGATATGTCTTTGGACTGTGGGAGGAAACCCACGTGGTCACAGAGAGAACGCACACACTCCTTACAGACAGCAGTGGGAATTGACCCTGATCGACTTCATAGCTGGCCCTGTAAAAGTGAACAGCTAATTGCCACGTCAGGCTTGTTGCCTGCTTCTCAGAATCACAAGCAAAACTGCTCAGCTCTTTCAGTATTACCAACATAGTGGCAGCTAACAAGTGGTTCAGTAGTTTCAGAAATGACACAAGGATTGGTGCGTTTTGGGCAACGTAGAAGACCGCCAAAGAATACCACAGGATTTAGATCAGTTGCAAATATGGGCAGAGAAATGGCAGATGCAGTTTAATCTAGCCAAGTGTGAGGAGCTGTACAAAATGTAAAGGGACAGTACAGAATTTATGGCAGAACCTCAAACAGTGTTGATGTACAGAGTAATCCTGGGGCCTAGTCCATGGGTCACCGAATGTGGCTACATAATGGTAGTGAAGGTGGCACACGGCATACTTGTTTTGGAGAGGGTGAAGAGGAGGTTCACCAGGATGCTGCCTGGCTTAGAGAGCATGAGCTATAAGGGAAGGTTAGACAAACTGGTCGTTTTCTCTAGAGTGGTGAAGTTGAGGGAAGAACCGAGAAAAATTTATAAGACTACTAGGGGCATAGATAAAGCAGACATCTGTTATCTTATTCTATAGTATTATACTGCAGGGCAGGCTTTTAAGGTGGGGGGGCAAGTTCAAATAAGATTTTATTTTTAGAAGGCACAGAGTAGTGGGTGCTTGGACAGGCAAATATGATCGAGGCTTTTCAGAGGCTCTCAGAAAGGTATAAGAATGTACACAGAATGGAGGGAGATGGACGTGTAGGGAGAAGGATTAATCTAGCACAGGGGTTCTCAACCTTTTTTATGCCTTGGACCCCTACTATTAACTGGGTGTCCCATGGACTCCAGGCTGAGAACCCCTGATCTGGTAGCTTTTAATTACCAGTTTAATTATTTTAACACGACATTGTGGGCTGAGGGAGATGTTCCTGTGCTGTACCTTTTTATGTAATGACATGATCCCTCAAATGTAAAGTCTAGTGTATCAAATAGTGTGTCAGAATTCTCTCCTTTGCCTACCTGCACACTAAGGAATCCAGCAACCTCTGATCCCAAAACATCTGGAAATTCCACCTTTTGCCAGTGTCTTCAGTCTGACCACATACTTGTCAGCTTTTCCCCACTTGCTCCCACTTACACATACCGAACTGTAACTTCTGAAAAATTCTGATAGGGCAAAATGAAAATCCTTCTAATACTTTGTGTGCACTTTGGGGTTCTGCTGGACCTACCAAGATCTTATTTGACGTCAACCCCAGCATCAGCAACAACGTCACTGATTTTTCTTCTTACACAAGCTCTCCAGTACTGTTTGCCCTCAAGACCCTTTCTACATGTTCCATGTAGCCCCTTGAGCAGTTGGGTACACATGCATCTCTCAACTTCACTTATATGTCCTCTATCCAACCTTGACAATATCGTCCAGTTTTAATTTCACACGAGCCCTGTAACACCTCAACAAACAACACCCCATCCTCTCTGCCATTGTCTGTCTCTCTAGACTTTTTAGTGCTGCCGTTTACTAAAGTAAAATATTGGAATAAAACTACCAAAAGAAAATTATTTTAGCCAATAAACTTACTTCTTTCACACTGAAAAATGTTCCTTCAACTCCACTCACTTTCTCCAGATCAAAAGTACATCTATGGGAATCCAGTGGGCCTAAGTGCAAAAGAGGCTTTTGTGGGGCAATATGGAGCAGACTGTCAGTTCTGCTTGGCCCCCTTCTCTCAACTTCATTTTTACTGTACATTGAGAACTGTATTGGTGCTGCTTTTAACAGCATAATTAACTCAAAAAAACACAAATCACTTGTACTGCCAGTTTCTACCCTACTCTCCCATTCACATCACCTACTGTATCCGACTCTGTATCCGATTATTTGGAATAATGGAGTCTAGGAAGGAGGAGAAGATGGCGGCGCAACGCAGCGCGTGCAGCCGTTCTGAATGAGTATCATATGTGTTAACTAGGGGGCCGTGCACAATCCAGATTTGATGGAGACAGCCGTGAGAAGCACGGAGGAACTCCTGGAGAAACTTCTGAAATGCCCGCTTCACTGCCATTGCTACTGTGCGATCGAGAACCTCCGGAGGGGAAGGCCCCAAATCCTTGGCTTTGTCTATCGCCTGTTGCCGGGGCTGGGGCCGAAGCGCACGGCAGAGACAGTTCTCGGTGCTCGGTGTCGGAGAGCTGGTCGGAGGCTCGGAGTTTTCGGACAAACTCGAGTCGGACTGTGGTCGGATGCTTCCAGTATGCCGCATTGGCAAGTTGGCGGCACTGGAGGTTCACCGTCTGCGTGAGATGATGGGACTTTCGAGAGACTTTGAGACTTTTACTGTGCCATGGTCTGTTCTTATCAAATTACAGTATTGCTTTGCACTGTTGTAACTATATGTTATAATTATCTGGTTTTTGTCAGTTTTTCAGTCGGTTTGTCATGTGTTTCCGTGATATCATTCTGGAAAAACATTGTATCATTTCTTAATGCATGCATTACTAAATGACAATAAAAGAGGACTGTGTGTCCTCATAATCTAATCTAATCTACTCTTCCCGATTCTCTACGTTGCCATCTCAGAGACAGCTACAAATATACATAAGACGACCAAAAATTCCCACAACTATTTGAAAAATAATTGCTCCCCACCCTACCATCTCAAGAACTTGATTCAATTCTCCCAACTCTGTCTTCATTCTATCTCCTCTAATGACGAGAATAATTCATCCTTTGAGATCACATCACCACCCTTCCAAAATTCTGAAGGGACCTGATCCCTTCAAGACTCTCTGGACCGATCTTTTGCCTCCACCAACAAATCCCCTTCTCATATCCTCTTCCTATCCAACCAAAGGAATATCTCTTCTTTTCTTACCATTAAAGACCTTCCTATTCACTTGCATTTCCTCCATTCCAGCATACGGTATTTGGTGCTCACAATGGGGTCTCTTCTATAGCGGAGAAACCAAAGGCATATTGGGTTACCACTATTCAAACTACAAGGACAATGTCAAGTTTTGTGTCTGCCACTTTAAGTCTCTATCCGACCCCCTTCCTCTATTCTGGCCCACTTGCCTGTAACCTCCTGCACTCTAATAATAAGGTTCACTCTCTGTCTGGGCATAGTGCAAACTTTATGACTCACTGCTAGAATCCGCCACTGTCTCTGTCTGTATCAGAACAGGTCATTTCTTCTGTAATTACCTGTTTGAAATACTGCTTCAGTTTTCCTCACCTTAGGGCACTGAATTCCACCCACAGATACTGTTTCACCCACTGAGTTCCTCCAGCATATCATTTGCCGCTCTATCTGAATTCCTGGACACTTCCCACAGAACTGTATTTCACCATTTTTACTTTCCACTATTTTCATGCTCTCACCCTCTCTAATTGCAGTGTTCTTTTATTGGTATTCTCTACCAGCCTTCATTACCATATCAACAGATTGACTTTATCTACATTCCCATGACACTCATAGCCTCGCCCTGTCAGAGATGTTCCCTTTGTCCTATCCACTTTCCAAAACCCTCTCCGGCTGCTCCCTCCCTTCAACTTGAAACTAACGAAAACAGAACACCGGAGGGAAGCAAGCAGGTCAGACAGCATCCGCGGAGGCAAAAGACGCAAGCCAACATTTTCGTCGAGACCCCGCATGGATTTACACCGTTTGCCGCTATGGATGCTCAGAGTTCGTCCAGCTTTCCACTTCTGTTCTAGATTTTGGCATCTGCACTCTCTTTTGTCCCTTGTTCATTTATCTATTGATTGACCAGTAATCCTCGGACTTAACCCTAGCCTCATAATGGGACATTTTACAATGACCAATTAACCTATTACTACCTGCTACATCCTTAGACCGTAGGAGAAAACTGGGCACCTAGAGGAAACCATGTAGTCACGCGGTGAATGTATAAACTCCTTACAGGCAGTGGTGGGAATTGAACCTGGGTCTCCCGGTACCGTAAAGCGCTGTGCTAACCGCTACCCTACCTGTGACAAGAGACCTAGGTGAGGACGGTTAGGACCCAAGTGCTGGAGGATCTGAGACTAGAATCGAGATACGAAGCGAGACTGGAATGAGATCAGGGTTCTAATCTAGACACTAGACGAGAATCCAAATGGAGCTGACAATGGAGCAGCGAACCTCAGTTCAGGTGCTCTTTAAATGTTAAAATCCTGGTGCCAAAACATGGCCGCCAATTAGCAGGGCAGGCCTGAATCCTTAAAGGGGCCACGCCAGCTAGCCACATTCCGGAGAGTCAGAGCATCAAAACCCTGGAGGCTGGTGCAGTCGGATGCACGTCGTGACAGCTACCAAGGCATTCTAAAATTACTTTATTTCTTTTCTGCCTTTCTGACAAACAGTGAGCCCCGGTACAACAACATGCCCAATGTTATACCATACGATACACTCGGTTGTTAAAAAAAAAGTTCCGTAGCACACAGCATACCCACTTGAATGATGGATCTGAAGATTTTCGACTGCTAGGGCAGAATGAATGGGATTTCATGTGCACAGTTATCACTGACAAGCGCAGCTTCACAGAAAAAAGAGGCTCAGGTGGCCTGGCAGCACAGACACGCATGACATAACCAGTCTCGCCCCAGGGATATCACAGTGGAAAACTGTTACCCAGGTGCGGCAAAAGGGTCTCAGGTTACGAAGCGGGGCACGGCTAAGGTGCTGTTTGAGTCGTCGAGAAGCAGCAGAGATAAATCAATCACAAGCTCGTGCTGGTGCCTCAAGACTCCAGCCTTTTCTAACACCGAAGCTCTCAAGGAACCAACAGGGATTCTCGGGAAATTATCTAGTGCTTGAAGTTAATACGTTACCTTTTAGACACCGAAAAGAAGAAAAGATCAACTGCAAAGCGCGTTTTTGTCTTCGCTGTGTTCCATGTGTTTGTTCTGCTGCTCTTAACCCTTTCTGTGTGCTGTCTGTAGATATGACTTATTGTTTCAGAACCCGTCCCTAGACAGAGAACTGCACTGATAAATGATAGCCAGCTGGCAAGCTACATGGAATATAAAAGACTAGCTACTGGTGTCTAATTCCGGTCAGCCCTTTTCAGTGTTGTGGGCCCGCTGTGCTGTGGATTAATTTATTTCAGCGGCACTGGCTACAATTCGCGCAGGATTAACGGATGAGGGTGAACCTGCTCCAACTGTGCCGTTTGGCGCACGTACTCCTGGAGGGCATTATTCAGGATGTTCACTGAACTGTGGGAACAAAACAAAACAAAAAATTGTAGTGGCACATAGAGGCTTCGGAATTCTTCCCCTACTGCTATGACCAGACGGCAGTTATCAGTGTACACTCAGTGACCACTTTATTAAATACACCTGCTCGCTCTTGCAAGTATCTAATCAGCCAATCATGTGGCTGCAACACAATGCATAAAAGCACGCCGGCGTGGCCAAGAGGTTCAGTTGCTGTTCAGACCAAACTTCAGAATGGTAAAGAAATGGATCTAAGTGATATCTACCCATGGGGTGTTTGTTGGTGCCAGACGGGGTGGAAACTGCTAATCTCATGGGATTTCCAAGCACAACAATCTCTAAAGTTTACAGAGGACGGTGCGAGAAACACAAAACATCCAGTGAGCGGCAGTCCTGTGGGTGAAAACGCCTTGCTAGTGAGAGAGGTCAGAGGAGGATGGCCGATCTGGTTCAAGATGACAGGAAGACGACAGTATTTCAGACAAACACACATTACAACGGTGGTGTGCAGAAGAACACCTCTGAATCTTTAAGTTCAAGTTTATTGCCATCTGACTGTAGATATATACAATCCAATGAAACAACACTCCTCCAGACCACAGTGCACCCACAAAGCATATATCTCACACTCAGCACATAAACCAAGTTAATAAAATGCATGTAGTGTGCAGCATGGGTAAACAGTATAGTACACAGTAAACAACTTGCTGTCGTAGTGACGAGAACTTGGTGGTGGCAGGGTATCCATTAACCTCACAGAAGAAAAACCTTGAAGGGGATGAGCCTTAGCAGCAGAAGACCACAAAGGTACACCCCGTGACCACCTGATTTGGTACAGGAGGTCCCTAGTAATGTGGCCGCAGCGTGCGATATTGTCAGCTTGTTCACACTGCCCAACGATGTGTGGGCCTTGTGCAATTTGGAAACCCAGAGAAATTCTACGGCGTCTCCCATCTCTCATGTGACAATGACTGGAGCACTCCGATGCTCCTTAATGAAGATACCGATCTGTCTCTGTAAACTCACTGCACACCATTCTAAGTGGAGGCTCGAGCAAATTAGGCCAATCCTGAAGTTACCTGGCAGGTAACTGTCAGGAGGAGCCTAAGGCTGGTTGCTGTCTAGAGTTCTCCAGTTGCTGTCCTTCGGGCGCACGTAGTCTAAATTAGAAATAGTGGGATATATCTGGACTTATTTTTAAATAATGCCTTTGACTTTTAGAAGTAGCATTGACCCAGTCTCAGCATCTTGCAAATCCTCACTCCCAAGACGATCAACTTATGTTGCAGCAGAAAATCCGTTTGGTTAGAGCAGACACCAGCTCCCTGCTGCTTTTCAATCCTTCCTTTGGATATGAGAACAGGTGCAAATAAGACAGTGGGAGTGTATCTGCAACAAACTCTTCATTCCTTTCAGCATCCTGGCATAATTATTCTGTTTCGCTCCATCCTTGATGGCATTTCTTCACATGACTCAACGTCTTTAACTATCCTTAACAAATAATACCAGGGTTGGGTGGCAGGGTGGAGATATGCCTCTAGCAAACGGGGTGTAAGGTGCTCCTTCCCTCCGCTAGTCTGCAGGTCACCCTTGGGCAAGGTGTAGCACCTGCCTCGTCCCCCCCGCCCCCCGATCAGGGTCACGTGAAGTCATGGGAGCAGGCGGTAGACGGCCGAGTGAGTAGCCGTGCACATCTGCGACCACTGACGCCAGGCAGACAATCTCTGAAGGGTATTGATAATGGCTGGGGTTACCCGTCTTGTAAAGACACTGCCCGGAAGGCGGCAACTGGCAAACCACTTCTGTAGAAAAATTTGCCAAGAACAGTCATGGCCAAAGACCATGATCGCCCAAGCCATATGACACAGCACATGAAGATGATGGCAACCAGGGGGCATCATTTGAAGGTGATTGGAGGAAGGTATGAGGGGATGCCAGAGGTAGTTTATTTTATTTTTGCACAAAAACTGGGTGAGTGGCGGCAGAGGCAGATACATTAGGGACATCTAAGAAATGCTTAGATAGGCACATGAATGATAGAGAAACGGTGGGCCTGTAGTAGGGAAGAACTAGATTGATCTTAAGAGTAGGGTAAATGGTCATCAAAACAGTATGGGCCGAATGGCCTGTACTGTGCTGAAATGCTCTACCCTCTAACAAATGGTACTTGCCTTCATTTCCACCAAAACTTTTATAATGCGATAAAAAGAAAAAAAGAAACAGTTAATTGTCTCAAAAACAAGTGAGGCTAGTTATCTCCTTGATATACCCTGGGGCAACGTGCCACGTGCAAAGTTCAGGCAGCTATACATACCCAGGATACAAATACCGTAAAACTAAGCTCCTTTCAGCACAGTACATTGCAAGCATAAGTTACAAGAACAAACTATGCACAATTTAAATAGTGCCAGTTGAGGGAAGTATCGTTCTGAGGTAGAACTGGGGTTTTTCAGGATGGTTCCAAATCCTGATGGCAGCGGGGAAGAAGGTGATGTATATATACATACACACACTCGACGCAGAGGGTCTGGAACAGACTGACAAGTGCACTGCAATTAGCTGGCATCTTGTCGATGTCCTCTGTACATGCCCACGTACACACACACACACACACACACACACTGGAAGACTGGAACGGTCCGACAGGTGTTCTGCACCAGCTGCCATCTTGTAGATGGCCTCCATACACAAGCACACATCCGCGCATGACACAGAGGCCTGGAACGGTCTCACAGGTGCTCTGCACCTAGCTGGCACTTCTGAATGGAACTACAAGCTCGCTCACTACAATCCATTCATTTATTTTTTAAAAAAAAAGGAAATCAATCCTCGAGTTTCATCATTGTTCTATAGAAGAGCCTGCGATAGAGAACTCGATTTCACACAAGGTATAATTTCAACACAATTTTAATAACTACAAGCTCTGCGACATTTAGTCAAAAATGTATTACTACATAAATATTTTATAGCTACCCTGTGCCAGCGTCTTGTAAATCCTTGGGTAATGTGGTATATCTTGTATTACAATGTACATACTTGCCATTTCATTCTCTCTACTCTGCTTTATACTAAAGTGAATAGTAAATGTACAGAAAAAAGCTATAAATATCCAAACTCATAACTAGGGCCAATTCACGTTGTAACTAAGACAGCAATGATTTGCATCACATTCTTCTTCACACGCAGTATCAACTTGCTGTGGGACGCTCAAGTGGTCAGATCAATGCTGCGGTGCCTGGGAATGTTTTCCTGACGTGCTTCTACCAGCCACCAGCCTGAAGAAGTACCTGAGGCATCTTTCAAAGGCCTGTTGGGGGCCTCACGACCGCCCTCCAATCCATGTCCTAAGATGCAAACACGAGGAATTCTGTAGGTGCTGGAAATTCAAGCAACACACATCAAAGTTGCTGGTGAATGCAGCAGGCCAAGCAGCATCTGTAGGAAGAGGTGCAGTCGACGTTTTGGGCCGAGACCCTTCGTCAGGACTAACTGAAGGAAGAGCTAGTAAGAGATTTGAAAGTGGGAGGGGGAGGGGAAGATCCAAAATGATAGGAGAAGACAGGAGGGGGAGGGATGGAGCCAAGAGCTGGACAGGTGATTCTCTAACTTCCGCTAATGCGTCACCTCCCCCTCGTACCCCATCCGTTATTTATTTATATACACACATTCTTTCTCTCTGTCCCTCTGACTATACCCCTTGCCCATCCTCTGGGTTTCCCCCCCTCCCCCTTTTCCTCTCCCTGGGCCTCCTGTCCCATGATCCTCTCATATCCCTTTTGCCAATCACCTGTCCAGCTCTTGGCTCCATCCCTCCCCCTCCTGTCTTCTCCTATCATTTTGGATCTCCCCCTCCCCCTCCCACTTTCAAATCTCTTACTAGCTCTTCCTTCAGTTAGTCCTGAAGAAGGGTCTCGGCCCGAAACGTCGACTGCACCTCTTCCTATAGATGCTGCCTGGCCTGCTGCGTTCACCAGCAACTTTGATGTGTGTTTCCTAAGGTGCAATTCAGCCTCCAAACCCAAATATACCCGAAACGCGCTACAAACACTCGGCAGGCAGGTCGGGCAGCAACAAAGTTAGGAGAAACAGAGTTCAACAGCCCTCAATACCATCACAAACAAATCTGAGGTTCGTCAGAACCACTCCATCTCAATTCACCGAGCTTGTCCCCGGCAAGCGTCAGCCGCTGATCAGTTGTGTTACTCATTTAGATGAACATGCCGTTGAAAGAAAAGGGGAATAAAACAAGATTAACCCAGGTTTGGTGCATACAGATGCTTGATAAATGGTACAGACTTGGATGGTCAAACACTCATTTCCTTACTGCACAACTCCACTTGCCTACAACACGAAGAGGTAATAAAGTGGTGATTACACATGTCACTTCCAGCAACAAGGATGTTGCCTGGATTGGAGGGTGTAACTGATGAGAACAGGTTGAGTGAACTTGGCCTTTTCTCCTTGGAGTGACGGAGGATGAGAGGTTGTTGTTGCTTGTGTTGTTCTGTGGAAAAATTCCAATCCGTGAAGCAGAATGGATATAAAAAGCTTCACGGCAGACCAAGCATCATGTAATTCCGGTAATGATGTCGTTCCAACAGCAACATTGTCTTACAATAATTTCCCCCCCACCAAGGATCAACTTCTGATAGAGGTGAATAAGATGATGAGAGGCATTGATCGTGTGGATAGCCAGAGGCTTCTTCCCAGGGCTGAAATGGCTAGCACGAGTGGGCATAGTTTTAAGGAGCTTGGAAATAGGTACCAAAGGGATGTCAGGTGAAGGTTTTTCCACACAGAGAGCGGTGGGTGTGTGGAATGCACTGCCGGTGGCAGTGGTGGAAGCGGATACAATAGGATCTTTTAAGAGCCTCTTAGTTCAGGGGTCCCCAACCTTTTTTGCAGCGCGGACCGGTTTAATATTAACAATATTCTTGCGGACTGGCCAACTGGGTGGGTGGGGGGGGAGGAATGTTCAAGTAGGGTTGCCAACTTTCTCACTCCCAAATAAGGGACAAAAGTAACAGTCAAATACAGGACACTTGTGTTTACCCCGAGAAAGACTACCATTACCATGAAGCCTTGCGCGGGCACCTGTGTACGCATGCGTGACGTGCAGATGCATGGATGTGCTGATTTTTTCTACAAATTGGTTTTGTCTTAATCTTCCCGATTCTTTTAAGTGAAACTACACTGTACATACATTATTTCTACTTTATATAGGCTGTGTTATTTATCATATCATTCCTGCTTTTACTATATGTTAGTATTATTTTAGGTTTTATGTGTTATTTGGTATGATTTGGTAGGTTATTTTTTGGGTATGGGAACGCTCAAAAATTTTTCCCATATAAATTAATGGTAATTGTTTCTTCATTTTACGCCATTTCGGCTTACGAAAGGTTTCATAGCAACGCTCTACCTTAGCGGGGGAAATACGGGACAAGGGCGGTCCCGTATGGGACAGACCAATTTAGCCCAATATGCGGGATGTCCCAGCTAATACGGGACAGTTGGCAACCCTATGTTCAAGTTCAACAGTGCGTGACAGGGAATGAGGAAAGGTGCAGCTGACTCATATCATCAAATCATATCGTTTCCTCGCGGCCCGGTAGCACATGCTTTGCGGCCCGGTGGTTGGGGCACTGCCTTAGATAGGTACATGGAGCTTGGAAAAATAGAGGGCTACACACTAGAGAAATTCTAGGCAGTTTCTAGAGTAGGTTGCATGGTTGGCACGAAATTGTGGGCCAAAGGGCCTGTAAGGTACTATGGATTTCTATGTTCTATGTTCTTGGTGTACTAAAAGTCAATTCTGTGTGCACATGTGGACCAGCAAAGATCCGGAGGCTGTGCTTCTCCTGCAACAGAACTGCACCTTGCTGGACTAGAGGGTTACACTTGACAACAGCCCTCAATATCATCACAAACATTGGCAGCATTGCCAGTGGCACTGTGCTACCGTGCCAGCACGGAACGTTGGCGCTGGAATGTCTGGCAACACTTGCGGGCTGCGGCAGCACTTATGTTGGTCGTTAACGCAAACGGCGCATTTCGCTGTACGCTTCGATGAACTTGTGATAAAAAGAATAAATCTGCTCCAAAACTGTGGCATCGTGCTCTCCATCCCTGCCCTCTGCGAGAGAGATGAATAGTGAGGGCGAAGGATGAATCAGTCAGCTCGAATGAACAGCCGGAATGTCCCACTCGAAGGGAGATTCCAGGAGAATGCCAGAGAAGCCAAGTACATCAGTTCCTAGTCCAAAGTTTACCCGGCAACTGGACAACAATCCCAATTTACTGTAAGTAGCCATCTTGTAGTGAGGAATGTCTTATAAGGTGCCAGAAGTTGACCTTTGGGGGGGAAAATTATTGTAAGACAATGTTGCTGTTGGAATGACATCACTGCTGGAATTACAATGATGCTTGATCTGCAGTGAAGCTTTTTATATCCATTCTGCTTCATTGATTGGAATTTTTCCACAGAACAACACAAGCAACAACAACAGCAAAACAAGGCAACACACACAAAATGTTGGAGGAACTCAGCAGGCCAGGCAACATCTATGGAAAAATAGAGTAAAAAGATGACGCTTCAGGCTGAGCCCCTTCACCAGAGCATTTTCCATGTGTTGCTTTGGATTTCCAACATCTGCAGATATTCTCACGTTTTGGAAGAGCGAAATAAACCCCTTCCCCATCCCTTCCACCTACCCACCGACTCACACGGGCCCCCAACCCCCACGACAGGCCAACTCCAGTTCTTGCTCCCGAATTCTCAGACTTCTCAGACCTCCCACTTCGGAATTCACCCCAGGATGTTGAATACAAGTTTGACCTTCAGGCCTTGCTTCCAGGCTCGCTTGGACCTCCAACCTCGGTGACCCCGTCTCTCGTGACACCCTCAGGTTTCTGCCTATGGTCCTCTGCCTTCAGACGTCTACCTCTGGTCCTCGTTGTGCTCTGGACCTCGACCTTCGGCTCTGCCTGCTGGATTTTGCCAGGTCTCTACTTCCAGGCTTGCATGTCCAGAAGTCAAAGTCTCTACCTGAACCTCCCACCCAAGTGACCTGGTGGTTTACTGGCCTTTGTGTCTCCACCCACCCCCCCATTCCTGGTGGTCACCATTCATATAGCCTTCCAACCCAAAAGAATTGGTCTCCTCTCGGGACTGTCCTTCTGCAGGAGCCTGAAGCTAGCAACAAACTCAAGGAGATTATGCTGTTAATCTGCATAATGTACAGTGCATATAAAAACCCTCCTTGGAAGTTTACATGTTTTATTGTTTTACAACAGTGAATCACAGTGGATTTAATTTGGTTTTTTTTGACACTGATCAACTGTCAGAGTGAAAATGAATTTCTACAAACTGGTCTAAATTTATTACAATTATTAAACATAAAAATAATTGATTGCATAATTACTCACTTCCTTCAAGTCAGTATTTAGTAGCTGCACCTTTGGCAGCAATTACAGCCTTGAGTCTGTGTGGATAGGTCTCTATCAGCTTTGCACATCTGGACATTGTAATTTTTCCCCATTCCTCTTTACAAAACTGCTCAAGCTCTGTCAGATTGCATGGGGATCATGAGTGAACAGCCCTTTTCAAGTCCAGCCACAAATTCTCAATTGAATTGAGGTCTGACTTGGCCACTCCAGGACATTAACTTTGCTGTTCTTAAGCCATTCTTGTGTAGTTTTGGCTTTATGCTTGGGGCCATTGTCTTGCAGGAAGACCAGTCTTCTTCCAAGTCACAATTCTCTTGCAGACTGCCTCAGATTTTCCTCCAGGACTTCCTGTATTTTGTTGCATTCATTTTACCCACTATCTTCAGAAGCCTTCCAGGGCCTGCTGCAGTGAAGCATCCCCACAGCATGATGCAGCTACCACCATGCTTCACAGTAGGGTTAGTGTGTTTTTGATGACGTGGTGTTCGGCTTATGCCAAAAATAGCATTTAGTCTGATGGCCAAAAAGTTTTTGTTTCATCAGACCATAGAACCTTCCTCCAGCTGACTTCAGAGTTTCCCACATGCCTTCTGGCAAATTCTAGCCAATATTTCATGCGAGCTTTTTTCAACAGTGGCTGTCTCTTTGTCACTCTCCCAGAAAGCTGTGACTGGTGAAACACCTGGACAACAGTTGCTGTTTGTACGGCCTCTCCCACCTCAGCCAGTGAAGCTTGTAACTCCTCCAGAGTTGTCATCGATCTCTTGGTGGCCTCCCTCACTAGTCCGCTTCTTGCATGGTCACTCAGTCTTTGAGGATGGGCTGCTCCAGGCAGATTTACAGCTGAGCCATATTCTTTCCATTTCTTGATGATTGACTTAACTGTACTCCAAAGGATATACAGTGACGTGGAAATTTTCTTGTATCCATCTCCTGATTTATGCTTTTCAATAACCTTTTCATGGAGTTGCTTGGAGTGCTCTTTTGTCTTCATGGTGTAGTCTTTGCCAGGATAACAACTCTCCATCAGTTGGACCTTCCAGATACAGGTATATTTTTACTACAATCAGTTGAAGTACCTTGACAGTACACAGGTCTCCAAAGACAGATCTCCATTTACCCAATTAATGTGACTTCTAAACCAATTGACTGCGCCAGTGATGATTAGGTGTGTCATAGTAAAGGGGTGAATACTCATGCAATCAATTATTTTGTATTTTATACTTGCAATTAATTTAGATCACTTTGTAGAGATCTGTTTTCACTTTGACACGAAAGAGTCTTTTTTTCTGTTGATCAGTGTCACAAAAAACCAAATTAAATTCACTGTGACTCAATGTTGTAAAACAATAAAACAGGAAAACTTCCAAGGAGTGGTGAATACTTTTTATAGGCATTGTAAACTTAATAAATACTTATCAAAATACACAAGGAGGATACAAGCATTCAGCTGTGATCCTTTGTTAACCCTGATTCCTGTGGCATTGCTGAGATCTCCTTGGGTCTACATTTCGTTTGGAAATGAATGACCTCTCTCCTAAACATGTCCTCTCCCTAATTCCGTGTACTGTGTTGTTCTACAGCAAGTGAGAATGAGACTCCATGAATGGTAATTCATATGAACAAGGACTGTGAAAGGAATGTACAATTCAGGGCCACAAGAACAGGATGGAATGAGGATGGGAAGATGCCAAATGTAAATCTGGATGGAGGAAGGGTTAGAGTTGATGGGCACGCAAATGAATGTCACTGTGATAGGGAAAAATTGTCTTTGAAAAGAATAGGCATATTCCACTCTCACTTTGAGATCACATCTCAAGATGTAACAGAAAGGATAGAATTGAGAATTCTGAGGGAGGAGTGCAATGTATTAATAAAAGAAAGGAATTCACCTTTGATGTTCCTGTGAGGTCCTTGAATCTCCTGTGCTCACAGTGATTTTCATGGCACTGAATCTACCTCCTTGCTCCCTGAAGACGCTGAAGAACGGTAGCTTTCTCCTTGGCTTGGTCTCCTTCGGGCGAAGGTCATTAGCTCCAGCAAAATAATCTTCATTGTGCTGGAGCATAACGCGAGAGCAGGAAATACTTTACGGCGTCTGCGGCAGGCCAAATGCTGCAATGTGGCAGCTCTTTTTCCAGTTCTGTTAGATGGGCAGCTCATCGGCAATGGTTGCATGAATCCAGGAACCTAAAAATCACTGCTTCCAACACTCAAATACAACCCCATCACAGTTTAGGTCTAACTTAGTGGCCCAATTGTCACATATCTACCCTTGGGTTTTATGTCTTCATTGGTAAGTAGTGTACTCAAAACCCGATCCAGTTATATACTGGGATGTTGAGAGGGCAGTGAAACCCTTGTGAAATATTTCGTACAAAATACAGACTATATTATTAAATAGTAAAATTAACTGTAGAATCATTTTGGCTTAGGTGCACGGCAATGCTGTGATGACCTTACTTATTTTCATGGTGACAAAAAATTAGCATTTGCTTTAGCTGGTTACTTCCAGAAAGTTGGCTAGCGAAGCAGAGAGAGCTATTTCCTTCAGGCACTCAGAATCAAACCTTGATAGGACGAGAGCTTTCTCTGCCTGTCGGCTCTAGCGATTGCGGATGAAGTGAATTTGTTTCGTCTCAGTTCATTTCCTGGAGGATATTTGGCCCTCCGCCCAGGACCACCCCTACCTCAGTGCCAGCTGTGAGTTCACAGAGGCTGCAGATGGCTGCTGTGGGAAGTTAATACAGGTGCGCTCACGCCAACTCAGTTGGTGACTGAGTGGAAGTCACACAAAGTAACACAACATAGTTACAGCAGGAAGAAAAAGAGGCCATTCAGCCTGCAGGTCCATGCAAGCCCTCTCCCATCCTTCTAACCCTGCCAATTCTTGTCCCTCACATGCTTACCTCATGTTCCCCACTGATTTTGATAGCCAATATGGAAAATTGAACTCCCCATTTCCAGCATCCGCCTTCACAGTGAACTCCACCATGGGTGGTCCCAAGCCTGACTGTGAAGGGAGGAGGGCTAGGCATGGGGCTAGCAGCCCCATCCCATAAAGTCCCAGTGCTACAGAAACGCCAACAGAAGTCCTCATCCCTGGGAGAGGAAGGATCATCAAAGATGGGCTGTATCTGGGGATAACTTGAAAGACTGGCTCAGGACACTGGAGAGTTGCTGTCAGCAGCCTATAAACCCCCCACCCCCCCCAGTAGGGGTGATGGGGTTAAATAAGTAAGTCGTCTCAGCAACCACTAAAAGGGCTATTCAATGATGGCAACTTCTTTGAAGAACACAAGTTACTTACTATTAAGTTGCCTCTACTGATTAGGGAGAGTCCTGCACATTCTGCTCCACCCACGCAAGGTGGGAAACACCGCAACCTCACCTCTCTCTTCATATCCATATTATGCCATCTGCAGAAATGGTCATGGTAAAAGCATGTTTTATTTTTGCCTTTCAAAGACCTTCAACTTTTTCTACAATAACGAGTCATAAAGCAGATACAGGCCCTTCGACCCAACACCATGCTAGCAACTGCGTCCCACTAATTGTAACTTCCTGCATGCCGTCCATACCCCTCTCAGCCCCGCCCCTCACCTACCTGTCCCAGAGCTTCTTAAATGACACTGCTGCATCTGCCGCGACCACTTCCGCTGGCAGTCAGTCCACGTACCCACCACATTCTGCATGAAAAAGTCGCCCCTCGGGTTCTTTTTAAAAATCTTTCCCCTCTCACCCTAGATCTATGCCCCTTAATTTTGCTGTCCCCTACCCTACGGGAAATATTGTCACAATTCACCATATCTATGCCTCTCTCTATCTTAAACATTTCCTCTAAGGCAGAGTTCGTGACCTGGGGTCCGTTAACCTTTTGCTTAATGGTATTTGTCCATGGCATAAAAAGGGCTGGGAGCTCGTGCTCTGAGGTCACCCATCATCTTCCTACTGTCCAGGGTAGTAAGACCTACCCTAGCCAACCCCTTCCGATAACAGAGGCCCCCTAGGCCCATAAACCCTTTGCACTCAAGTTTAACTACATCCTTCCTACTTAACCACCTCCTTCCTTCAGCAGGGCAACCAAAACCGTACACAGGACTCACCACAACTTATACAGCTGCTTTATAATGTCCCAGCTCCCATACTCAGTGCCCTGACTGATGGAGGCCAATGAGCTAAATATCCTGTTCACCACCCGCTCTATTCCAATAAACACCCTGGGTTAGTAACCATTTTCAACAGCTCACAACCTGCCCCGAACTGGTTTTTGATTTGAGTCTGTGCACTAGTTCATAACTGAAGCCTGTTTAAAGTAAGAAAAAAAATGCAGATTTGTTTACCAAAAAGGCAAAAATATTTAATATGCATTAATTTTACATACATAATATTCAGTTTATACCTATACAGCAGGGACTGCTAACCTTTTTTGTGCCATGGACCAACACCATTAAGCAAGGAGTCCGTGGACGCTCAGGTTGGGAACCTCTGCTTTAGAGGAAAGAAAATATGAAACGTGCACACACTTAAAACAAAATCAAATGCAATTTTAAGCTGTTCAGTCCACACTGAATTCAGTGGTTCTCTGGGAATGTGTACAGTATACAACCTGAAATCCCTACTCTTCACAGACATCCATGAAACAGAGAGAAAAAAATCCAAAGAATGACAAAAAAAAAGTTAGAACCCAAAAGCTCCCCCTCGTGTGCACAAGCAGCAGCAAAGCATTAACCCACCCCAGCAAAAAATCAGCCCCCACCACCCATAGTGTATATTCACCACAGCTGAAAGACTACGACCTAGAGAAGGTCCACTTGTAGGTTCCAAGGAAACGTGAGTGGAAGAAGTCAAGTATCTGGTTACCTTCTTCACTGAGAAGCGAGGACAACAAAGGAGGGGGAGGGGGGGAGATGGGAATCAAAGCCAGCATTTCAATATTCGCAAGAAATAAAAAAACTATTGGGTTACTTAAACATTATTACTGGATACTGATGGAACTACTCAGAAGTTTTTTCAAAATACATTCCTAATAGCATAAAAATCAGTCTGGACTGTTAAACCACTGTTGGTTTACTTAAGGTTCTATCAACTCTCCTAACTCTCCTCCTTTATTTGTGTCATCTCACCATTAAGTGTCATTGATCCTCAATTGCCCAGTTCACCCCTTCCTTAAATCGGTAAATTCACTAACCTCAGCATGGCTGTCAAAAGAATATGTAAATATTATGTCACAGGATCTGTGAGCGTGTGAGGTAATGTAATGACCTGACCAGAAGATAAATGACATAGAAATGTGATGAATGTCAAGTGATCTAATTCTAGGAAGGTTATTAAAATTATGAAAGAAGATGCCCCAGGCCTCCTTCAGAAATCATATTGCCAGCAAGTTATTGTTTCGGGGGCAAAATGCTCTTGTAATGTAAAGCCGTCCACCCTGTAGAGTGTAGTCATGGTTTTGTAAGTGGATTAGCTAGTGAGGAATTGTTGAAGCTAAAGAAAGAGTTTAGAAAAAATATTTTGTCACAGATGTCACGGTACCTGTTTAATCTAGGTTTAAAATAGTGCATAAAGAACGCCTTTTGCTTAAAAATGATGAATAAATGTTTCGATTTTTATCTGGATGAAATATATTTATCTTAAGGAATATTTATTATAATGTCATTTTATTTCCCTGTCATATTTATTACTGCAGGAAATTTGGGTTTGCCCCGTTATGCTCATTAGAAGGCTGTAGGTCCTAAGTGGCAAAGTAATGATTTCACATTATGCATGGATGTTTTAATTTTGTGACCAGCAAACTTTACAGTTCAGAGGGATCCCTCATAACAATGAAGTTAACGACTAACAAATTAGGAAATTGTCTCATCATTGACAATTAAGGCAAATGCTGAAAATGTCAAATGATGCAAGTTCCGTTAGTTTGGGAAGCAAAGTTGTGTTTAAGCTCCAACTGAAAGATCCACACTCAAACACTGATCAAGCTACGTCCCTTTAACTTAAAAACAAAATGGTAGCAATAAGCCTCAAGCTTAGAGACAGGATTCCAATCCAGTGAGCTGGTGATCTCAACCAAATGTCAGGTAAAAGTTACAAATGCCCACAGGGTGAGTCGATAGTTAATTGATGCTTCCATTGCAGTCTCTGGAAAAGATCTGACTTTGAAGTCCTCTAAGTGACTCAAAGTCCAACCCTGCATTCCTGTCATGAAGGGTGGTAATTGGTAAGGCCGACCAACAGGGCTCTGGTGAAGCTGTACAGGCCAGTTCCCTGTACTGTGGATACAATGGGTTACAGAAATATTGATGAACTCCAACCACACAAATTGACTTCGGACGATAGAGACGGGAGGTCATCAATGGCCTATGCTCCATGGGGGGCTAAGGGCCCAAGAAGAAGAAGAAGAAATGATTACGGCACCAAAAAGGAGGGAAAATGTTCATCAGAATGACAAAGAAATAAACCTACAGGGATTTGATCCTTTCAAATTTGGCAGCTAGCAATGATATTGCATTATTAAACAGATAAGATAGGGTAAGAAAAAGACTCTATTTATCCCAAAGGAAATCACTGTTGCAAGGGTTGTTCAGTCAGTAATATATGCTTTTAAACACAAAACTTAAGTATTGAGGTAGGACAAAAATACAAAATGTGCATTAAAAAGGAATAGTGCAAAATGCAGATGTGCAATGAAACCATATAATTCTATACCTAAGGAGGAGGAGCTGTAGAGTCCTATAGCCATAGGGTGAAAGGATCTCCTGTGGCGTTCAGTGGTGCACCTCGGTGGACTCCATCTGTTACTAAAGGTGCTCCTCTTTTTGTCCGGTATGTCATGGACGGGGTGAGAGGGGTTGTCCATAATACTCCGTAGCTTCTGCAGCATCCTTCTCTCAGACACAACCACCAGGGAGTCCAGTTCTATCCACAAAACAGAACCAACCTTCCTGAGGAGCTTATTCATCTTCTTGGCATCAGCTGCTCTCACCCTGCTGCCCCAGCAGACGACAGTGTAGAATAGAATACTGGCCACTACTGAGTTGTAGAACATCTGCAGCAGCAAAGTACTGCAGACATTGAATGACTGGAGCCTCCTCAAGAAGTACAGTCAGCTCTGTCCCTTCTTGTATTTTCAGTCCAGTCCAGTTTATTGTCCAGGTGAGTTCCCAGGTAATCCAGGTGAGAAGACTTCAACTAGTGGGGCACTGTCTATGCCACCCCGAGCTACCTGCCAGCCTAGTCTTCATATGGGAGCCCAAGCACGGGAGGATGAACCCTGGGCACCCTCCCAAGGCTATGGTCAACACGCTCCTAGAAGACAGCGGCACAGCTGATGTAGATGCACTGAACACACTGATGAGGGAGAGGGAGAAGTGGAGAGTCCGTCATCGTGCCCGATGCCGGCCCCCTAGGCCTGAGTTGACATAGTAGTTGTAATCCCGGATGACTTCCACATCCGTTTTCTTGGTGGAGATGGGAAGGCTGGGTTCCCATCCCAGAAGGGTTTTCACCTTCGTGAAGTCCACCACCAACTCCCTTGTCTTAGTGATGTTGAGCTGCAGATGATTCAGCCCACCACTCTTCTGTACTCAGCCTCTCGGCCCCGGCTGCTAACAGCCCACAACTGCCAAATCATCCAAAAACTTCTGCAGGGGCGGGACTCCGAGTTGTATCTGAAGTCTGAGGTGTAGACGGTGAACAGGAAGGAGGACAGGACAGGCCCCTGAGGTGTCACTGTGCTGCTAAGCACAGTATCTGATACATAGCTCTGCAATCTCACATACTGTGGCTTCTGGACAGGTCGCCTGTAATCCATGATACTAGTGGAGCATCCACCTGCATCTCCGTAAGCTTACTCCCCAGTAAAGCAGGTTGTATGGTGTTAAAAAGCACTAGAGAAATCAAAGAACAAGGTTCTCACAGTGCTGTCTGGCTCATCCAGATATTCCCAGTATCTAATCCAAGACCCTTCTTCCTTCAAATAAGTTTGCATAAGTTTCCCTATGAAGCATATACGTCAACTTACTAAATTTCCTAGTTAAATAAATGTTTTCAGCTCAGTGAGGAAATAAAAAAAAGACATATAAAAAAAAATCGATTGTGAATTAAAACAACGCCATAAGCAGTAGAAAAATCCTACAACTGGCTCTGGAGGAGATGTTGGGCAATAGGAGACTTCCAATGTCTCATGTCACGGGCAGAACTTCATCAAGTAAGTGACAGCCGACATGGTGATGTAAAATATTGGAAACAGTGCCAAAGAGTGTTTGTTTATAAGCATTTTCCACATTACAAACTTGATCAAGACACTTCAGAGAACTTCACTTCAGTTATTAGCATGGATAACCTCAATCATCACATCTCTAATCCCACAACCCAGACTCATTTTCAGGGACTCTTATACTTGCGTCTTCAGTATTATTTATTTTTATATATATATATATATATATATATTTGTACAATATGTCTTTTTTTTAAAAAACAGTATGTGGTCAGGATGTCATCTTGCGGTCAAGAAGTTGTAAAAGATGAATCATTTTGAGAGATTCATAGATAGACAAAGGCGTCAATGGAAGATTTGGAGTTTGTGGCAGGGACAGAAGACAATCATTCCAACCGTAAATTGAAGGAAATTTTGTTCGTCCAGCACCGGATGTCAGCCAATTTAGGAAGGATAAAGAGTTGATGCTGGGTGACACAGGCATAAATGTGGAAACTGTGTTTCTAGATTATATTGCTGACCGGCAGAATGTGGACAAGAATACAAGGATATAGGACTGATTATTATTGAATAATTATGCCTTTACTTTCAAATCTTCTATTGATCCCCTGCAGGTTAGAGTCCAAAGGCCCATCAGGACTTCTCATTAACAGCCGTTCTCTCTGCGAGAAGCTGGACAGGCTCTATCAATGGGCTGCATTTACAATATATATTAATGATTTAGATGAGGGAATTAAAAGTAACATTAGCAAATTTGCCGATGACACAAAGCTGGGTGGCAGTGTGAAATGTGAGGAGGATGTTATGAGAATGCAGGGTGACTTGGACAGGCTGGGTGAGTGGGCAGATGCATGGCAGATGCAGTTTACTGTGGATAAATGTGAGGTTATCCACTTTGGTGGTAAGAACAGGAAGGCAGATTATTATCTAAATGGAGTCAAGTTAGGAAAAGGGGAAGTACAACGAGATCTAGGTGTTCTTGTACATAAGTCACTGAAAGCAAGCATGCAAGTATAGCAGGCAGTGAAGAAAGCTAATGGCATGCTGGCCTTCATAACAAGAGGAATTGAGTATAAGAGCAAAGAGGTCCTTCTGCAGCTGTACAGGGCCCTGGTGAGACCACACCTGGAGTACTGTATGCAGTTTTGGTCTCCAAATTTGAGGAAGGACATTCTTGCTATTGAGGGAGTGCAGCCTAGGTTCACAAGGTTAATTCCCAGGATGGCAGGACTGTCATATGTCGAAAGATTGGAGTGACTGGGCTTGTATACTCTGGAATTTAGAAGGCTGAGAGGGGATCTTATTGAAACATTTAAGATTATGAAGGGATTGGACATGCTGGAGGCAGGAAGCATGTTCCCGCTGATGGGTGAGTCCAGAACCAGAGGCCAGAGTTTAAGAATAAGGAGTAGGCCATTTAGAACGGAGTTGAGGAAAAACATTTTCACCCAGAAAGTGGTGGATATATGGAATGCTCTGCCCCAGAAGGCTGTGGAGGCCAAGTCTCTGGATGCTTTCAAAAAAGAGATGGATAGAGCTCTTAAAGAAAGCAGAATCAAAGGTTACAGGAATAAGGCAGGAACTGGATACTGATTGTGGATGATCAGCCATGATCACAGTGAATGGCGGTGCTGGCTCAAAGGGCCAAATGGCCTACTCCTGCACCTATTGTCTATTGCATGGGACAGCACAGGTAGAACAATTGTCAGGGAACCTGGTCACTTAGATTAAAGATTTGGCAGTCAACTGGAAAGGGTAGATTTAACAGCTCATCCAAACAAACGACCTCTGTGCTGCTTTGAGTTACGTCAGCTTCTGCCACCGCCAGGCAGGCAGATTCGAGACTGGAAAACTGTGTGGGTAACTTCACTCACCTCAACTCTGAACTGAATCCACAACCTACAGACTCTACAACTCAAGTTCTCAGTAGATACCTTTTTGCACATCGGTTGTTTCTGAGCCTTATTTATGTACAGCTTTTCATAAGTTCTATTGTATCTCTTTATTTTCCTGAGAATGCTTGCAAAAAATGAATCACAAAGATTCAAGAACAACTTTTGTCACCTCTGCCATTTGATTTCTGAATGGACATTGAACCCATGAACACTAACCCACTACTTTTTTGCACTACTTGTTTAATTTAACTATCAGTTAACTGTTTAATTTAACTATTAAATAGTTAAATTAAATTGGCACAGTCTTTATTATGTATTCATTGTACTGCTGCGGCAAAAAACAACAAATTTCATGAGATATGCCTGAATAAACCTGATTCTGGGGTAGTATTTGGTAACATATACATACTTGATAATAAACCTACTTTGCAGACTTGATCTTGATTTAAAATCCAAAGACAGAGAGCCCAGAATGCAAAGGTGCAGGAAAATGAGTGAATGAAAGCAAATTCAGTTGACAGACCCTTTACCAGTCAAGTTAACTCAGGTTTTTTCCCTATGGGGCAAATGTTTCAGGCATATTAATATAGATAGCATAAGCCAAGCTTAAGCAGGTTCATGTACAGTATCTCACTCCTAAGACATTACCACAGTGGTTTTGTGTTTAAGAAAAGCAGCTAAGTGGAATTATTTATACACCTGAGAATACTGTAGATCCAAATCTCACAAAGTGCTAATACTGTAGTTTGATTTTTTTTACTTATGAGTAAACTTGTTTTAAATATTATTGACTTTAATATTAATTATATGAATCCACTTTAAAATTTTGCTTGGACGCAATCACCTCATTCGTTGCGAATCATAAATTCGTTAATGAGCAAATACTACCAAAACATACACCATCGTTTACACTCCCCGCAACAAAGGAGAGTTCCATGTGAAGAGACGCACTTAGGCTCCAGCACTCGCAAAAAGTCGTTAATTCCATGCCCAGTTTTGTGGGTGGGATCAGTTGACTAACTCGCCCTGTACTCGGTTAACTATTTTTAAATTACCCAGCTTTTTTTCCATCGGCTCGCTCAACTTAAACCGCATTGCTCTGTTAAAAAAAAAACGAACGCATTCTAAATTAAAAAAAGCTGCATTTTCAATCCCAACAGGGCACCCAAAAGAAATCAGAAAACAGGATTTTTTTAAAAAAAGCTGCTTTCATCCTCTTAATTAAGATGATCACGACCCAAATGATTGCACGGGAATTATTCCTTGATCTGCTCTAATTAACAACGAACAAAATGAGGGCTTTAAAATAAAGCCGGGGGAGAAAAAAACAACTCTCGGCAGCGTCCTCACTTCAAAGGGGGACAGGGGTTGCTTTTGTGCCATAACGAAGTGTTTAAAAAAAAGTGACTCAACTACTCCGGTCACAGCGCACGGCTAATTAACGGCAGCAAAGACAAACAATATACCTTTGCGCCCATAAGTGAGGCCGTTTTCCTGTTAAGGAAAGGCTAACAACCTTTGATGTGCTCCATTTGATGCTTTGTTTGCTCAAAGAGTTTGCTGCTGTAGAGAGCATGTGGGCTTTCATCTCCATGTAAACATGCACCACGCACACAAAAGGTAATATCTCCGTTAAATGCAAGAATGGGCCTTTTATTTTTTTTAATAAATAATCTTTTATCAGCTGGATTCAACTGAAAAAGGTTTTTTTTTGTTTTGGTGTATCGTGATCAAACGAAACATGCTTCAGAGAAAAGACGTCTGAGACTTGCGAGAAGCGAGATGCAAATAGCGCTTACCTGCAATTGAAAACTCTTAATTGGTCAGACAAAGGAGCAAATGCATCAGCTTTAAACATAAATATATTATGCAAGCGGTTGATTAATTATGCATGCATCGGCGGGCTACTTCATCTTTTTTGTGGGGTCTAAGTTTTACCAAAATAATGAAATAAAAGTTATACTTTTTTGTTCCGTCTAATCTGAGATTAAGTCTGTAGAAATGAATAAAGACTCTGCATCTAATTCTGCTCCTTATCAAGACAGATTTACAAGTGATTGGATTTGACAGTAAAATAGCATGTACAATTAATTATTATGTTACTGAAGATGCCATAGTGTAAAAAGGCACCAGGAGAAAAAGTTACATGTTTTAAATTGTTTTAAACCAGGTTGTGTCTGTTCTGGGAGTCGTAAGTTTCTAAATTGTTATTGATTTTTAATAGCTTTTGAATATTTTCCAATACCAGCAAATATTTGGCATCTGACAATCCTGGGGGTGAGAGGCAGCCAGCTATTTCACAGGCGTAGCTTGTTCCATCTCCCCAGACATGCAGCACGGTCGTTTATGACTGAAACAGGTTCACAAATAAAATCCTCGCCACACGGGTCCGCGAAGACGGTGGGCGGCCCGCCACTACCAGCAAGTCCTGGTCCAGACTTATGTCGGGATAGGTCTGGGCTTGTGTTAGGATGTATCTGGTTTGTGCCAGAATAGAACTGGGAATTGGGCCAAACAGCATCAGATCAGTGCAAAAATAGAATTGTGATTTTTTTTTGCTAGAGAGACTCGGGATTGTGCCAACAAAGGCTGGGATTATGCCAGGATTTTATTCTGCATAGAATTCTATTTCAATCTAATTATACGGCTTCTATTGTACTGAAAAGGTTGCAGCAGAAAGACCAGCGTTACCTGTAAGTGTTTGAATGGGATCAGAATCTTGGACCAGGGTTCCCAACTATTCTTATGCCATGGACCAATACTATCAAGCAAGAGAGCCCATGGTAGGTGTTATTTGCACTTTCAAGATTGTTCTTGATTCCTTTAGCTACGGTGAAAAATACAGATCTTGGTGAAATCTAAACTTTTTTCCAACAGTGTAAGAAAAAGCACGTGGCTTTAATGCCTTGTTCAGGCTGTGAACAGGCCTATCCCTGATCCTCTCAAGTGGATGAAAGTAGCTCGAAAGAACTGTACCCCTTGGTTTCCCGAACTCCAGCAGGCTACACGCCTGAACACTGGATTTGCTTCCCGATACGACAGGGCGGCACGGTAGCATAGTGACTAGCGCAACGCCTTACAGTGCAGGAAAACCAGGGTTCGATTCCCACCGCTGCCGGTAAGGAGTTTGTACGTTTCCCCCCGTAACCGGTTAACTCCCGTTGGGTAGGCTAATTGGTCATTGTAAATTGTCCCGTGATTAGACTAGGGTTAAATTGGGAAGTTGCTGGGTAGAGTGGCTCAAAGGGCCTTTTCCACACATAAATAAAAGAAATAAAGAATGCAAAATACTAGCAACTCTCGTCAGGTGGGAATGCCCAGTGAAATGACTCTCCTTGGCTGCTGACAATGGAATGTTTGTAGTTTTCAGGCAATTTCTGTCAACTACACAACACATTATTGGGATGCATCAACAGAGCACAATTGCAATATACAAATGCCATTTTACTTTAAGTGCAGCCCACTGATTTGGGAGAATTGCGATTAAAAACAAGCCCGTGCAGAATCGCTGGTGTGGCAGCCAGTCTCTCTGACTGCTTTCCTCATTCATTTTAAATGTTGGCAAGGGCCTGATCTTGATGAATATGCAAACAAGATGCTCTACAGAAGACATGCCAGGGCTCCTTTGACAGCACCGCTCACAATCCACATTCTGAACCACCTAAACATGGGAGGGCAGCAGGTGCGTGGGAACACCATCACTTTCAAGTTCCCCTCTGATTCACACACCATCTTGGCTTGGACATGCACGGCAATTCTTTGTGGATCTTTAAATGCACAGCTTCCTCCCTGAGGGTGCTGTGGGAGAACCTTGTGTACCTGGGATGCCCTGGCTCAAGAAGGTGGCCTTATCCGTCTGGGTGGTCTCCAACCTGATGGCATGAACATTGACCTCTAATTTCCATTAATGCCCCTCCTCCCCTTCACACCCCATCCCTTTATTTATTTAATATATATATTTTTCCCCCTTTTCTCTCTCTTTTTTCTCCCTCTGTCCCTCTCACTATAACTCCTTGCCTGCTCTCCACCCTCTGGGCTCCCCTCCCCCCTTCTCTCTTTCCCCAGGCTTCCCGTCCCATGATCCTCTCCCTTCTCCAGTCTGGTATCCCTTTTGCCAATCACCTGTCCAGTTCTTGGCTCCATCCCTCCCCCTCCTGTCTTCTCCTATCATTTTGGATCTCCCCCTCCCCCTCCCACTTTCAAATCTCTTACTATCTCTTCTTTCCGTTAGCCCTGACGAAGGGTCTTGGCCCGGAACGTCGACTGTACCTCTTCCTATAGACACTGCGTTCCACCAGCATTTTTTGTGTGCGCTGCTTGAATTTCCAGCGTCTGCAGATTTCCTGGTGCCTGGGTGTTAATTGTTAGCCTAATCTATGCCGTAAGAATAAATTAAGCAGAATTTCATGAATGAGGGGGTGAAAGTAAGGCAGAATTTCCAGTGCGACATAGACGAAGAAAATTTAATGATGCCTCTTCACTCATTAGTTGTTTGATAACAGTTCCATCATCTTCTCACAGGCTCCGTTTAAAAGAGCATTGTTTTTTCTGTGCTGCTCGCGGCTGATACAGCACAGGAGTGGGCCCTTTGACACACGCTGCCCCAGCAACTCCAAAGGCATCCGTTAGTCTTGCGAGACCATGTGGATCTGCGCCTGGAAAGTCTTCACTCTCCAGGGCGCAGGCCTGGGCAAGGTTGTATGGAAGATAAGCAGTTGCCCATGCTGCAAGTCTCCCTTCTCCACGACACCGATGTTATCCAAGGACAAGGACTAGGCATTAGGACCCATACAGCTTGGCACCAGTGTCGTCGCAGAGCACTGTGTGGTTAAGTGCCTTGCTCAAGGACACAACACGTTCCCTTGGCTGGGGCTCGAACTCACGACCTTCAGGTCACTAGTCCAATGCCTTAACCACTTGGCCACGTGCTCACACAGCAACTCCACAATCCTGATTAACCCTCACCTAATCACAGGACAATTTACTATGACCAATTACCCTCTCTGGACTGGCGGAGGTAACCAGAGCACCTGGGGAAACCCAGGCACTCCACAGGGAGGACGTACTGGGACTGCTTACAGAATGGGGCCGGAACTGAACTCCAAACTCTGGAACGCCCCCAGCTACGATAGCGTCGGACTAACCGCCATGCCCATCGTCTGGTATTTTACACTCAAATGCCACTTTATTAGATACCTCCTGTACCTACTAAAAATGGCCACTGAGTGAAGGCTCGTGGTCCTCTGCTGGTGTAAGTTCGATGTTTTGCACATCCAGAGATGCGCTTCTGCACACCACAATTATAATGTATGGTTATTTGACCTTCTGCCGCCTTCCTGTCTGCTTGAGCCAGTCTGGCCCATTCTCACCTGACCTCTCTGGCTAACACGGACCTGCCACTCATTCGCTGTTTCTTGCTTCTCGCACCATTCTCCATAAACCCTAGAGATTGTTGTGAGTGAAAACCACAGGGGATCAGCAGTCTCTTGCAATACCACCCCACGTGGCACCAACAATCATTCCACAGACAAAGTCACTTGGATCATAGTCATACTTTATTGATCCCGGGTGAAATTGGTTTTCGTTACAGTTGCACCATAAATAATAAATAGTAATAGAACCGTAAATAGTTAAATAGTAATATGTAAATTATGCCAGTAAATTATGAAATAAGTCCAGGACCAGCCTATTGGCTCAGGGTGTCTGACCCTCCAAGGGAGGAGTTGTAAAGTTTGATGGCCACAGGCAGGAATGACTTCCTATGACGCTCTGTGCTGCATCTCAGTGGAATAAGTCTCTGGCTGAATGTACTCCTGTGCCCACCCAGTACATTATGTAGTGGATGGGAGACATTGACCAAGATGGCATGCAACTTAGACAGCATCCTCTTTTCAGACACCACCGTCAGAGAGTCCAGTTCCATCCCCACAACATCACTGGCCTTACGAATGAGTTTGTTGATTCTGCTGATGTCTGCTACCCTCAGCCTGCTGCCCCAACACACAACAGCAAACATGATCGCACTGGCCACCATAGACTCGTAGAACATCCTCAGCATCGTCCGGCAGATGTTAAAGGACCTCAGTCTCCTCAGGAAATAGAGACGGCTCACAATTGTTCTCCATCCTGATGTTTGGGCTGAACAACAAATGAACCTCTTGGCCATGTCTGCATGCTTTAACAAAGAGTTGCTGACACACGATTGGCTGATTAGATATTTGCATTAATGATGTGGTGTACAGGTGTATCTAAATAAAGCAGCCACTGAGTTTATAGCATTTTCTGCCTTCGTTGTAACTTTACCTACAGTGTTCTTCCTGTTGTGGCATTTGGGGGGTAGTTCCTTCTCTCAGTCCATTACTGCTTTTCTAAGTGTTTACCCATTATACTTGAGCCTCGTGTGTTGGCAAAAATAAAATGTTGTGGATTGTAGGCAAATGAAATGAAAGGAGAAAGTGCTGAGAATTCTCCACGGGCCAGACAATATTTGTAGAGAGAGAAAATGAGTTCATGTTCAGGTCAGGATTTCTCCTCAAAACCGTGATGAATGTTGACGGAGTTTCTCTCCACGGATGCTGTAGACTGTTGTCTGTCTCATCACTAAAGTAATATATGCTGAGAGTAAAGTGAAAGGCCACTTACTTCTAAATTTCTATTCCAACTTCGTTCAAGCAAGAACTCTGCAAGGCTCCTTGGGCACATGAGTGTGGATGAAATAACCTCATGAAGAACTAACTGAATGAAGGTCTGTGGCCTCCTCCTGTGCCACGATGAGGCCACCCTCAGGGTGGAGGAGCAACACCTTATATTCTGCTTGGGTGGCCTCCGACCTGATGGCATGAATATTGATTTCTCCTTCCGGTTTAAAAAAAATCCCTCCCCCTCCCCTCCTCTTCGATTCCCCTCTCTGGCCTCGTACCCTTCTCACCTGCCTATTACTTACCCGTCCTCCTTCCTGTTCTCCTGAAGTTCACTCTCCTCTCCTATCACGATCCTTCCTCTCCAGCCCTATATGTTTCCAACCCATCTGGCTTCACTTATCACCTTCTAGCTAACCTCCCTCCCTTCCCCGAGTCTCGCCCCGAAGCTGTTTCTTCATTTCCATAGCTGCTGCCTGACTTGCTGACTTCCTCCAGCAGTTTGTGTGGTTGCTTTGGATTCCCAGCATCTGCAGACTTTCTTATGTTTAAGGATCAACCACTGTACAGGATCATGAGACCCGATAGACTTCCTGAATACGTTATAAAACTACTGCAGAATATGATTTCAAAGTTGAAAGAACCCAGGGGATCGTTGGAGTTTCATACTAGTCCCACAAAATACTCATATCCCAATATATGAAAAAGGCAAAATAAAACTAAATTCCATAACAGAAGCAGAAAATGATGGAAGTTCTCAGTGCCTGTGGAGCGAGTAGAATGTTTCAGATCAATAACCAGTCCAAGGAACCTAAGATATCACTGTTCCTCCGTCCTCCAATGCCATTTCGAGTCTAAAAATCATCTGCTTCACAGTGAATCTGATCAAACCAAACAGCTAGCACTCCACAAACCGCGAATCAACTCCTAAATTTGTTTCTCTGTCTCATATAGATTTTACCTTCGTTTGCCAAAAATATATATATTTTTTACCATATTGGATAAAATAATATTCTTCTTATGAACTGAGATTGCTAAAATGGGAGATATGTAACATATACGTATGATAGAGATTTGCCATGATTGGCTTTCTTATAATTAGAAGACAATTTTAAGTACATTTAATTTAGGAAGGTATTTCCTCTGTGTCTTTGAAACTGATTTGATATTGGTAGCTTCCAGCAATTGAGGACTGGGTGAGCTGCTGTTCCTCTCGTTTATGTCACTTAATCCCTTCTCCCTAGCCCAGGTGACAGCCCCTTGCATTCTGGTTAAATAGCTTCTACCGTGAATTTAATGGGGAGATTACAGCAAATCAACTCTTAGATTATGAAGACACGCAATCCTCTTTTATTGTCATTTAGTAATGCATGCATTAAGAAATGATACATTATTTCCTCCGGTGTGATATCACAAAACACAGGACAGACCAAGACTGAAAATACTAACAAAACCACATAATTATAACATATAGTTACAACAGTGCAACAATACCATAACTTGATGAAGAAGTCCATGAGCAAAGTAACGTTCAAAGTTTCTCAAATGTCCCACATCTCACGCAGACGGGAGAAGGAAGAAAAACTCTCCCTGCCATGCCGACCACAATCCGACTCTGAGTCATCCGAAAACTTCGAGCTCCGATCAGCTCTCTGACTCCGAGTACTGAGCGCCATCTCTGTCCGAATGATTCGACCTCCTTCTCGGTCGCCAAAAGCAGGCAAGGCTGGGGATTTTGAGGCCTACCCTCCGAAAGATTCCCGACCACACAGTAACGACAGCAGCGAACCGGCGTTTCAGAAATTTCTTCAGATGTTCCTCTGTGCTTTCACGTCCATTCTCCATCAAATCAGAATTGTCCACGGCCCCTATTTAACAGATACGATATCATTTTTCACCAGAGGGCTGCACACACGCAGGTGCGCCGCCATCTTCTCCTCCCGCTAAATACTGCTCTCATTCCTGCACAATTCTGGGGTTCCAGGCAGTTGCAAGAGAAGAGTACATGGCGGTGAACTTTTAACGTCAGGATTAAGTGAAACATTAGAAAGTTCACAGTACCTATTGCAGAAATTGCCTGGTCCTTTGACGAGCTTGGAATACATATTTTAGCCTTTGATAATCTTGATGCATATTAAATCTGGAACAATAACCAAGCATGGAATGTAAATTATGGAAAATCAACACAATGGAAAAATAATCATTGCAGACAACTGCAAAGGTGATCTGCGAAACCTCCTGGTTTCCTTGGCTGCTTAAGTCTAGAGAGGACAACCTCCAGACCCGCCAAACTCGCGAGATTGGGGTCTGCTCAATTCCACCCCAAAACCTGGTGTGTGTGAATGTTGGGTAATTTACTACCCTGTTACAAATTAGTGCCACAAAATAACTTATGAATCTTAACTTAACAGAAAGGTTAGTAAAGAATAACAAAAAGAAAAGGGCCCAGTCTAATTAAACAGTCAAATGTGCACAAGTTGGAGCTCATCTTAAAATTCTCCGTCACTCATGCACTGGGCCCTCGGTCAACATGAAAGCACACACCAACTTCCAAACGTCGCTCGTAATCCATCTCGAACAAACGGGTCTCCTTCCAAATCGTATGCTATGACCGGTTCTCCCCAGCATCTTCTCTCTCCAACTCCCGCTGAACACCAGCCCAAGACCAACCTTATTGTCCCTCACCTAGAAAAATCTCCCACTACTCCCACTAATTGGATGGCACACATTCCACATCATCCCTCATCTTCAACAATAACCCAAACAGGATGAAAGCAGAACAAACAGCTCCTACAGAGCTGCTAAATGAAATACTTACAGCGTAACAGTAAAGATGCAAACCAGGGCATTACATATGTAAATAGGATTAGATCCATTTTACAATTTTCATCAACAAAAGAAATCACAAACTTTACTGAAATGGAAGTTTGGTTTCCATCCATGGAGAAAGGTGCAGCTCCATTAAAAATGTGTAGGATAACAATACACCAGCAATTGTTCTCTCTGCTCGTGATACTCAAAAATAAATTTATTTACGGGAACTACAATGGTGAATACATGTGACTCCTGTATTACAGGGTGTGTGGCCACGTGGTTATGGTGTTGGGCTCATGATCTGAAGGTTGTGGGTTCGAGTCTCGCCCAAGGCAGTGTGTTGTGTCTTTGAGCAAAGCACTTAACCACACACTGCTCCAGTCCACCCAGCTGAGAATGAGTACCGGAAAATGCTGGGCGTTAACCTCGCGATAGACTGGCGTCCTATCCAGGGGGAGTCTCGTACTCTCAGTCGCTTCACACCACAGAAACCGGCATAAGCACCAACCTGATGGGCCACAAGGCTTGGGACAGACTTTAACTGTGTTACAGGGAGGTTGTATTTCTTGAAAGTCCGTATTGTACTTTTTTGTAATGTGAAGTCATGTGTCAAGAAATCAGAGTCGAAAAAAGAATTGTGTTAATTTATTGGAGTGAAAATGTCACGTCACCCTTTAAGCAGGGAGGGGTGCAAAAGACAGGAGTTTATAGACCAGTTAGCTTGCCTTCAGTGTTAGAGTCCGTTATAAAGGATGTCGTTTTAGGGTACTTGGAGGCACATGATAAAATAGGCTATACGGTTTCCTCAAAGGAAAATCTTGCCTAACAAATCTTTGAGACAGTAAAAGGCATGATAAGCAAAGAGCAAAAGACATGGGGGCAGAATTAGGTCAATTGGCCCATGAAGTCTGCACCACCCTTCCATCATGGCTGGTGTATTATCCCTCTCCCCATTCTCCTGCCCTCTTTCCTTCTAAGCTTTGACTCCCTTACTAATCAAGAACCTATCAAACTCTGCTTTAAATATTCCCAGTGACTTGGCCTTCACAGCTGTCTGTGGCAATGAATTCATAGATTCAGCTCCTTCTGGCTAAATAAATTACCCCTCATTTCTGTCCTAAACAGATGTCCTTGTATTCTGAGGCTTTGCCCTCTGGGATCCTAGACTCCCCCACTATTGAGAGTATCCTCTGCATGCCCACTCTATCTAGGTCTTTCAATATTCACTAGATTTGAATGAGATCCCTCCTCATTCTTCTAAAATCCAGTGAGTACAGGCCCAGAGCCATCAACTGCTCCTCTTATGTAAACCATTTCAAACCATAATCATACTTGTAAACCTCCTCTGGACCCTCTCCAGTGCAAAACCTTCAATGAGGGGCCTAAAACTGATCGCAATAATCAAAATGCTGACTGACCTCTGCCTTATAAAGGCTCAACATTACATTGCTTATATATGTTAGTCTTCCTAAAATGAATGCTACCATTGCATTTGCCTTCCTCACCACTGACTCAACCTACAAGTTAACCTTTATGGAATCCTGCACCAGGTTACTCAAGTCCCCTTGCACCTTCACAGTCTGAATTTGCTGTCCGTTTAGAACATGGTCTACCAAGGTGCAAGACCATATACTTCCCTGCACTTTATTCCATCTGACACTTCTTTTAATCTGTCCAAGACCTATTGCAGACTCCCTGCTTCCTAAACACTGCTTGACCCTTCACCTATCCTAGTATTGTCCACAGCCTTGGCCACAAAGTCATCAATTCCATCATCCAAATCATTGACATATAACGTTAGATGAATCAGTCCCAAAACCAAACCCGCGGAACACCATTAGTCAGTGGGAGCCAATCAGAGGTGTTCCCCTTTATTCCCACTCCTTGCCTCCTGCCAGTCAGCCAAACTCTGGTTTTTACTAGAATCTTTCCTCTTATACCATCGGCTTGTATCTTGTTTAGCAGCCTCATGTGCAGATCCTTGAGGGAATGTTTTCAATAGTGGGAGGATTTAGGAGCCGAGGGGGCAGTCTCAGAATACAAGGACGTCCCTTTAGAACAGAAATGAGGCAGAATTCCTTCATGCAGAGGGTGGTGAATCTGTGGAATTCGTTACCACAGACGGTTGAGGAAACCAAGTCACTGGGTATATTTAAGGCAGAGTTTGATAGGTTTTCGATTAGTAAAGGCATCAAAGCTTGAGGGGAGAAGGCGGGAGAGGGGGGTTGAGAGGGAGAATAAATCAGCCATGATGGAATGACAGAGCAGACATGATGGAATGACAGAGGAGACATGATGGAATGACAAAGCAGAGCTGATGAAATGACAGAGCAGACATGATGGAATGACAGAGCAGAGCTGATGGGCCAAATGACCTAATTCTTCTCCTATGTCTTACTTTTTATGCATTTATTCAGTGAAAGTGCATTATATTCTGTATCTTAGATTTCTGGGTCGTGATTTATGAATTCTTTGAAAGAAAAATTCTATCACCCAAATGGATATAATGTGGGAGTCACCTGTAACACTGTTTATATTACATTTATTATGAGAAATGATATTAATTTGAGCAAATAGTTCTCATTATTCCGTGATAATCTATGGCCTGGTAAATTGAAACAACTGCCTCTATGACTTAGTTTTCTCAGAGGATATTTCTGCAAATTAACAAGTTAAGGTCTAAATCAGGAGTATCAGTAGTCTTAATGAGCAGGATAGGGTTTCATATTGCTCTGTGCTTTCTAATGACAAGTAGAGGGTACCTGCTGAACTCCAATGCAAGACAGGATTGAGAATGAGAGAAGCATAGCTGATAGGATGGAAGCTGGAGAATTTTGAGGAAATTAGGGTGGAACCAAAGAGTTTTGGTTAGAAAAAGGTGTAGCATAATAAAGAAGTCAGACATCTCTTCGAGTTCAGAGAGTGTTAATTAAGAGTCTGCAAGAGCAGAAGATTTTAGATGTTTGTTCGTTATGTGCCATGTTTTATGACGTAGGCAATCATGGTTTTTCCATGACTGTTCCTGGCAATTTTTTCCACAGAAGTGGTTTGCCATTGTCTTCTTCTGGGCAGTGTCTTTACAAGATGGGTGACCTCCAGCCATTACCAATAATCTTCAGAGATTGCCTACCCGGTGTCAGTGATCACACGACCAGTATTTGTGATACGCATCAGCTGCACATACAGTTTCATGTGATCCTGATCGGAGGGCTAAGCAAGTGCTACTCCTTGCACAAGGGTGACCTGCAGGCTAGCAGAGGGAAGGAGCGCCTTACACCTCCTTTGGTAGAGACCTATCTCCATTCTGCCACCCTAGTTGTAAGAGTCTATTAATTGTTGAAAGTGACAGGGAATTTTGACTGACTGTTAAAGTATATGGATCCCAAAATTCATGAAAGGAAACAGTGAATACCAAAATATAGGGTAGGTCACAACTGGAATGTTGCAACCAATTCTGAACTTTAGGAAAGATATCAAAGATATGAAAATGGAGACTTACGATTTTACACAAAGAACACATCGAAGCATGAGGATAAACCTCATAATCCGGAGAGTATAGAGGGATGGAAAATGAATCCGTCAGGGCTTTCAAAAAGGAAATTGATAAGCACTCTACTGAGGTCAATAGAGTGAAAGAGTAGTTAATTTGGACTGACAGGATTGCTACATAATGAGCCAGTATAGATTTGATGGGCAGAATGGTCTCTGTTGGTGCCATAATAACTATGATTTTTGATAGATTACACTAACACCAAAAAAAGAGCAAATTATTTATATAACACCATTGATAAATGAAGAACCAAAGGGACCATGAGATCTAACAAAAAGAATGTGGAAGTACTTAGATGCCATAAAAGGAGACTTTGGGTGGTGGGGTAGAAATACATCTTTAGCAAAGGAGGTGTAAGCTGCTCTAATGATCGCTAGTCTGCAGATCATCCTTGGGCAAGGTGTAGCAATCAGGGTCACCCTTGGGCAAGGTGTAGTACTTGATTAGCCCCTGCGATCAGGGTCATGTGAAGCCGCGGGACCACTGACGCCAGGCAGGTCATCTCTGAAGAGTATTGATAGTGGCCGGGGTCGCCCACCTTGTAAAGACAATGCCCAAAAGAAGTCAATGGCAAGCCACTTCGGTTAAAAAAATCTGCCAAGAGCATGGTCACAGAAAGACCATGATCACCAATGTCATAGATCACGGCACATGACAAACCAGTGAAGAGAGGACCAAAGGTAAAACAGGATATGTAAGAAGTTCTAAAAAAGTCAGTAGGCAAATAGAAATTTTAAAAGTCCGTAAGACCATAAGACAAAGGAGCAGAAGTCGGCCATTCGGCCCATCGAGTCTGCTTCGCCATTTTATCATGAGCTGATCCATTCTCCCATTTAGTCCCACTCCCCCGCTTTCTCACCATAACCTTTGATGCCCTGGCTACTCAGGTACTTATCAATCGCTGCCTTAAATACACTCAATGACTTGGCCTCCACTGCTGCCCGTGGCAACAAATTCCATAGATTCACCACCCTCTGACTAAAAAAATTTCTTTGCATTTCTGTTCTGAATGGGCGCCCTTCAATCCTTAATTCATGCCCTCTCGTACTAGACTTCCCCATCATGGGGAAACAACTTTGCCACATCCACTCTGTCCATGCCTTTCAACATTCGAAATGTTTCTATGAGGTCTCCCCTCATTCTTCTAAACTCCAAGGAATACAGTCCAAGAGCAGACAAAAGTCAGGCTATGGAAGAATGTGCAAAGAGGTGATAAAGTATTCAATTAAAACTAAAATAACAATGTGAAAATTTAAGTAGGGATAAGACCACTAAAGGGTGAGCAAGATAAACTCACAGGTAATAACAGTGAAATGGCAGTATTGAACAATTACATAGACACGGTTTTTACTAAAGAAGATAACAAAATAGACACATCAATCCAAGAGTTTAATATTAAAAGGAATATTAATATTGTTGCGAAAGAAGGGGAGAAAAGAATTGGCAAACTTACAAGGCTGAAAGAGAGCAAAGCTCCAGGTCCCGTTTGTGCACGATGTTATAGACCCTAGACAGTTCGTGGAGAGATTGCAAAATCATAAATTCGTCCCCATAAAGAGGAAACAGTACCAAAAGTGGCAAAATGCTCATATTTCTATAATTAAAGGAGTATTAAAGCAAAACCTAGCAAAAAAATAGAGCAGATACCCTAACATTAACGATGTCAGTGAAATGAATACTGTATAGGAATCAATAGTAAAATGATAAAAATACACTTACTGGGCAAAAAGTAAAATCCAGAGTTCAGTTTCTGAATTATCATGCTTAACTAATCCAGTAGAATTCTTTGTAGAGAAAGTGCAAAGAGGGTTAAACTAGAGTGCACAGGGTTATAGGCAGGTGCATGTTATTCGATCCTCCTGAGCCACTGAATGTATATTGATCTTTAAACGGTCTTCAATACCAGACAATAAACTGATAACAAAGGTCAGAGCATGTGGAGATGAGGGTAACTAACCAGGTGGATTACAAACTGTACTCGTCGTCATCACTATGTGCCGTGTGATATGGCGTAGGTGATCATGGTCTTTTGGCCATGATAGTTCTTGGCAATTTTTTCTACAGAAATGGTTTGCCATTGCCTACTTCTGATCAGTGTCTTTACAAGAGGGGTGACCCCGGCCATTATCAATACTCTTCAGAGACTTTCTGCCTGGCGTCAGTGCTTGCATAACCAGGACTTGAGATATGCACCGGCTGCTCATACGACCTTCCACCACCTGACCCTGATCGAGGGGCTAAGCAGGTGCTATACCTTTCCTAAGGGTCACCTGCAGGTTGGTGGCGTGAAGGAGCACCTTACACCTCCTTTGGCAGAGACAGATCTCCACCCCGCCAAGACGGATTACATATTAGGTCATCAATAGAAAACGGAGAGAACAGGGGTAAGGAGCAGGTTTGCAGATTATTGGAAAGCAGAAGCAGTGTTTCACTTGGAGCACTGCTGGAACCAATGAGCCAGATTCTGCTGACAGCTGCTAGCTGGGTCCATAGGGTGATCACAGTCAGCAGGTTCCAGACTTTGGGCATGACAGCTACTGGAAGTTAGTTAGGCAGTGGCCCACCTGACCTCCCACTGCACCCAATATTCAGCATCAAATCCAGGGGCAGTCCCTAACTTTACTGAGTTTAGAGTCTGGATACGTTTTCTCTCTGGACCCTCAGCCTCACATTGCCCATCGTAGGTGCAGATAACCGATCTTCTACAGCACTGTGCAGAAGTCTTCGGCATATTTATATATTAGGGTGCCTAAGACTTTTGCACAGTCCTGCATTTGTCAACGTGGAGCAGACAGCATGTTTGTAAATCCGGCGGGAGCAAAGGGTATTGGGAAACATAGAAACATAGTAAATAGGTGCAGGAGTAGGCCATTCGGCCCTTTGAGCCTACACCGCCATTCAGTATGATCATGGCTGATCATCCAACTCAGAACCCTGCACCAGCCTTCCCTCCATACCCCCTGATCCCTTTAGCCACAAGGGCCATATCTAACTCCCTCTTAAATATAGCCAATGAACTGCCCTCAACTGTTTCCTGTGGCAGAGAATTCCACAGATTCACCACTCTCTGTGTGAAGAAGTTTTTCCTCATCTCGGTCCTAAAAGGCTTCCCCTTTATCCTCAAACTGTGACCCCTCGTTGTGGACTTCCCCAACATCGGGAACAATCTTCCTGCATCTAGCCTGTCCAATCCCCTTAGGATTTTATACGTTTCAATACGATCCCCCCTCAATCTTCTAAATTCCAATGAGTATAAGCCTAGTCGATCCAGTCTCTCATCATATGAAAGTCCTGTCATCCCAGGAATCAATCTGGTGAACCTTCTTTGTACTCCCTCTATGGCAAGAATGTCTTTCCTCAGATTAGGGGACCAAAACTGCACACAATACTCCAGGTGTGGTCTCACCAAGGCCTTGTACAGAAAGGTGAGGGTGGACAGATGGCAGAGAAGGAGTCCCAGGAACAGGGGGTGGCATGGGTGCATAACTAGTCCTGAGACAACGGGCAAGGTAATTTGATTCCAAACAATTGGTTTATTGATCATTACCAAATGCCTCTCTGGTGCTTCCTGCTCCCTCCCCTTTCCCCCTTCACCCAACAATGATTCCCTTTTCCCTTCCCCCTTCACACTCTCAGTCCACAGTAGAGACCCATATCAGAATCAGGTTTATCATCATCCACATGTTATGAAATATGTTTTTTTGCAGCAGCAGTACAGTGCAATACATAAAATTACTACAGTACTGTGCAAAAGTCTTAGGCAGCCTAGCTATATATATGTGCTAAGACTTTTGCACAGTACTGTATAATTCCAATAATATTGTTTTCATTAACTTATACCAGTTGTATGTTTTTAAGTATTTTTTAATTATGTAAATTTATTTCATCTAAATCCAGATCAGAAATGAGAGTTGATTTTGCTCACTCTCCGTGATCTTCGGTCCTCTTTCCAGGGTGCCGACGCCTTTCGCTCTTCCTTCGTTTGGTCAATTTGAACGCCGGCCGGGTGGACGAGAGCCGACTTTGCTCTTTTTCAGTGATGGTCATCTCCATGGCGCTGAGGCTAGGAAGACTGCTGCTCCGAGCTCACTAATGTGATGAACTGATAACCGAGGCTTTGGGCCTCCATCAGGCTGCTCCAGGGTTTGGATCTGAGGACTCAGTTTGGTGCAGAATGATGTTGTTCACTTCAGTTGTTTGGATAACTTGTAGTTTTTTCTTTCTCTTGTGCATCAACTGTTGGTCTTTTATTTTTTTTAAATTGGGCTCTTTTGGGTTCCTTGCTTTGTGGCTACTGTTGAACAAATAAGTCTCAAGGTTGCATAATTTATACATTATTTGATAATAAATATACTTGAATCTTGAATCTTCTATGTTTGTATGTCCCTCTGACGATCAGGCACAGTTAGAGAGAGAGAGCGGTAAAGACCTTTGACAGCAGGAGCTGTCAAAAGGCCTTCAGCACGATCGAGGTTGTGGGCATGTCTGATTGACGGTGCCAAGAGCAAGCAATGGGCAACGTCCTGCTCACCAGTTAGCTCATGTCAGATTACTGCACTGCAGAGGTCAGACATGATCAGGGAATCCGCCTCCCAGTGCACACTGCATTCAAGTTATAGCCATGTGCCTCAGAGATATCTGTTACAAATGAGTGCAGGGCCGCCTTATTGTTTGTCCCTGATAATGGTGCCGATTCAAACATTAAAGTATTTATGGAATGAGACAATCTGACAGCACATTAAACCCATTCTATTTTCCACCAATCAACACTGAGGATACTGTCACATGGCGATGTCCAAACATACTGAGCACTTTGCATCCAAAGCTTCAGTTTTATTGAGAATTTTCAGTCAGTATTTAGACTACTTAAACCTATTTAATCTCTTTTTGAGTATCAATGATATTTAAAAACAATTGAATTGGAATTGGTTTAACAGGGAAAAGCCATCAAGGTGGGTCAGAGGTCAGGATCTGCTGCCTGGTCCACTTTGTATTACCCTGATCGTCATGGCAGCCAGACCTTGAGGATGGCTGAGACCAGCAAGGTGCAAAAGCGAGTGAATAGTGTGAGCATGGGTGAGGTGGGAGTGCAGTGGTTGGTGCAGGTCAATGCATGGGATTGAGAGCAGTTCAGTCCATTGATAATATAATTATGAAGTACTTACACTATTCATTAGCAGACTTATTCTCCAGCCTTGCCAGCTGACAGAGATATGATTAACAATGCGCATAGTTAGAATGAGTATTGTTTTCAAACCAGACCAGATCTGATGATTGACCAATAATAGTAGTTGCAGTCTGCCTAAGCAAAGGCAGAGAATTAATTAATTGATTAATTAATTTTATTCCTTACATCCAAGGGAGTAAAGAATCTTTATGTTGCATCTCCATCGCAATGAGGAGGGGAATGCGGGAGGATATTGTCCAAACACTACGATTGTATACATAATTGTTTTGTATATATGTATGCAGAGTCAGATTCACAATCAGATCAATGTACAGTCAGATATGCAATGTGTATTAATAAATCTGATGGTCTGGTGAAAGGAGCTGTCCTGGAGCCTGTTGGTTCTGGTCCTAATGCTGCAGTATCATTTACTGGATGGTAGGAGCTGAAACAGTTTGTGGTTGGGGTGACTGGAGTCCCTGATGATCCTCTGGGCCCTTTTTACACACCTGCTGCTGTAAATGTCCTGAACAGAGGAAAGTTCACATCCGCAGATGCACTGGGCTGCCCGCGCCACCCTCTGCAGTGCCCTGCGATTGTGGGTAGTATAGTTCCCGCATCAGGCCATGACAACAGCCAGTCAGGATGCTCTCGGCGGTGGCCCTGTAGAAAGTCCTCAGGACTTGGGGACTCGTGCTGAACTTCCTCGGCCGTCTGAGGTGAAAGAGGCGCTGTGGTGCTTTTTACACCAAACAGCCAGTATGTAAAGTCCAGGTGAGATCTTTGGTGACATGTATACTGAGGAAATTGAAACTACTCATCCTCTCAACTACAGTTTGTATCTCATATACTTATATCAGAATGTATTATTTTAACCATTAAACTGGATTCATTAACTAGGAGACATACTGTATATGAATTGTACTGTTGGTGCAGATTAATGCTTGAATTTAACTTTATCTCTTACAAAGCCCATATAAACTGGATTGATGATGACATCGGTTATGTTTTGTAATGTCAAAAGACTAAACTAAAACACAAAACAATCAGACCGTAGTTGGAGCGGCTTCAGAGCTGTGTGTCAGACATGGCTATAAGCAGCACTGGGGCCCCACAGGGGACTGTATTGGCTCCCTTCCTGTTTTCCCTGTCTACCTCAGACTTTAGATACAACACTGAGTCATGTCATCTGCAGAAATTCTCTGATGACTCAGCAATAGTTGGGTGTATAACGGGAGGACGGGAGGTTGAATACAGGGCCCTGGTGGAGGACTTTGTCAAATGATGCAAACTGAATCATCTGCAGCTCAGCATCAGTAACACAAAGAAGATGGTGATGGACTTTGGGAAGTCTATGCGCTGCTCCCTGTTACTATTGATGGTGAGGACATGAATGTAGTGAGGACCTACAAATACCTGGGGCTGCACCTGGATGACAGACTTGAGTGGAGCACCAACACAGCTTGTGTACAAGAAGGGCCAGAGTCACCTCTACTTCCTGAGGAGACTGAGGAAGTATGCAGGCCTCTCCTTCACATATCCTACCAGTCTGTTGTCACCAGTACAACCTTCTTTGTGGTGGTGTGCTGGGGCAATGGCATCAACATGGGTGATGCCAACAGGCTCAATAAACTGATTAAAAAGGCTTGCTCTGTTATAGGAATCAAAAGGACTCACTGGAGGCTGTGGTAGAACAAAGGACCCCACGGAAAATCCTAGCAATTTTGGAAAATGTTGCTCACCCTCTGCATATCACCTTGGCTGAACAGAGGAGCACTTTTAGTCATAGACTAAGACAACTGCACTGCTCCGAAGGGCACTAAATGAGATCATTCATACCCTCAGCCATTAGGCTCTATAATGCGTCAACCTATAACCAGGAAAGTGATGACCCACCTCCTCCCGTTAGACTGTTTGAGGTAACTTATTTTATATTCTTTCTTATTTCTCTCCTAATATTTCTATATTTGTATATCAGTGCAATTGTAATGCTACTGTGACACCACAATTTCCTTCGGGATCAATAAAGTATCTATCTACCTATCTAATTCAAAGGCAGACAGGGGAGTCCGAAGTGGGGCTGTAACCTTGCCTTTACTTTATGCGAGATGCGCACATGGTAGCATATACAATTAGTGTGTTTTTACATATAATCATAAACGAACAAGCAATCAACCAATATATATACAAGATTGCTCAAATATTATTGAAATATCAAAAACCCAACACTCTCAGTGGCAAATATCATTTCTCTTAATTGTCCATATTGTTGAAATTATAGAAAAAGACAAAAATCAAACAGGTCATGTGGTGTAAAAGATGCTATGTTTTTTGCCTCTTACTTATTTCATCCTGCATTTGATTCATCATGCCCAACTGGAGGAATGTTCTTTCCACAACTATGCCATCAGTCCACCGTGGCTGCTCTTTCTTCATTACTTTCCTATTCTGCACTTGCCATTTTGTAACCTTCCGTGCCAATCCGACCAGGAGTATGAATTTATATTAAAAAACCAAGTCACCAGCAGGAGCCGCATCTTAAATTGATTAAGTGACCGTTCCGGACAGTCTGTGATTATCAGACATGAAGAAATGTTACCACCAAAAGACTATTTTCTTTCTAGCTCAAATAACATTTTAAACACTGAATATGTCAAATCGCAGTGTATCTGAATTCTTACAGAGAAGACTTTCTTGTGCACGAGAACAGAACTGCTGAGTGAGGTTCGTCTAATATTCAGTCTTGTCCTAAACCCAAATAAGAGCGCGTAGTCTTGTCAAGGGATGTACTATAAGTAAAGATTTAGTTTCCCAGATGGGTCACTCCTCATGTATGGTGTGTCTGTTAGTATGTGTACATTCATGTATTGTGTATATGCATCTACCATGTACTTGCTATGTAGTTCAACTACATTCAACCACACACGAACACAGCCCTTGTTCCTCCGGGTCAAAGGTGCAAATTATACACAGCACGAGGCACATACAGCACATTCAAGGTAGCAAGCAAACATACAGTCATGCAAAATATATATATATATATATATATATAAAACCCCAACTCCCTGGGTGACGTATCGCAAATTGACGGTGCGGTTTCTGGCAGCCCGCAGACAAACGCGCACACGCATGTAATCCAGCTTGTCATGTGTGTGCGTGTGTACACATATATGTGTGTATGCATGCTTTTGTGTGTGTGTGTGTGTGTGTGTGTGTGTTTGTGTTACGGAAGATAAATTAGAAAGGTGCTCTCCCTCGTTTTAAACCTCCCTCCCAGCCTTCACTGGCACTGACCCACGCTGATGGATAGAAGCATATGTGCTCGAATGATCGCGTCTGTCTCATCCTGTTACAGTGTGTCACTTTGGACAGCTTAGATGAAATGTTCTGAGGTGAGGTGCATTCTGACTCCTGATGTCTAGAATATATCATGTACATTGAAGTTATCGCACACTTTTTCTGCAAGGCTTGCTGCTGCTTGTACTTGTCAGCTTAGTTTGACAGAAGCACTGTTCAAAGACTGATGAAGCACTCCCAGTGTGCTTGCAACCAGAAACTTAACAAGACTTGGCTTCCAGTGCTAACAGACATGACTATATATTTATGTACGGCAATATAAACTGGAATACTTCTGAACAAAGATCTTAAGTGTAGCTCAAAAGTTATGAAATTTTCAAAGAAAAAGATGAAATTAAAAATCTTTAGTGTGCTGCCTTTTTGTACTTTGTCCAGTGACCTATAAATACCGTTTGTAAATCACTTGCCCATGGCAAAGTGGCAGAGTTTTGAAAGATGCATATGTTGCGTAGGTTGCGGAAGTCTATTAGCTAGAGTAGATCTTATTTTTCTTTGCTCAATTGTAATAAATTATTCAGCCCTCAGTGTCCTCTCCACCATTTAATCACAGCTGATTTACTCCTCACCTGCCCATCTCCTACCTCCGTTTCCCCTCCTCCTTCCCCTTCCATGGTCCACTGTCCTCTCCTATGAGAAAGCTTCTTCTTCAGCCCTTTATCTCTTCCACCTACCCCCTCCTAAGTTCTTATTTCATCCCCCCTCCCCCAAGCACCCACCTTCCCCTTCACCTGGTCTCACATATCACCTGCCAGCTTGTACTCCTTCCCCTCCTTCCAGCTTGTTATTCAAGCTTCTGCCCCCTTCCTTTCCGGGCCCAGATCCCGATGAAGGGTCTCGGCCCAAAACGTCAGCTGGTTACTACCCTCCGTAGATGCGACCTGACTTGCTGAGTTCCTCCAGCATTTGGTACGTGGAGGGCAATGCGCTACGAGGAGAGACCGGACGAATTTGGCTGGTTTCCCATGGAGCGTCAGAGGCTGAGTAGAGGACCGATAGACGTTATGAGAGGGTAAACAGTCGGGATCATTTTCCCTGTGTAGAAATGTCAGATACCAGAAGTAATGCAATAAAGGTGAGAAGCGGAAAGTTTAAAGGAGACGAGCTTTTTACACAGAGTGATAGGTGTCTGAAGCAGGCTGCTGGGGAAGTGTGGAATCAGATTCTATAATTATCAACACGAGAAAGTCTGCCGATGCTGGAAATCCAAGGCAACACGCACAAAATGCCGGAGAAACCCAGCAGGTCAGGCAGCATCCATGGAAATGAATAGATAGTCGGAGTTTCGGGCCAAGACCCTTCTTCGGGACTGAGAAGGAAGGGGGAAGATGCCGGAATAAAACAAGGTGGAGGGAGGGGGGATGAGGAGGTGGCTAGCTGGAAGGTGATGGGTCAAGCCAGGTGGGTGGGAAAGGTCAAGGGCTGGAGAAGAAGAGGACAGTGGACCATAGGAGAAAGGGAAGGAGGAGGGGACCCAGGAGGAGATGATAGGCAGGTGAGAAGAGGTAAAAGGTCAGAGGGGGAATACAGGAAGTGGGGGGGGGGTGGAATTTGTTTACCAGAAGGAAAAATCAATATTCATGCCATCGGTTTGGAAGCTACCCAGACAGAACATAAGGTGTTGCTCCTCCATCCTGAGGGTGGCCTCATTTTGGCACGAGATCTGGTTGGAGGCTACCTATTCATGCCATGGTACTTACGAGGCCAATAGACAGACACATGAGTATCCAAGGAATAGAGGGATCATCAGCAAGATGGCACTGAGCTGAGAGCTTCTTTGAGGGTATGGCTCTGTTTTACTTGGTTTTTTGATGTTTCCTTCAGGTATGTGGGGATAGTTTTGGGGAGGAAGATGAATCAGGGGTCAAGTAGGGTTTAGGGATAGGGATGTGGGGGAGGTGGAGGACAGCCCAGAGTCTTTGGGGTCCACTTGGCGTTCAAAGGCCAATGACGCAGACATGGCATATCGGTGGGCCAGACTGGGATGTCTGGTCAGACCAGCGTGGATGAAGACTTGTGTACCCGGGTCAGCGAGTTGCCAGTGTGTTTCAGAGTCAGAGTTCTGTGTAGGCGGGAGGAACGAGGTCCAAAATCTTCCCTGGCTTCGTGAAACCCAGGGAGTTCGAGGCCTGGTGTTTGGAGCATCATCATCAGCAAGTCCGGAGTCCGAGGTGTTTGGGATCGGTGGGTCCTGGGGTCGACACCAAGGATCGAGGCCTGGTGATCAAATCAGGAGTCCAGAAGTTGAGGCCCATTTGCTTGAGGCCCAGGTCTGCAAAACTCTGTGAGCCCACCGGGATCAAAGGCCCAATGCTCATGTGTCCAAGTCTAAATTCAAATCCGCTGGAGGCTACGGGAGATGGCTTGTCTTGAGGTTAGAGGATCAAGTATGTATGAGAGTCCTAACATGGAAAAGGGCCTTTTGGCCTAACTGATCCATGCCAATCAGGATCCACAATTGTCCCATTTGCCTGCATTTGGCCCCATGACCTTCTGATCGTCCCTCTGTGTACCAATCCAACTGCCTTTTGAATGTTGTTATTCCACTTCCTCTAGCAGCTTATTATACATACTGATATCTGTGTAAAAAAAAGTTGCCCCTCAACTTTCTATTAAATCTTTCCCCTTTTACCTTAAACCAGAAAAATCCAGTTATTTATCTATGGGGGCCCTAGCTGCCCCAGCATCCAGGACACCTTCGCAAGGCAGTGCCTCAAAAAGGCAGCATCCATCGTTAAGGACCCCCATCACCCACGGCATGCTCTCTTCTCATTGCTACTATCAAGGAAGAGGTACAGGAGCCTAAACATACAAACGGAATGTTTCAGGAACAGCTAATTCCCCTCCACCATCATAATAAATTTCACGACATATGCCAATGATAGTAAAGCTGATTCTGATTTCTGAATGGACAATGAACTCCTCAACACTACCTCACTACTTTTTCTCTCTTTTGCACTGTGTATTTAATGTAAAATTATTTATCTATATATATACACACACAACAATTCCACGGCATAAACCAGCGATATTAAAGCTGATTCGGATTCTGATATTATAACCCTGTGAGATCTGCTCTTTAACTCCCGATACCTGATGGACCCAAAGTGAGTGGATCCTTTTCTTCCACTTCTAATATCCCTCCAAGGTATTTTCACGTCTCTCACCTTAGCCCCAGTGGGGTTGTCAATACTGCCGAGCACTGACTATTGAAGCCTTTACAAATTCCGAGTTTTGCTTCCTCACCTCTTCTCCCTCCGAACAGCCTGCAGTCCTCCTGGCATCATGTTTTATCCACAGAAAAAAAACAAACTACTGGAGAACCCTGGCGGGTCGAGCAGCATCTGGGAAGAAACTGGGTTCCTCTCGGAAATTAACCCCAGATTCCAGCAACTGCAGGCTCTTGTGCCTCAGTTGTATCTACACGCTCACTAATGTCAGGTATGTAGCATCTAGTCCAAAAGATCCATTTTCAAAATGTCCTCATAATCTGCTCCTGCTGGATTGCAATACTCTCTCCATTACAGGTCACCCCAAGCCCACACTGATCCTGCACCTCTGTATGATGCATGACCACAATTTGAAGCAGGTTAGTAGATTTTCCTCCCTCATCCATTTAACCCCAAGGGACTCCAACTGGTACACTGGCTCAGTGACAGGGAATGCAACATGCAACATCTCCTGTCAACTGTTTCGACAACAGCAGTAATGTTGACTTCAAACTTACAAATTCTCCAGCACAAACAAAAAAAACTGCTCCTTTATAACTAAAATATTTATAGTTAAAATTAACTTGTAGATTCATTTTAGTTTTAAGGTTATTGGGCTGCTTACCTGACAACAAACACAAAAACAAAAGTGGTAACCGGAATCTCCGGAGCAGAAGGCCCCGAATCCTCGGCTTTGCTTGTTTCAGCAGCCGGGGCGAGGTCGAAGGCGCTCGGCAGAGGATGGCGCTCGGGAGGCTGTATCGAAGAGGCTGGTCGGAAGCTTGAAGTTTTCGGACCGACGGACTCAGTATTGGCTGTGGTCGGCTGCTTCCAATACATCGGCAAGTTGACGGTGCCTGGAGGTTTATGGCAGGGAGTTTCTCCCTTTTGCCGCCTGCTATCGGGGACTCGGGAGTCGATCGACTCAGGACTTTGAGACTTTTTTTTACCGTGCCCGTGGTTTGTTCTTTATCAAATTATGGTATTGCTTTGCACTGCTGTAACTATATGTTATAATTATGTGGTTCTGTCAGTATTAGTCTTTGGTTTGTCCTGTTTTCTGTGATATCACTCCAGAGAAACATTGTATCATTTCTTAATGCACGTATGCATTTCTAAATGACAGTAAAAGAGGGACTGAGTGTTCTCATAATCTAATCTAAATCTAATCACTAAAATAAAACTAAGTATTATTTACATCAATCACCAAAATAACTAGATTTACTAATTAAAGAATTTCAGGATGTATACTGTATACATTTCTCTGACATTATAGGCATCCGTTAGTCTCGTGAGACCATGGATTTGCGCCTCGGAAGGTTTCCAGGGCGCAGGCCTGGGCAAGGTTGTAGGGAAGACCAGCAGTTGCCCATGCTGCAAGTCTCCCCTCTCCACGCCACCGATGTTGTCTAAGGGAAGGGCATTAGGACCCATACAGCTTGGCACCGGTGTCATTGCAGAGCAATGTGTGATTAAGTGCCTTGCTCAAGGACACAACACGTTGCCTCAGCTGAGGCTCGAACTAGCGACCTGCAGATCACTAGACCGACACCTTAACCACTTGGCCACGCGCCAACACATTAAAAGTACCTATTGAAACCAACAACTGTATTGCTCTGCGGTAAACCCACACGATCACGGGAAGGACGTTGAAACTCCCTACAGATGGCGGTGGGAATTGACACACAATCAGAGATTGCTGGCACCGTGAAGTGCTGCTCTAACCATTTCACTGACATGTGTCTATAGTCGCTCCTTGTGGCTTGCTCGGCCTTTAAAATAAACAACCACCTACAACTGAAGATCAATCCGGGCCCCAGCTTATTGATCCAATTACAATAAAGGCATGGCAGCAGCTGTTTAGTTAGGAGATTGAGGAGACTTGGTTTGTCACAAAGACGCTCGCAAATTTCTACAGGTGTACTTTGCAGAGCATTCTAACTGGTTGCATCACCGTCTGGTATGGAGGGGCTACCGCATAAGATCACAAAATTCTGCAGAAAGTTGCAACCTCAGCCAGCTCCATCCCAGGCACTTGCCTCCCCAGCATGGAGGAAACCTTCAAAAGGCGATGCCTCAAAAAGCTGGCATCTGTTATTAGGGGCCCCCGGCACCCAGGACATGCCATCAAGGAGGAGGTACAGGAGCTAGAAGACACACACTTAATGTTTCAGGAGCAGCTTCTTCCCCTCTGCCATTTCTGAACGGACAATGAACCCATGAACACTTCCTCACCATTTTTGTTTTCTTTTTGCACTACTTATGTAATTTAACTTTTTATACGGATTTCTTATTATACTTTATAATTTTTTTATTATGTGTTGCAAAGTACAGCTGCTGCAATATATACCAATGATATTAAACCTGATTCTGATTCCGAAACACATTACCACAGATCTGAGAACTGCCAGAGCAAACAATAATACCAAATGCTTTCCCCAAGTGACAACGATGAACTGGATGGGTTTTATTTCCATGGTCAGCTTCACTGATCCCATTCTTTTTAAAATCTTGACATTTATTTAGGAACTGAATTTGAAATCCCCGACTGCTCTAGTGAGCATAAGATTGTTGATCAGGAGTGGCTTGAAGGTACGTTCTGTGGAAAGGTCCTGACCCAAAACCTTAACTGGTTTCTCTTGCCACAGATACTGCTTGATTGGCTGAGTTCTTCCAGCATTTCTGGGTTTTAGAGAAATATAGCACTGAACAAGACCCTTCAGCCCATTGAGTTGATGCTGACTATCAACCACCAACTGATTGTCTCTGCTCAAGGTACCTAGCACTACTGATACCCAGCCTTTCAAAGGGGTGCAATAGATAATACATTGGCAATGGTACAAGAGCCAAGGCACTTCATGGGATCCCCTCTGTCGATAGGCATTAGTGGAGTGGTTAACAAATAAAATGAGACACAATGCTAAATTAAAAGCCAGCACAAAATCAATATTCCAACTAAATTCATGATTCAAACCTTGCCAAATTATATATTAACATAAATAAATTACATTTTATGTTTGGAAGCAACATCTCCATCTGGTATGGGAGCAACAGAGCAATGGACTGGAAGCCCCTACAAAACACTGTGAGAATGGCCAAGAGGATCATAGGGGTCTCACTACCATCCATCAGGGACATTTATCAGGAGCGCGACATACTCAGGACCCTTGGTATAATCGAGAATCCCGCCTATCCATCCAGTATCCTCCTTGACTTTCCACCATCAGGCAGGAGACGCCGATGCATAAAATCAAAACCGGTTAGGATGGGAAACAGTTTCTTCCCTCAGACCATTCGGCTTCTGAACTCCCTGCCGCATCACATTCGAAGTGTCACTGGATAATTTGACCTGTACCCTACAATATTTAATTTATGCTCTTTACTTTGTTTATCTTTGTGCAACTAGTTTGTCGATTTAGTTCTTATGTTCCTAAGTTATTGTATATTATATATGTACCACTGTGCTTTACACCCTGATCCAGAGACACGTTGCCTCATTTGGCGGTATACATGTATATTGTTAAAATGACAGAAGTGCTAGAGAAGAGGAAAGACATCTGGTGCACACTAGGAAAAGGATATTGTTACCGATCTTGATTTGGGGTCAAGACAATTTAGATCTACAAAAATCCAGTCCCTTTTTCAGCTGGATGATCCCAGGTCAGAATTTGTCCCTGGGTTCTGGATGACAGAAGGTCATGGGTTACGAATGCTTGCTACTGACTTCTCAAGTAAGTGTGGCTAGCCCAAGTGCATATCCACGTCAGACCACATGCTCTTCAGCCAGGCTTAGTCTCATGAAACACACACAAAATGCTGGAAGAACTCAGCAGGTCAGGCAACAACTACGGAAAGGAGTAAACAGTCGACGTTTCAGGCCGAGACTCCATAAGTCGTGATGAAAGGTCTCGGCCTGAAACGTTGACTGTTTGTTCTTTTCCATAGCAACACTCGCAGAATGCTGGAGGAACTCAGCAGGCCAGACAGCAATCTATGGAAAAGACTACAGCTGATGCTTCAGGCCGAGACCCTTCAGCAGGACTGGAGAAAAAGAAGATGACGATTCAGAGTTAGAAGGTGGGAGGGGATGAGGAAGAAACAGAAGGTGATAGGTGAAACTGGGAGAGGGGAGGAATGAAGTAAAGAGCTGGGAAGTTGATTGGTGAAAGAGATACAGGACTGGAGTAGGGGGATCTAATAGGAGAGGACAGAAGGCCACGGAAGAAAGAAAAATTGGGAGAAGCACCAGAGGGAGGTGATGGGCAGGCAAGGAGATAATGCTGCCTGACCTGTGGTGAACCTCCAGCAGTGTATGTGTGTGTGCGCGCGTGTTTGTGTGTGTGTGTGTGTGTGTGTGTGTGTGTGTGTGTGTGTGTGTGTGTGTGTGTGTGTGTGTGTGCGCGCGCGTGTTTGTGTGTGTGTGTGTGTTGCTTTGGATTTCCAGCATCTGCAGATTTTCTCCTTTTTGTTAGTCCAGTGAAGAAAGGTTCTGGTTGTAAAGTGCCCAGGGATTTCCCCCAGGTGCTCTGGTTTCCCACCACAGGGACTGGACCAGTGTCTGATGTTAAGTGGGGAGATGGGATTGATGGGAATGCTTTGAAAACTGGTATAAACTCAATGGGCCAAATGGCCTTCCTTGAAAGCAAATATGAGTAGTGCAAGGTCTTCAAATATGGCCTCTCCACCACGAATATGCTGGTTCATTAGTACTCCTGCAGAATCAATAATATGGCTGTGCCTGATGACCAATATCTTATCTTACAGTGGAGGTTGTGGTAAACGTTCAGGCTCGCCCCTACTAATCTCAGCCTACAGCTCAGCAACCTCCGACCATGTCACCTCTACTCAGGGCCCCACTACTCAAGTGGGCTTGCAGGGTCTCTGAGCCTCGGAGCAGTCTACCCTCCGATAGATCATTTGGGTGACCGAAGGAAGCTCGCAGTGAGTCGAAGTTGCCTGAGGGCACGTCATGCTGCGAAGCTGAGCCTGGCTGGTCTAGAGATGCTTGGAATGTTTCTGCAGTCTCCTCCACTGACAGCCGCCAGCCTTCTACCAGCCATGATGGGGCCATGACATTAGAGTCGCTTAAAGCAAATGGAAGACAGGCACCTAGAGGATGCATAAGGATGATTAATTGATATTAATATATAATTTTCCCTGGTTCAAGCCATAAATTTAGTTGGAATATTGATTTTGTGCTGTCTTTTAATTTAGCACTGTGCCTCATCTACATTCTTGAAACCTTACAGTGTCTCTTCTTCCTTCTCTGCTCCCCAGCTTTTGGCTGGTGACAAGGGCCGGGCCCTGACGGTTCTGTGGTTGTGCAGCACACGGCAGACATTTGCCCTCCAAGCACTTCAGGGCTCCAACAGGGCCGTCCAGATCAAAGCCAGTTGTCTGAGCACGTCGGTCACCTGCACGTTTAGAAGACATGTGACTGGGTAATGTTTGTCATAAACGCAAGGAAGTCTGCAGATGCTGGAAATCCAAAGCAAGACACACAAAGTGCTGGAGGAACGCAGCAGATCAGGCAGCATCTGTGGAAACGCATGAACAGTCGACGCTTCGGGCTGAGACCCTTCATCGGGACTGAGAAGAAAGGGAGAAGATGCCAGAACGAAAAGGTGGGGGGAGGAGCAGGAGGCTAGCTGGAAGGAGATAGGTGAAGCCAGGTGGGCGGGAAAGGTAAAGGGCTGGAGAAGAAAGCAGCTGATAGGAGAGGAGAGTGGACCAGAGGAGAAAGGGAAGGAGGAGGGGATACAGGGGGAAGTGATAGGCAGGTGAGAAGAGGTGAAAGGTTAGTGGGGAAAAGAGGAAAATTGGATGGGGGAAGGGGAATTTTTCCTACTGGAAGGCGAAATCGATATTTATACCACCAGGTTGGAGGCCAAGCAGACAGAATATAAACGGTTAGTCCTCCACCCTGAGGGTGGCGTCATCATAGTATAACAGGAGGTCATAGGCTAACATGTCAGGGGGGAATGGGAGTCAGAATTAACATGTCTGGCCACCAGGAAATTCTGCTTGTGGCAGATGGAGCAAAGGTGTCCAACGAGGTGGTCCTCCAATTTACAACGGGTCTCACCAATGAGCAGGAGGCCTCATCAGGAGCACCAGATATCGTAAACACCACCAGCAGATTCATCATATGGACACCTACATTCTCATTACAACATAGAAAGAAACAGCAGGCCATTCAGCCCAAGATGTTGTGCCAACCCTTTAACCTACTAAGAAGGATCAATCTAACCCTTCCCTCCTACATAGCCCTCCACTTTTCTTTCATCCATGTGTTAATCTAAGAGTTTCTTAAATGTCCCTGATATATCTGCTTCTACCACCACCACTATCAGCGTATTCCACTCTCTGTGCTCAAAAACCTACCTCTGACATCCCCTCTCTACTTCCTTCCAATCACCTTATAATTCTTCCCCCTCACGTTAGCCATTTCCGCCCTGGGAAGAAGTCTCCAGCTGTCTGCCCAGTCTATGCCTCTTGTACACCTCTAGCAAGTCATCTCTCATCCTCCCTCGCTCCAGAAAGAAAAGCCCCAGCTTGCTCAACCTACCTTCATAAGACACGCTCTCTGATGATTAAAAAAAAAATCCATACCCTTGCTAGCTGGAAGCATAAAGTGGGAGTTTTACATTAACGATTTCAATCTTTAGTGATGCAGATTTCCCACTGTTTAGAGTAACAAAGAGAAGGTCCTATCCTAGTAAAGGTAGCTATGGATCTGTTTACACACTGGTGCAGGATCTCTCCTGCTTGGGGAGCACACACTCATCAGGATCATTCAGGGCACTGCAGCAGGGAGGTGACCTATAGTCAGTGTAAAATATTAATGAGGCAGCTGAATTTTAATTTTAGTTAGATTCTTCTGACTTCAGGCTGTTAACTTTTTTTTTCTAACTTGACTGGACTAACAGTTCGGCTCAGAGGTAAAAATAAAGAAAAGTGGGCGGGGGGGGAATTCCCAGTTCTCAATGGCAGCGATGATAGATGGTGAGTGTAGCTGTCCCCTTAAGAATAGCCCGAACATTAATGATAACTTATTCTGGCTGATGTACGGTCAGCTCTACATATTGTCTGCAGTCGCACAGGCATGCGTACAGACAAATGGATAGACGCATGTGAAGGTACATACACTTATGGAGGCACACACACACACACAAACACAGATAATTGTATATTTTTATATATGCACACAGAGGCACAAACACACTTGTACACACCACTGGTAGAATCGTTCACATTTATCCACAGCCTTCCTTCTTCACCTTCAACTCCAGTTTTCCCTCCCGTCTATACGATCCCTTAGAGTCATAAAAAAGTACAGCCCAGAAGCAGGCCTTTTGGCCCATCTAATCCATGCTGAAACCATTTAAACTGCCTACTCCCATCGCCCTCCATATCCCTACTATCCATGTACTCTGCTTAAAGGTTGAAATTGAACTTGCATGCACCACTTGTGCTGGCAGCTCGTTCTACACTCTCACGACCCTCTGAGTGAAAAGGTTTTCCTTCATGTTCTCCTTAAACTGGTCACCTTACACCCTTAACCCATGACCCCAGTTGTAGACCCACCCAACCCTTCTTGCCCCTTTCCTTTGTCCAATGTCCCACTCTCACTTTCCAAGCACACATTCTACCAGATCTCCTACTTCTTCCTATGCACACCTCCTCCCCTCCCCAGTTCTCCTCCCTTGTTTCAGCCACCATCCAAGTTAGAAACCCCTAAACCCCCAACAACCACCGTTTGTGTGCTTCATGGCATCATGGGACTAACTCCGACCATTCTCCCATACCAGTGCGAAAGAGTGAAGGGATTTCTTTGCCAGTGGATGTGGATATGGTGAGCTCATTCTCCTCACTCTGCCACCGCTGTCCTGTCTGGGCCTGTACTGAAACCCCTCAGATTATTTCCAAGTCTCAGGGAACCTGACAGCAGCACATCCAGCCTGAAGTGCAGGAAACACTGGCACCTGCGTTGTCAGAGGCTGTGTAAAAGGCCTTCAAAATCAACAGCTGGAAGAGCTTAAATACTGCCAATTTACACTATATTCTATGTAAAGTATGAGTGAGGGACTGCTTTTGTGCACATACTTCCTTCACATTAAAGCCTCCGACGTAGCACAAGAAATCAGCTCAATCCCCCACTGCTGATAGAACTGATGACATTTTTAATGTCTTCCTAAAGCCATAATCCACCTCCCCTTTAAGAAGTATTGCCAGACTTTAATTAGTAGGGTACCTTAAGTGGCCCCAGTGATAATGCACAGCTAGTCAACAGTGTGCTCACTACCCGAGTAAATGGGGATAGTGTGGTCGCACCCAGCAATCTCAGCGATTGTTATCCTTATGTAAAGTGGTAACGGAATTGCTCTGGATAAGTGCCTGAAGGACCACCTTCTGTATCACTGTAAGAAAATATTGTTCCTTGCCATTTTACTTTGACAAACTTCTATAGATGTGTGTTGGAGAGCATATTAACTGGCCCCATCACAGCCTGGTACGGAAACACCGGTGCCCTTGAACGGAAAATCCCACAAATGAGGTAAAGCCCTCCCCACCAGTGAGCACATCTACACAAAACACTGTCTCAGGAAAGCTGCATCTATCATCAGGGACCCCCACCACCCAGGGCATTCTCTCTTCTCGCTGTTACCATCAGGAAGAAGGGACACGAGCTTCAGGACTCACACCACCAGGTTGAGGAGCAGTTATTACCCCTCAACCATCAGGCTCTTGAACCAAAGGGGACGACTTCACTCAACTTCACTGGCCCCTTCACTGAAATGTTCCCACAACCTATGGACTCACTCACTTTCAAGGACTCTTCATCTCATGTTCCCAATATTCATTGCTTTTTATTTATTATTATTATTTCTTTTGTTTTGGATTTGCACAGTTCGTTGTCTCTTGCTCACTGGTTGAGCACCCAAATTGGTGCATATTTCATTGATTCCGATATGATTATTAATTTATGGATTTATTGAGTATGCCCTGCAAGAAAATGAATCTCAGGGCTGTATATGGTGACTTTGATAATAAATTTACTTTGAACTTTATTTACATCTTTTGGTAATTGAAGTAACCTCCCAGATTACTGTAACGTGCTAAAAATAATTTGTGAAGCAATGGAGAATAAAAACTGGACTTCTCCTACTGTTCAAAGAGTGCTGGAAGCAAAGCTAGAAGACAGGTAAGGCTCTCTGTGTGCTGCCAATGCTAATTTATCGATCGTGATGTGACATTATTCAGAGAGTCGAGAGTGTGTACCATCTCTGCCAAATTGCCAAGACCACTGACAGTATCCTGAAACGCTTATAATGGGAGTCAAATTCCTGAGAATTGACATCTATCAGTACCCGTAATCTAGCACAAGGCTTTCATAGTCTTCAAGGTGATAGGAAATAGAGTGTATTTGTAATAAAATCGTATTCAGTCTCCCTCTCAAAGCTTATAGCCTGAGGATGAATAATGCTCTCAGTTTCTGTCATAGATCAGGAGCTACAATAAGTGCTAATGTTATTTCTTTTCAGTACCTTATTATTTGAATATACTAGGTATTATAATTTTTTTTTAAATTAACACCTGAGACCTAATCTACACTTAATGGCCACTTTATTGGGGACCTCTTATACCTAATTAAGTGGCTACTGAGTGTATGTTCATGGTCGTCTGCTGTTGTAGCTCACTCACTTCAAGTTTCGACATGTTGTGCATTCAGAGGTACTCTTCTGCACACCACTGTTATAACTGGGTGAATGACTGTCACCTTCCTGTCTGCTTGAGTCAGTCTGCCCATTCTCTTCTCACCTCTCTCATTAACAAGGTGTTTTGGTCCACAGAACGGCTGCTCTCAGAATATTTTTTTTACCATTCTCTGTAAACTCTAAAGGCTGCTGTACACAAAAACCACAGGAGATCAGCAGTTTCTGAGATACTCAAACCACCCCGTCTGGCACCAACAAGCATTCCACAGGCAAAGTCACTTAGATCACATTTCTTCCCCATTCTGATGTTTGGTCTGAACAACAACTGAACCTCTTGACCACGTCGGCATGCTTTTGTGCATTGAGTTGCTGCCACATGATTGGCTAATTAGATATTTGCATTAATGAGCAGGTGTACCTAATAAAGTGGCCACTGAGTGTGTCTTTATCTAGCAACAGTGAGACAATAAGTCAACAAAACACAGAACAGTATCACCATGAACACTTTCTCAAGAATTAGTCAACATGTGGTTAACCAAGTATTTAATTCAAGAACGACAGAACAAAGCTGTTGCTGCTTTTTGTCAGTGTTTGGTTCATCAAAACTAAATAAGAGGGAAATTTTATGGCAGCTGAAGTCCAGTTAGGTCAAAACTGTATTTCAGAACATGAAGAAAATGTCGTTACTTCTAGAAAGTGTTTTAAATATTTGTGCCATCAATGCATGAGATGCATATTAACCTTGAGTTTTCAATCACTGTAATATTGACAATTCTTCCAATGCTTTCCCTTGCATCTTACATGAAAGTCACCTTCTACATGCCAGCTTAGATTTTCACTTAAGTATCCTTTAATGTAAGAGTGAAATTGCACACTGCATGGCAAACAGTAAACTACAGTAGAATTAGAGTATGTACTTTCTCCATTTTGTACTATTCTCTTCAATAAATGCAATATTTCTGTGCTGATGGGCTTATACAGTACTGTGCAAAAGTCTTAGGCACATATATGTAGCTAGGGTTTCTAAGACTCTTGCATAGAACCGTATTTGTCAACGTGGAGCGGAGAACGAGTTTGTAAATCTGGCGGGAGCAAAGGATGTTGGAAATGGTGAGGGTGAAGAGACGGCGGGCGGGGCGTGGGACAGGTAGGAGAGGAGGAGCGCCCGGGATGACATGGTAACAGACACACTCAACCCCGTGTCACCTGGCAAGGTCATTTGATTCCAAACAATTTATTGATCATTACAGAATATCTCTCTGGTGCTTCCTGCTCCCTCCTCTCTCTTTTCCCCTTTTTCCAACCATGATTCCCCTCTCCCCACACCCTTCCCACTCTCAATCTACAATAGAGATCCATATCAGGTTTATGCCGTGAATTTTTTTTTCCAGCAGCAGTACAGTGCAATACATACAATTACTACAGTACTGTGCAATAGTCTTAGACACCCTAGAGTTAGATATATATATATATTTTAATATTTATATATATATATATATATACACACACATACACTTAAGTCTTCTGCACAGTACTGTAGACTGATATAAATTTATTTGCTATTATTATGAGAAAATTTGGAGTATTAAATAGCAGTGTAGTACTTAATTCTAACAAAGATATTAAAATTACTTTCAAATTAATTTTTAATGAGATTTGTTTGTCAATTTATATCTTTGTTCTCATTGAGTTTCACCTCACCACATTGATCTGTATGTTCCAGTTTTTATCTTAGTGTTGTTTATTGGGGCTACACTCAGTGAACACTTTATTAGGTACACCCGTGCACCTGCTTGTTAATGCAAATATCTAATCAGCCAAACGTGTGGCAGCAACTCGATGCATGAAACCATGCAGACTTGGTTAAAGGGTTCAGTTATTGTTCAAGCAAAACATCAGAATGGAGAGCAAAAATGTGATCTAATTAACTTTGACCACGAATGATTGTTGGCGCCAGATGGGGTGGTTTGATTATTTCAGAAACTGCAGATCTCCTGGGATCTTCATGCACAACAGTCTCTAGAGTTTACAGAGAATGGTGCAAAAAGCAAAAACATCCAGTGAGCAGCAGCTCTGTGGGCAAAAACACCCTGTCAACGAATGAGGCAACGCTTTGAATGGAAAAGCCTACAAAAGTTAGTGAATACAGCCCGATCCTCCTCACCTTTGAGCAAATCCACAAGGAGCACTATGATAGGAAAGCAGCATCCATCACAAGAACCCCTACCATCCAGGCTATGTCCTCTTCTTGCTCCTGCCAAGAGCACGAGGTCTCAAATCTCCAAGATCTGAAAGAGTTATTACCCCTCAACCATCAGGCTCCTGAACCAGAGTGGATCTGCACTCACCCCAACACTGAACTGATTCCACAACCTATGGACACACTTTCAAGGACCCTATAACTCACGTTCAGAATATTTATTATTGTTTTATATTTTTGCTTTTAAGTACTGTATATGCAGAATTTGTTGGGGTGTATGGGGTGTCAGGGAGGGGTAGCACCTCTGGTGGGGGAACATGTCGCGTCCTTTTCAGGGCGGTTAGTCCACCTTTGGTCCCCACCTGGCACTCAGCTCTCACCTGTGGCTCCTTGTAGCTGTTTGCATGCGACAGCGGCCACAGCCCGGGCAACGGCTTTGATAAGCCGGCTAAACCAGGTGAAGGTAGCCGACCGGTCTCAAACCCTTGGTGAGATAGGGAGTTGTCTATCCCTGCATGTGAAGACAGACTCCGGCGGATTGAGCGGACGAGACCAATGGAAGGTCCAACGGTCAAGAAGGCGGTTTCTGCAAGTGTCGTGGAACGTGTAGAGCAGGACAAGACACAGAAAACGTCCTGGTCATCCATTGTGCCTAGTCCCATCTCCAGCCGTCTCGACTCTTTTCTTGCCACTGGTTCCAGATGGGAATTAGGAAGAGAGAGTGAGGCAACTCTCCCTCACTTAAATCCAAATCAAGCGCTAGTCTTGACACCATCAAGCCGGCTGGTGGTGCAGTGCCATCAGCGCCAGACTCCGGGAGCGAAGGTTCCTGAGTTCAAATCCAGTCGGCTGCTCCCAGGCATGCTTTCCATCCGTGCTAGGTTGAGTGTCGACCTGGCAATGCGACCCTGTAAAAAGTACTAATGGCGTCGAGGTCTTCATCGATGACGATGGACGAACGTTATGCAGAATTTGTTGTCTTCTGCACATTTGTTGTTCATCTGTCTTAGTTTGCATGCAGTTTTTCATTGCTTCTGAACCTGGGCCTCTGTACCTCCCTCTGCAACTGTATCTTTGATTTCCTCACTTGGAGACCACAGTCAGTGCGGATCTGAAATAACACTTCCTCTTCAACAATCTCACTCCTCAAGGATGTATATTAGTGCACTGCCCTAGTCTGCCTACACCCATGACTGTGTGGCTAGGCACAGCTCAAATGCCATCTATAGATTTGCAGATGACACAACTATTGTTGGCAGAATGTCAGATGGTGACAAGGAGCTGCACAGGGCCAAGGTAGATCAGCTGGTTGTGCGGTGTTGCAGTGGCAACCTTACCCTCAACATCAGTTAGACCAAGGAACTGACTGTGGACTTCAGGAAGGGAAAGTAGAAATAACACCAGTCCTCATCAAGGGATCAGAAGTGGAAAGATTGAGCAGTATCAAGATTCTGGCTGTCAACAACTCTGAAGATCTATCCTGATGCAATTACAAAGAAGGCACGACAGTGGCTATACTTCATTAGGAGTTTGAGGAGACTTAGTATGCCACCAGAGACACTTGCAAATTTCTACAGATGTGCTCTAGAGAGCATCCTAACCGGTTGCATCACTCTCTGGTGGGGCCTCTGCACAGGAATGGGAAAAGCTGCAGGAAGTTGTAAACTCGGCCAGCTCCATCATGGGCTCTAGCCTCCCCAGCATCGAGGACACCTTCAAAAGGCAATGCCTCAAAAAGCTGGCATCCATCCTTAAGGACCCCCATCACACAGTACAGGCCCTCTTCTCAATGCTACCATCAAGGAGGAGGTATAGGAGCTTGAAGACACACACTCAATGTTTCAGGAACAACCTCTTCTTCTCCTCCTCCATCAGGTTTCTGAATGGATAATGGACAACGGACAAGAAGATGAATTTCAATGCAGTATATGGTGAAGGGAGGAGAAGATGGCGGCGTGACACAGCGCGTGCGGCCGTTCCGGATGAATATCAATATGTATAACTAGGGGCCGTGCATCAATCTGGATTTGATGTGGACAGCTGTGAAAGCGCAAAGGAACATCTGGAGTAACTGCTGAAATGCCTGCTTCGCTGCCGCTGCTACTGTGCGATTGAGAATCTCCGGAGACGTAGGCCCCAAATCCTCGGCTTTGCGTATCGCCTGTTGCCGGGGCTGGGGTTGAAGCGCTCGGCAGAGATGGTGCTCAGTGCATTGGTGTCGGGAGGTGGTCGGAGGCTGGGAGTTTTTTGGACGGACTCGGACTGTGGGCGGATGCTTCCGGGATGCTGCATTGGCAAGTTGGCAGTGCTGGAGGTTTACCGTCTGCGTGAGATGATGGGACTTTCGAGTGACTCTAAGATTTTTACTGTGCCATGGTCTGTTCTTATCAAATTACAGTATTGCTTTGCACTGTTGTAACTATATGTTATAATTAAGTGGTTATTGTTAGTTTTTAAGTCGATTTGTCATGTGTTTTCGTGATATCATTCTGGAAAAACATTTTTATCATTTCTTAATGCATGCATTACTAAATGACAATAAAAGAGGACTGCATGTCCTCATAATCATAATATCATAAATACTTAGATAATGTGACAGTAACGCAGATAACCACACATTCCAACAGTGGCGTGCAGAAGAGCATCTGTGAACGCACAACACGTTGGACCTTGAAGTGGATGGGCTACAGCAGCAGAAGACCACGAACTTACACTCAGTGGCCACTTTATTAGGTACCTCCTGTACCTATAAACTGGACACTGAGTGTAGATACACTCAGAAAAGCCTGCATAAGTTACTTTGATAGTTCCTTTAGGATATTATTGGGGCTATCTAGGAAGAGTGGTAAAGAAGGCAGGTGATGGATGCAAGGCTGGTTTGGTCATTATGTTGAAAAGTTGGGGAAGGAGAATAGGTTATCATAACTATTTGTCCATTACATGAACTGAATGGAGACATTCCTGAGAGAAGAGGTAATATCATTCAGGTTCAGGGAAAGCAAGAACAGAGCAAACCATTTGTGATGAGACAATACCACAACAGTGATAGGATATGATTAGCTAAGATTAGCTTTATTTGTCACATGTACATTGAAACGTCTAGTGTAATGCTTGATTTGCATCAAATCAAATCAATGAAGAATGTGCTGGGAGGACCACAAGTGTCGCCACACTTAGAGCACCAACATCGCATGCCTACAATTTACTAATCCTAACCGTACATTTTTGGAATGTGGGAGGAAACTGGAGCTCCCGGAGGAAACCTGCGCGGTCAAACTCCTCGCAGGCAGCAGCAGGAACTGAACCCAGGTTGGGTATCACTGTTGGTGTAAAGCGATCGTGCCAACTGCTACACTGCCACCCATCCCTTGTCATAATTCAATTTAATCTGATTTAGATTTAATCCAATCGAGTAACCATTGTTTTATGGGAAAGTGCTGTTGTGGAAGATAAAAGTGGAACGTTATAGCTTTTGTTTTGTCTGTTTGAGATCAATGAAATTCCACTTCCAAGACTTGAAGCCAGTCAAGTCATCAAGGAGCAAAATGGTGATGAAAGAAACAAAAGAGGCAGCAGAAAGTAAAGCTGGCATCACCCCTATATGAGTGAAAGATTTCCTCTATACCAACCAATATCATCAATGAGGGGTGACTTTGGGTCAAGAAGAAAGAAAGATAATGCTAGCGTTTTTATGCGTGCCCATTGCAAATGTAAGAATTGAATGTAAGAAGTGTAAGAATCCAGTCAAGAGATATAGACCATGTGGCAACCAGAGAAGGGCTGTGGGAGAGATAAACATAGTTTGGAGATCTACAGTGATGACCACAGATGGCCCCATTGAAGATTAAAAACTCCAGACACTACGTTTTACAGTGCATTGTTCAGTGACTTAATACACTTGGTAATTTAGATCAAAGCCGTCAACATTTGCATTTACAGTGTGATCCTAATGCTGAAAGGCAGTGCAAGCTCCTCAGACATTGTTGGCCTCACTCTCAATGTGCATGCCATCAAAGTGCAAAGACATACGGAGTGATATCTTGATTGCTTAGGACGGCCACTGAATGGAAATTTTGATACCAGCTGGTCCGTGCAGTGGATAAGGAGGAAACATCCCTAGCTGACACAGCTCAAACAACCTTCCTGATATCATGATGAATGATTGGCAGATCAGTTTGCACATTGCATGAAATTTGTCATCCATCAGGAGCTCTAAACGTTAACAGCAATGCATCATACCATGGATCCACCATTCATTTCTAAATTTTGGAGCCAGTCTGCAATGTGCCATCTCTAATCATTGGCGTGTTCAGTGCCGCTGACCAGGGAGAGGGTACATTCTGCATCAAGCTGAGCTATTGACTCTGAAGCTGCCCAGCAGGAGTACAAGTGTGCTTTGTCTTTTTTTCCTAAAAGGCAGCACCATGTATCACACTACAATTCCTTCCCTTGCAAAGAAATGAACTGAACAGTGAACAAGATAATATCGTGAAGAATTTGGCAATAACAGTTCCTAGCAAAATGCTAAAAAGTACTTTACACCCTTCAAAACCTTAGAGTAAGAAACAGTCCTTTCAATGTACAGAAAACGATTTGAATTGCTGTGGTATTTTTAACTGTGGAATTAGAGAACTCATATACATAATCCCAAGAGTTTAATTATATGGTTCTGTTTGAGTAATAGTATTCTTTGACCAGTGCTGTCAGTGATCTGTTGCGTTGGGATAATAAATCAGTTCATAAAACATCAGCCAGGAGTTACTAGAAGTGCAACTTAATTGAGCACTTAATCAGGCTCAAGCTCTACAGAAAGTCCATCTTAAAATTTACGGACTTCGCCAAAAACTTTATCGAGTGATACTTTAGAAGTGTTTTATTTCTTCAGAAATGCAGTGTGGAGCAAACAGCTCCAGCCCAACGCCCAGCAACCCGCCTCTCTAACGCTAGCCTAATCACAGGACAATTTACAATGACCAGTTAACCGGTTAATGGCACGTCCTCGGACTGCGCGAAGAGTCCCGAGCACCCGGCGGAATCCCGCGCGTTCCTTTGGGAGGACGTACGGCTCCTCGGCGAAGGAATCGGAACTGAACTGCGAGCTCCGACGCGCCGAGCTGTAATAGCGTCGTGCCGACCGCCACGTTACCATGGCCACCATAATGAAGCTGGAGAAATACAGTGATAGCTAGAGTGGTTAAATACAGTTCTTCCATTACTCCAAGCTTATGTTCATTGAACTCTCATAAATGGTCCCTTAGTGCATGAGGAAATACTGCTCGGACCTGTGGACAAAAGATGGAGGGAAATTCGCCAGTTTAAAATGTATCCTTTATTAACTTTTCCTTATACATTCAGATTCCCCTTTATATTCCACAGTGGGTGCTCGCTGTGTGCTTTAGCTGCAAGGCTGGGTGATGAGAGCGTTGTGGAGGAGGGCGAAGCATGTTCCCACTGATTTGGTGGCATGTTTTGTTTCGAGAGTGACAGACAAGGTGACATCTCCATCTCGGCTCTTCCTCTAATTTTCCCCGTGCAAGAAAGCACTCGCAAGGCGGCACCCTACGTTACTCGGTTCGTCAGCCTTTTCGGAATTAATGTCACTTACGTGCAAAAGTTCAGCCGAAAGTCGTCAGTGCAATTATAGCGGGTCAATTTTGTCACTAAAGATTTGCTACTCTTAAAAACAGCGTATGCCTATACAAGACATAACGACTGAAAGAGATATTGAGGAAGCTACAGCATCAACCTGAATAATATCAAGGTGCCAATCCTGTTACAGAACTCTTTCAGTCTGTGGGCGACTAGATATTTCAGTAACTGTGCCAGAGAATACCCTGCCTAATGTGCCATCACCTCCCCTTTAATACATTTGCAAAAAAATATATTCTCCTCTGCAAAACAAAAACAGGATTTTTTTAAAAAAGGAGTTAAAACTCAAATAATTAAAACTTTCATTTTGTACTTTAGCCGCGCGTCAGTGTTGTTGGAAAATGTTTCTCAGATGTTCTACTTTGGAGCAAAAAAGTAATTATAGTCACCCGGCGAGATCGGGGTGCTGACCTCCTAGAGTGCTGTGTGTGACACACAGTAAAACGATCACGTATCTATTTCTGTGGCTGCTTATAACATCAAATCGCCAAGGATCAGGGGAAAATACATTGCGATCTGGTAAGTGGCAGAAGTTAATAATTAGTGACAATGATTGACAGGTATGCTCCATCTGCTGCTCTGCAGCCGGAGAGCACGCATTCAGCAACTGTCTCTAGGCAAAATTAATTCCTCTGGGAAAGAAAAAGACTATGATTGACAGCTACCTTGGAGACAGATCGAGCCACAATGTCGTTGCCAGTAATGACTTTTGTGTGTAAACATCTGAGCAGGAGAAGGGGTGTGCAGATTAGTAGGTTAGCCACCAATTAATATATATTTTTAAAAAAATAATTATTCTCCTAAAGTCCTTAATTTGCCGTTCCGAAGTTTTAATTTATTGTTTTTAGCTTTTATTCTGGAGCTTTCCCCATTTCATTATGAAGCAGAATATTTAAGAATATATATACCTTAGCAAATTCCTGAGTAAGATGTTGAAGCTGAATAGCAAGTAAATCTGTAAAAGAAATATAGCCTTATGGTTTGCATTAGATTAATTTTTCCCAGCACACTGATTTGGGAATCCAACCTCCACTAAATTAAGCAACTTGCATACAGTTTAAGATGGCTAAAACTTGGGTCAATATGCACAATTAATTCTGAGAATAAGCTGCTTACTTGAGTAAAATGATCCTCTTACACATTGAATCCTTTTGAGTATTGAAGGGCCCAGATGGAGCAGATGTGGACAGGATGTTCCCTATAGTGGGGGAGTCTAGGACCAGAGGACACAGATAGAGTGGACGTGGAGAGGATGTTCCTTATAGTGGGAGAGTCTGGGACCAGAGGACACAGATAGAGTGGATGTGGAGAGGATGTTCCCTATAGTGGGGGAGTCTAGGACCAGAGGACACAGATAGAGTGGATGTGGAGAGGATGTTCCCTATAGTGGGAGAGTTGAGGACCAGGGGGCACAGCCTCAGAATAGTAGGACGTACCTTTAGAGCAGAAATGAGGAGGATCTCCTTGCCCAATGGGTGGTGAACCTGTGGAATTCATTGCCACAGACAGCTGTGGACTCCAAGTCATTGGGTATATTTAAAACAGAGTTTGACAGACTCTTGATTAGTCGGAGTGTCAAAGGTTACGGGGAGAAGGCAGGAGACTGGGGCTGCGAGGGATCGTAAATCAGCCATGATGGGATGGCGGAATAGACATGATGGGCCAAATGGCCTAATTCAGCTCCTATGTCGTGTGGATTTCTGGTCTAAGATGCATTGCAGCTGTTTAGCCCACTCTGAATACACGTGTTGCTGGCAACAACGGCTGATTACGTGTCTCAGCTGCAAGGAAGTAAATGATAAGCAAAGATATTTTCCTTTTTGTTTGGTGTTGGTTTGGCTGCCTAATGCATCCATCCCAACGGTCTAGACAGTTTTCCATCAAGTTTACTTCCTGAACCAAGAGAGGCATCTGTACAAGTTATCCACTTTTAACGGATTTTAATGAGCCATTTTCTCTAATGGGATCAGAATGATACGAATCCTCACTTACACTGCACCTACTGTTAGAAATGGTGGGCTTGGCAACATTGGAAGGAGTACATTGTAAACCTATCGATTTAAGAGCTAATGATAGATTACACCAAGACATAAACTAAGTTTGTGCCCCTATGCATCTCTGTCTGTGTCTGTCTCAAATGAATAGGCTAATCCCACCACCAGGAACAGGTAAAGGTGAATGCGAATACGTGCATCTCAGAATCCACCAGTTCCGTTGCGGTTGCATCATCTAACAGCTTAAACAGAAAAAAATGCAAGGAATGAAAAATTGCAAGGGACAAAAAAAAAATGCAAGGAACGCTATACTTTGGGCCCCAATCGTTCCTGTCACTAGAAAGAAATGAAGTGCCCCTCCATAAAGAACCCTTTTAAAAATCAAATGCTCACCTAGAATTTGTTTTGAGCTCCTTTTGTTCTGCTCCATTCATCTTCATTGATTTTTGTATTTAACCTTTTTGGTTAAATGATACAGGTTGGCACAAGGGTTTGAGTTTCTGCCTGGACAGCTCACCAAAGTGCATCAGTGTTAGGGAGTTGAAGATATATTTTGAAAAGTAAGCCTGGGTTAATATCGTTTTAATACAAATGGAAACTCAGCTTCAAGTATCATCCCACCATCACTGCCCATGTTATCACAACACAGTCAAAGTAAATAAAGGAGAGATACAAGTCAAACAGTCAAGTAAATAAGCAACTTTTTAAAAATCATTTTTACCGTAATGAACTTCTCATGGGACTTTTGAACTGTGTGTCCTGGGCACAGTGAAAGGATTGCATTTATATGTGGACCTTTGTAATTTCCTGCTTGCTAATTCAAAGATTCAAATCACATTTATTATCAAAGAATGTATAAATGATATACCTTGAGATTTGTCTCCTTACAGGCAAAGCAAGAAACCTAAAGAACCCAATTTTAAAAAAAGGCCAAGAACCACTGCGCAGAGAATGAGAGAAAAAAAAACTCAAATCATGTAAACAATAGAAGCAAGCCAACAGTTCAAAGTTAAATAGATTAGATTAGATTATGAGGACACTCAGTCCTCATTTATTGTCATTTAGAAATGCATGCATTAAAAAATGATACAATGTTCCTCCAGTATGATATCACAGAAACACAGGACAGACCAAGACCAAAACAAACAAAAACCACATAATTATAACATATAGTTACAACAGTGCAAAGCAATACCGTAATTTGATAAGAGCAGACTATGGGCACAGTAAAAGAAAAGTCTCAAAGTCCCGATAGCCCCAACATCTCACACAGACAGTAGAAGGGAGAAACTCTCCCTGCCATGAGCTTCCAGCGCCGTAAACTTGCCGATGCAGCGTCCTGGAAGCACCCGACAACAGTGCGACCCTGTCCGTCCAAAAACTTCGAGCCTCTGACCTGCACTCCAACACCGAGCACTATCACGCCGAGCGCTTCGACCCCGGTCCCAGCCACCAAGCAACAGGCAAAGCTGAGGATTCGGGGCCTTACCCTCTGGAGATTTCGGACCACACAGTAGCGGCGGCAGCGAAACAGGCATTTCGGAAGTTTCACCAGATGTTCCTCCGTGCTCTCACGTCTGCCTCCATCAAATCAGGATTGTATACTTGACAGATAACAGATATTCATCACCGGAGAGGCCGTGCGCGCTGCGTCGTGCCACCACCTTCTCCTCCTGCCTAATAATCATTCCTCTCCGTACTTATAACCAGGATGCTCTTTGAGCATTCTTCTTAGTTAGCCTGAGAGTCCAGATCTAGTACAGAGGGGTAGACAATGGCCATTCATTTTCTTGCATTTCAGCAATCTGTTGTTGGCTGTGATGTTTCAATATTCAGTAGAAACATGAATCTAAGAAAAATGCAGAGAACCACCAATAATCATTCAAATATTTTAGTTTTTGAATCTGGAGGCCTTGAATTATAGGTCTTTAGAGACCAGTTTAGCCAGTGGAAGAGACAGGGTAGGATGCAGTGAAATAGAACTCACCACCTCCATACATTTTCACGAGTTAGATATTCTTCACCGCAGACCTCTCAATTCACATGGAACCTCTCTCTTGTTCATAGTAGATTTTGGACAAACCCAAACAGGATTCTAACACTCACAAAATGCTGGAGGATCTCAGCAGGCCAGGCAGCATCCATGGAAAAGAATAAACAGTCGACGTTTCGGGCCAAGACCCTTCATCAGGACTGGAAAGGAAGAGGGCATATGACAGAATGAAAAGGTGGTGGGAGGGGAAGGAGAACAAACTAGAAGGCGATAGGTGAAGCCAGGTGGGTCAGGGATGGGTGAAGTAGTAAGAGGCTGGGAGGTGACAGGTGGAAAAGGCAAAGGATTGGAGGAGGAGGAGGAACCTGGAGAGGAGAGTGGACCATGAGAGAAAGGGAAAGAGGAGGGGCACAGGGGGGGGGGTGATAGGCAGATGAAGAGAAGAGGTAAGAGATCAGATTGGGGAATAGAAGAAGAGGGAAAATAATTACTGGAGGGATAAATCGATGTTCATTCCATCCAGTCGGAGGCTACCTAGATGGAATATGAGGTTGGAAGCTACATAGACACCTAGATAGAATATCAAGTTGGAGACTACCTAGACATCTCGATGGAATATCAGGTTGGAGACTACCTAGATGGAATATGAGGTTGGAAGCTACTTGGACAGAATATTAGGTTGGACACTACCTAGACATCTCGATGGAATATCAGGGTGGGAGACTACCTAGATGGAATGTGAGGTGATCTAATGGTAAGTACCAAGAAGCATACAACCCTGTTGCAGCAGTATCAAACGACAAGGTTTGAAAAACCCACTCTTTTACAAAGATGGCAGGCATGGAGATCTGTGCCTTTGTGCCCATCAGCATCCATTTTTAGTAAAAGACATGTGTCCTAAAGTCCTCCAGATAAGCAAGCCGATTTGGTTTCAACCACTTCCAAGCTACGGTGGGCTTGCATTTCATGTAGACTCATCTCTGCTGCTCAGCATTTTAAACTCTTCATCTTCGGCTGGATGTAAAAATTCCCATTGGCACTCCCAAACCTCTGTGACAAAATAATTTTAAAATCATTGTCTACTGCATTTATAGAGAGAAGCTATACCAGATCCTTTGGTTCTGCTGTGAAACTTTAATTCACAAAGGCAGCTTTGTAAAGACCTAGTGCTGTTTCCTGATTACATTGGAACATTATGTTCAAAGAATGAATGGTTTTACATTTCAAAAGATAAGTGCTGGTTATTTATTATCAGTCTGAATACTTAGATTATTTGAATCTTCAAAATAAGTGTGTCCTTTTCTTTCATTCATCTTCAACAATGAATCAATTTCTAATGCTGATTATAATCGAAGTCAGAGACCTGCAGTGAATTAAACAATTCATAGTGCTCTTGGCATGAAATAAAATCTTCCGTTTGATTTCAATGCAAAAGTGCTCTTCCAGTCCTCAAAGGTTAGGGGGATGCACCAAATATGAATTTAAAATTATTCGAATATAGCACGATTAGCAAATGGTCACTATGTTTATTCAAATATCTGAGCTGAATAGCTACCCAAATTGCAGTCAATTATCCATATACATTGTTGCATTTGCCTCTGTAGGAAATATTAGATTGAGAGAAGTTCTGTCAATGGCATGAAATTGCAAGTAATCAAGATCTTGCTAAACAATATCCCCACGATAAAATACCCCTTTAGCAAAACGGTGGTAATTTTTTCCTACTTAAAATAAAGTACTTTTTTTTAAAAAGGTACCAGGATGTCTCACTGGTGAGGCTTTTACTATCATGAAGTCCACATGAGCCTGTATGAAGATCATTATCTGTACACAACAGCCTCTACCCAATCTATCCCAGACTTGTAGGGAGCTCCCTCCAGAATCACAGCAGGGTATGCAAGATGGACCTGTGCATTTTAAGCTCCCCCCCCCCACCCCCCCGACTACTCCTTCATTTGCATGATCCTGTATGAAGTCACTGCCCATTGATGGAATGAAGGCCTTTGGGATTTACCATTGGGTTATTCCTGATGTTCTGTCCAATAGAAACCCCTCAAACAAAACCACTAAAATATATTATTTGGTCAAATTTACATTGCTATTTCTGGAAACTTGTTCTGTGGGCTCTCGTGTTTCTTTTCAACAAACAGCAGTTTATTTACTACCAAACAGGACATAATTGTAAAACACTTCAGCATGTTCTGGGACAAAGATGATGACATCACCACCTTTTCTTGGATGTTGTGCAGAATTGTCAGTTCTACCCAGAACTTTAAAAACAATCTAAGCCTTGAAATTTGGATTGATTACAAACAAGAGAAAATCTGCAGATGCTGGAAATCCGAGCAACACGCACAAAATGCTGGAAGAACTCAGCAGGCCAGGCAGCATCTATGGAAAAAAGTACAGTAGTCATTTCAGACTGAAACGCTTCCATTGGATTAATTAGCCACCTAGCTTCACCTATCACCTTCTAGCTATCCTCCATCCCTTCCCAAACCTTTTTATTCTGGCATCTTCGCTCTTCCTTTTCAGTCCTGAAGAAGGGTTCGGCCTGAAACATTGGTTGTTTATTCACTTCCATGGATGCTGCCTGACCTACTGAGTTGTTTTAGCATTTGTGTGTGTTGTTCTAGACTCCCAACGTCTACAGACTCCCTCATGGTTTAGATTATTACACACCTTTTTATGCACACGTTACAGAACAATCTATTTAACTCATTATTGACTGCGCCAGCAATCACTTCTGGATGAAATGTTTCCCAGTAGAAAATCAAACCAGACACTTCCCCGAACAGAAAACGGCGGGAATACTCCACGGTCTGACGGCATCTGCAGAAAGATGTGCCAAAGATGTTTTACAGATAATTAACTCTTTTATTGATGTGCAAGTACTGCTGTTTGTCAAGAACATGGCAGATAATTTGCACACAGCTGCGTCCATATTTGGGCCAATGGGGTTTCAGATTGTCATCATCTGCAATTTGCTTCAGATTTTCACTTCCATTGTGGCAGTTCAGACATGTTTCTGGCATCGGATTGACACCCAATAATATTGCTTTTCTCACATTACTCATTCCTGAGGAGAAGATGGCGGCGTGACGGCAGTGCGCGGCCTCTCCGGTGAATGATATCTGTAATCTGTCAAGTAGGGGATCATGCACAATTCTGATTTGATGGAGACGGACGTGAGAGTACAGAGGAACATCTGGAAAACTTCCGAAATGCCCGCTTCGCTGCCGCTGCTGGTAACCGGAATCTCCGGAGCAGAAGGCCCCGAATCCTCAGCTTTGCATGTTTCAGCGGCCGGGGAGAGGTCAAAGGCGCTTGGCAGAGGATGGCGCTCGGGAGGCTGCATCAGAGAGGCTGCTCGGAGGCTGAAAGTTTTCGGACAGACGGACTCAGTGTCGGCTGCTTCCAAGGCATCGGCAAGTTGACGGTGCCTGCAGGTTTATGGCAGGGAGTTTCTCCCTTTTGTCACCTGCTGTCGGGGACTCGGGGACTTTGAGACTTTATTTACCATGCCCATGGTCTGTTCTTTATCAAATTATGGTATTGCTTTGCACTGCCGTAACTATATGTTATAATTATGTGGTTCTGTCAGTGTTAGTCTTTGGTTTGTCCTGTTTTCTGTGATATCACTCCGGAGAAACATTGTATCATTTCTTAATGCATGTATGCATTTCTAAATGACAATAAAAGAGGACTGAGTGTTCTCATAATCTAAATGACCTTATTGACCCAATCTGAAGCACAGTAGCTCCACCTACAATCACCCAAGAACAGTCAGAGAGGTGACTGGCACACAACCTCCTGCATCAGTTTGGAGATGGGCTCTGCTGTGTAGCTTGTCTCCCTCACCTGGTAAGGCAGGCCTGACCACTTACCAGCTTCCTCGCAGTGCGTTTCTACCAACAATGTTGTGGTAGGATCTCTCAGTCCCAGTCCTCATCTGAATCGTCTGGGACAGTAGAGATGAGCTCACTCTATCCCCTGCTGCCCTTTAGTGCCCCATGTATCTCCCTGTGACTCAGACCCTTCTAATAAAATCTGCTTACCAGTCTCCCAGGCACCACAATGCCCTATCGTCTCAGCAGTAACACCCACCCCTCGTCCTCCTCCCTCTTTTATTTCCTCCATTCTGTAGGAAGACTAGGGAGGTATGAAACCCGAAGGGGGTGCGGAGGAAGGGGGGCGCGGATTGGGTAGATGGAGAAGGGAATGTGGAGAAGTGTGCGCTCCCTCTCCCTCTCTAGCACTTGCTCTCTCCCCTCTTTCTTTCTCATTTACCCTGCTGAGGCCGCTACACTGGCCACAGTGCAATAAGTTGTCAGCAACTTTAGATTAAAGTTGAACCTGGACTAGTTAGGCCCTGTTTGGTATATGCTTAAACTGGGTTTAAGTTACCCAAGCACTGTTTCAAACATTTTTTTTTAGCCAATTTCAGGACTTAAACAGAAGTTAATGCTAACACATCAATACTTTAACAAAATGAAAGTATATGAAATTCAGTTTTGAAGCCAAGATAAACTTTGCAGAGGCCCTCCATACTGTTGCCATTCCTACTAAGATCTACTTTCTTCCTGTATGTCGGCACGTCTTCTTATAAATGCAACTTCTTGGATAAATGCAATCCATTTCTGATCCCATGTAACCTGTCACATTCCCTTACCAGAATTTAGCTGTGTAAACTTAAATATGGTAGCAAAAATCTTAAAAATGCACAATAAAATTGAGAATTGAAAACAGCTCAAGCTGAAGAAAATTCCTCTAGTTTGATATTCTCCTCAGTACTTGCCAGATCCATATTTGAATGCAGATGTGGTGCCAATGTGCAATGTAATTTTGTAATGAGAAACTCAGGATGTAACAAGAATTTCAAGAACTTCAGCAAAAATCTATACAAGCCCTTGTTGTTACCATAGGTAGAGATGGCCAATGAAACCATCTCTTTCAATTCCTCAGTCACACTACAGGGGCTCCACACCAGCACCATCAGCAATGGAATGTCGAAAACCTACGCCAAGACTACAAAAGAGGATAAGACAACTTGAAGGCCAGAAATATTTTTTTAAAAAACAGTAAAGCAACACACACACACACACAAAATGTTGAAGGAACTCAGCAGGTCAGGCAACCTCTATGGAGAAGTGTAAATATTTGACGTTTCAGGGCAAGGCCCTCCTTCAGGACTGAGAAGGAAGGGGGCAGGTGCCAGAATAATAAGGTGGGGGAAAGGGAAGGAGGCAAGCCGGAAGGTGATAGGTGAAGCCGGGTGGGTGGGAAAGGTCAAGGGGCAAGCCGGATGGTGATAGGTGAAGCCGGGTGGGTGGAAAAGGTCAAGGGCTGGAGAAGGAAGAATCTGATAGGAGAGGAGAGTGGGCTGTAGGAGAAAGGGAAGGAGGAGGGGACCCAGTGGGATGTAATATGCAGGTGAGACAAAGTAAGAAGTCAGAGTGGGGAATAGAGAGGAGGATGGGAGTTTGTTTACAGGAAGTATAGATTAATATACATAACGTCAGGTTGGAGGGTACCCAGGCGGAATATAAGATGATGCATCTCCACCCTGAGGGTGGCATGAGAGGAGGCCATGGACCGACGTGTCGGAACAGGAAAGGGAATCAGAATTAAAAAGTCTGGCCACCAAGAAGTTCCACTTGTGGCGGATAGTGCAGAGGTGCCGCAGGAAGCTTCCCCCGATTTACGACACGTCTCACCAACGTAGAGGAGGCCACTTCCAGAACACCGGACGCAACAGACGGCAGCAGCAGATTCCCAGGTGAAGCGTTGCCTCACCTGGAAGGACTGTTTGAACAACAAGCAAATAATAGTTCTGATTTCGCAAGGTATGGGGTTAATAGGCTTGCCGCATATTCTTCTATGCGCTCTGTTGAACTGTCAGTGGTAACAGGTAAATTTGCAGTGGAGCTAGCTGAGGCAGCTAACGCTCTTGTCTCCGGACCTAGTGCTGGGTCAAGTGTTGGCTCTGAGTTACACAAAGCAGCTGATGAAACAACAAAATGACAAGAGACATTTGACCAACCTGGGAGCTGATATTTATAACAAGGACCCAAGTTCCCTGCCTGCACCCAGCCCTGATACAAGAAGGATCACTATATAAAGCAGGCAATTTGCTTCAGCTAGCACAAGAAGGGGGAAAAAACACACACACACACTTTTTTTTTGGGAATAGATCAACGCTGACCGCAGTTTAAAATTCTGGTTCGTTCAAAGGCGGCAAGAAGCTGATCCCAAGTCAAACACCACAGGGCTGAAGAAGTAGTAACAACAGCTCTGTGCCCACTGCCTGTCTAATGTGGTTTGGTAACTGCAAGAGCATCTCACATTGTTAACTCCCTGCTGTGAGAGACGTGAGTTATAACCCTACATGATCAGATTAAAAATCTTGTCAGCCTGTGGAATGGCTGGGTCTGAACTCTTAAAATCCTGACATCAAACGCTGTCCTCAAATACAAAACTTGAGTCCAATTCAAACCAATCTGGATATTATCAAAAATTAACTAAAAGTAAGTTACGTATTTAGCATAAAAGGGAAAGATACAGGCAGGTTAAAAAAACTAGTGGAGGGGATAACAAGGTCAAAAATAGGTCAACAGACAGATTGGTAAGAGTGATACGACAATTTGCATTTACGTAATGACTATAACACTACAAAATGTATGCAAGATATTTAAAGGGAATATTGTTGTCAATCACGTCATAGGGTATGTTACAACTTTTTAATCAAAAGGAAAGTCGAAGGAGCATCTCAAAGGAGTAAGAGTAAAGAGGTGAAAAATTGAGGCTTGAGGAGAGCTTGGAACTCTGGCGGCTGAAATGGAAAAGCAGCAGTTTTGGAGAATTAAAATATTAAAAAGGGCAAGAGCTGGAAGAATGCAGATATAATGGGTCCTGAGAAGATTGCAGAGAAAGGGTATGGTAGAGGCCAAGGAAGATTTATACTTGTGTGAAATCTTTAAAAATGCCTTGGCAAAGTTTTAACAGCTAGTTGGAAATATGGAACCCATAAACACCTTCAAAGAATATATGTACTTACTAAACTACCCTGTCACCCATATAGTTCATATCCTTTCTCTACATGTTACCTGCAAACCACCTGTACCTCCCATTAAAAAAACATGAATATCTCTCACTGTTTCCACAAAGGCGGAGTCTCAGGCTCCTGCTGGGATATCAGAAAGTGGTGACAACCTTTGGTGAATGCTACTGTGAATTTGGGTGGAAGAAATCTATAAGAGAAAATGGTTTTACATTGGTCTTAAAATTCTCTTCAGATTAGTCCTTCGTCAATCCCCAATTAAAATGCCCTGGTGAATTTCAAATCAAATTTAGATCTTTTGTTTTGGAACGATTTCATGGTAGATTTAATTTTAAAAAAACGAGCAGGAAATCTAAACGGGGCCACCTTCCCGGCAACTTTCCAGTTCACATTTTGCCCTGACTTTACCCGCCATAGATTACTGAAGTTAACCATTTCACGGTAGTGTAGTGGTTAGCACAACGCTTTACAGTACCAGTGACCCAGGTTCAATTCCTGTTACTGCCTTTAAGGAGTTTGTATGTTTTCCCCATGACCACACAGGTTTCCTCCGGGTGCTCTGGTTTCCTCCCACAGTCCAAAGACGTATTAGTTGGTAGGGTAATTGGTCATTGTAAAATTGTCCCGTGATTAGGCTAGGGTTAAATCGGGGGTTTCTGGGAAGCATGACTCAAAGGGCTGGAAGGGCCTATTCCACAATCGATCTCAATAAAATAAATAATAAATAAACTGCCAGCAAGATGACATCTACCTTCCCACAGCCATTACTATCATCTCAATATTTACGATCATTCCAAATTCATTATGACAAACCTGAGGCCATCAGGACCCCTTTCGCCTCCAGTGATGTCCATCAGTCACAACTACTTAAAGCTCTATTTGAAACCTTGTTGTGAAGTTGTTTACTTGCGAGAACTATTTTGCACACAGTCGATTATTTACTTCTTCTTCCTTTGTGTAACTGTTTCTCCAATTTATGTATTTCTGGCACTTAAGATGTTTTAAGCTTTCAATTCTTTTTAAAAAAATATCTAAACTTTAATGTTTTATTGGTATAATTAATTTAAAATAAGTTTTGAATAATTTTCAGTTATTCAAATTCTCAGAGATATTCAGGTTTTCAATGCCTCTTGACAGCTTTACAAGCGGGAAATCTTCTACCCCTGGTGTGGCAAGCGGGAAATCTTCTACCCCTGAGTATCGCCCTGTCACTGTTTAGGGCCTTGAGGCTGAAGATCAGGCCACATCAAGAGCACAAGTTAACAATGTCAGGTTTGCAAAGGGTAAAGTTTTAGCTATCACATGGACAGTCCGGGGTGTGATGACACTGGCAGCTAGTTTTGGCCCAAATAGTTGAATACTTCCCAACTTACGGCAATGTTGTTCAGTCTTGAGGACCTGAGCCATAGATTGAGTAGGTTAGGAGTTTATTTCCTGGAGTGTAGAAGAGTGAAGGGAGATTTGACAGAGGTATACAAAATTATGCAGATTACAGATCGGGTAAATGCAAACAGGCTTTTTCCATTGAGGCTGGGTGAGTCTAGAACTGGAGATCATAGGTTAAGGGTGAAAGGTGAAATGTTTTAGGGGAACATGTGGGAGAATTTCTTCACTCAGAGGGTGAATGTGAATGTGTAATGGGCTATGGGCTGCCAACAAAGTGGTGAATGCAGATTCGATTTGAACATTTAAGAGAAGTTTGGGTAAGTACATGGATAGGAGGGGTATGGAGGCCAATGGTCCGGGTGCAGGTTGTTGGGACTAGGCAGGATAGCAGTTTGGCATGGATTAGATGGGGTGAAGTGCCTCTTTTTCTGTGCTGCAGTACACAGGCAGGGACACAGCAAACAGCTGATGCTGGTAATCACAAAATGTTTCTTTCAATTCCCAGCCGGCATAGAACAGTATTGCACAGTACTGGTCAAGTCATTGCATTAAATCTAGAGATAGTTTACAGCATCAGCAACTTCAGCTCTAACAGTCCCTTCCTGACCTTCTCACTCCCCCACTATTTCGCTTTCTGGAACTTTTTACCTTGAGCGACCTTTGGGACACCAGTCCAACTACTTGCTCATACAGTCCAAAAGCTGATGATCCTTAGTACCAGCTTGTGGTATTTCAGTTTGTTAAAATAATAATAGAGCTGTTGCTCTTGAAAGGAGGAAGGAAAATTCACCAACGATAACCATGATAAAATACCCGCTGTGTCCCAACTTTTCCTAAGCAAAAGCAGTGGCAATTCCGATGGGGGAATTTCAGGAGCTAGCTCCCTTCCCAGGCCTGATGCTGAGGCTGCTGGGCCCCTTTAGCACCTCCGGATGGACAGAGGCTGCAACCAGGAGGTGCCCTGCAAAGGGAGGCCTTCGAACTACTTTTAATGCCCGGACCCAGTGATGTACCCAGCACACTGTTCTGAGCTTCCCTTCAGAACCTATTCAGCCCACTGCCACGTCCGCCAGAACCATCAATGTTTTTTTAACTTATTTATTGAGAAACAGTGTGGAATAGGCCCTTGGAGCCACACCAATGAGCAATCCCCTGATATAATCCTACAGGACAATTTACGATGACCAACTAACCTACCAACCAGTACATCTTTGGGCCATGGGAGGACACTGGAGTGCCCGGAGGAAACCTACGTGGTCACGGGAAGAACGTACAAAATCCTTGTGAGCAGCGGCGGGAATTAAACCTTGGTCACCCGTACGGTAAAGCGCTGTGCTGACCACTACGCTACCGCGGGGCGTGTGCAATAAATATGTTGTTACACCAGGTGCCTGCACCTCACCATTCATGTGTGCACGACAATAAACCTGCCTCGAGGCACAATGACAACTTCCAGTCAAAAGTAGAGTTTTAAGCCAATTAATGATATTAATATTAAACCAGCAAGCACAAGTATTCTAAGTGAATTGGAAACAACTGGGCTGAAAATATTAGACCTTGCTCAAAGTGAAATTGTGCTAAACGTGAATGGAAAAGCAAATCTTCTCGCAGACAAGAAATGGATGCCAGCACGTGAGCTTAGAAATAATAGCATAAAATAACAATATGCCATTTTTTAAGAAGCTGTGAAAAGGATTAATGTACAATTCTTTACAAGAAATTAGTGACCTAATGAAGTGGCTAAGAATACTATCATAGATTTTTTATTAGATCTAAATTATGTAGCACAGGAGTTAAGTGCCTAACACATTATGACATAATGAATAATGACTTGAGCTGGGCTGCTAATTTGTCCCAAATCGAGTCAAGGCTGAGGGTTAACTTGCCAGAAAATGTTATATTTTCACACCATTTAAAGGCTTCTGGGATCAGTATAATAAACCACTGACACTATACCCTGGAATGCATCATATATGGTTGGTGTAGTGCATCGCTCAAGTGTCCTGTTGTGTCCTCTTCCATCCAGTCAAACTCAACGATCTAGTAAGGGCAATCGCCCAGCTTAGGGAGCTAGATTTTTCTGATTTTTACACAATGCCAATGATATGGTGTCAGACCAGTCACAAAGAAACAAACATGGGGAGTCAGTTTGCCTTAACTCACTTGGATCAGTAAATTTGCATAAATGCAGTTAGAGATGCTCAGGAAATTAAAGATTCCAATACAATCGTACGTTTCAGATAATATAGTACACCCACTTGCCTAGCGTTCCTGTTTTCGTGTCTTCAAGTTCCACTACTGAGTTAAGAGTGCAATGTGGAGAGATTGTTCAGACAGTCCTCACTAGGTGAGAAAGAATGGTAGCTCGTTAGTCACGTTTTATCAGAATCAGGTTTAATATCACTGGCATATATCATGAAATTTCTTAACTTTGCAGCAGCGATACAAAGCAAAACATGATAAATATAGAAAAAACTGTGAATTGCAGAAAGTATATCTAGGTATGTCAAATAGTTAAATTAAATAGGTAGTGCAGAAACAGAAAGAAAACAGTAGTGAACACGAGGAAATCTGCAGCTGCTGGAAATTCAAGCAACGTACACAAAATGCTGGTGGACGCAGCAGGCCAGACAGCATCCGTAGGAAGAGGTACAGTCGACATTTCGGGCCAAGACCCTTCGTCAGGACAAACTGAAAGGAGAGATAGTAAGAGATTTGAGGTAGTCGTGAGGTAGTGTTCACGGGTTCAATGTCCATTTGGAAATCTGATGGCAGAGGGAAGCAGCTGTCTGTGAATCACTGAGTGTGTGCTTTCAAGCTCCTGTAACCTTCTTCCTGATGGTTACCATGAGAAGAGGGCATGTCCTGGGTGATGGGGATCCTTAATGATGGACACTATCCTTTTGAGGCATCGCTCCTTGAAGGTGTCCTGGATACTACGGAGGCTAGTGCCCTTGATGAAGCTGACTAAGTTACTTCGATCCTGTGCAGTAGCCCCCTCCACCCTCCTCCACACCAGACGGTGGTGCAGCCAGTCAGAATGCTCTCCGCGGTATATCTGTAGAAATCTGCGAGCGCTTTAGGTGACAAACCAAATCTCTTCAAGCTCCTGATGCTCTTCCAATACCACTTTCCGTTCCAAAGGAATGGAAGCTGGCCCAGTAATTTGACCTCTGACGTGTCCTTGCAAACCATTTGTTTTTTTTTTATTAACATAGTATGAAGGTCTACAATAAGAATAAAACTGGGGCAACCTAGCAAAGTCCCAGTAACCAGTTCTATAGCAACAAAAGAGATTTTGAACTTGGTTAATCCTGAATTATCCTCCTCTCTGCTTTCCTGCAGAACGCCCAGTAGCTAGCTTGCCCGAGACATTAGGACTACGTTAGACATCACAGACTCCAGTAGAAATAATCCTGGTTATGTGATCTCTCACAGGAAGTGTGGTGCAGCGGTAAACGTTCAGAGGGCAGGTGCCTCGGATGCCTCTACTTTGACTCCAGACACGTGTCATCAGTTCTAATCCAGGCAAGGGAAGCGGGAGGCGGGAGGAGAAGATGGCGGCGCGATGCTGCGCGCGCAGCTCTCCGGTGAAATGATATCGTATTTGTAAGTAGGATGCTGTGCACAATTCTGATTTGATGGAGACAAACATGAGAAGCAGAGGAACATCTGGAGAAATTTCTGAAATGCCCGGTTTGCTGCCGCTGCTACTGTGCGATCGAGAATCTCCGGAGGGAAGGCCCCAAAATCCCCGGCTTTGCCTGCTGCTGGCGACCGAGGCTGAGGTCAAAGCGTTCGGCAGAGATGGTGCTCGGTACTCGGTGCCGGAGGGCTGATCAGAGCTCGAAGTTTTCGGCTCAGAGTCGGACTGTGGTCGGGCATGGCAGGGGGAGTTTTCTTCTTTCTCCTGTCTGCATGAGATGTGGGACTTCCAAGATACTTTGAACTTTTTTTTACTGTACCATGGCCTGTTCTTCATCAAGTTATGGTATTGTTGCACAGTTGTAACTATATGTTATAATTATGTGGTTTTTGTTAGTTTTTCAGTCTTGGTCTGTCCTGTGTTTCTGTGATATCACACTGGAGGAATATTGTATCATTTCTTAATGCATGCATTACTAAATGACAATAAAAGAGGACTGCGTGGTCCTCATAATCCAAAAAAAATCTCTCCCTAATTATCACCTGCTCCCTCTTTCAGATGATAAATCCATACACCTCCGTACTTGCAAGTAGTATTGAGAATAGCAAAGATACAGAAAGAGGGGTAGGGATAATGAAGTGATAGTGAATTGGGAGGGCATCTTCTAGATTCTTACTTCACCCCCCTCGCATGTCTTCACCTATCACCTTCCAGCTCCTTCCCCTCCCTCTCCCAGCTTCTGCCCCTTTCCTTTCCAGCCCTGATGGTCTCGGCCTGAAACGGCGACTCTTTATTCCCTCTCCACAGATGCTGCCCGACCTGCTGAGTTCCTCCAGCATTTTGCGTGCGATGCAATGCTCGGATATTTCCAACCATCCTCCATCAGAAATGTGAGGTCAGTAAGAACAGGAACGGCCTCCTCTGCGGCATCAAAGCCAGTCTTCCATCAATACAATTCACTCCACATTCTATTAAGAAGCAAGTGTCTCCTGGCAGTATCCCAGATCAACAATCAATATCCGGAATGAATTCTGCTCCACGGGGAAGCTAGAGGTCAGTTATTTTGTGACGAGTGGCTCACCTTGGAAATTTGAAAGGCATCCTGCCCTCTAGAAGGTGTGATCAAATGCTGCCCATATGCCCGTACTCTAAAGTAGCTGCAATGACACGAGATGCTCAAAAATATTCACTGATTCAGGAATAGCTTCTTCCCCTCTGCCACCCGATTTCTGAATGGGCGTTGAACCCACAAACACTACCTCACTACTTTATTTCCATTTTTACACTACTTATTTATTTAGGCTTTTGAATAAAAGAGGATAACTACATTCATTCTATTTCTTGTATTCCCACAACTAATGATCTCACTTTAAGGACTCTTTATCAAATGAAGTTGAATCATCATTCAAATCATACATGGATACAGTCGAACGAGACGCCGTTTCTCTGGGGCTGAGGTGCTTAAGATGCATACAAGATAGTGAGAGAGAGAAAAAAAACACACACACTTTGTTATGCAAGAAAACACATGTATAGTCTGAGACCCTGAGCGAAATGCAAATTGATGGTACAGATCCTGGCAGTTCAGCCTGCCATTCCACTGGTTAAACACTGGAGGGCAGCACTGACAGGAGCAGCCAGCTCCCAACCAAGCATGGACTCCACGCTACACCGCCTCCAGCGTCACCTCACCTGGACTGCAGCTGCAGGCACGCCCACTTGAGGCCAAGTCCTCGCTACTGCCTTGTCGCCGGTCTCACCACTGGGCAAGGGAAGCAGGCCTGTGGCATCTTACATCATCAATGCCCAACAGTGTCTCGCGATCGCAAGAGAAATGCCCAGGTCAGTCACTCACGGTTACGCTGCACGCTGCTTTCATGCACAAACTCCGACGCCTTCGAGTAACAGGCAACAACACGTTCTGCACCCTGGTCAGCTCCTCTGAACCTTCTCCTGGCCGACTGCCGGCTTTCACCTTCTCCCAGCGGAGTGCCAGCTCCTTTGACACCACGGCCGGCGGCTCCGCACAACGAACAAACCACTGATGCGGTAGACCCGCTGTACCATTGTTCTTGGAATCCAGTATAGACCTACGATCATAAGCAACATATTTTCAAAAGAATAGTGCACCTTTGGTTGGCCCCCAGGAGGCCACTGCGTTCAAGTGATCCGCCATCTTCCCAGAAGAGCCTTGTTATTTCATGCTCTCGTTACTTATCGCTATTTAGTTATATTTGCGTTTGCACAATTTATTGTTCATTGATCTTGTTTACAGTTACTATTCTATAGATTTGCAGGAAAAAGAATCTCAGTGTTATTTGTGGTGACACATATGTACTCTGACAATAAATTTTTTTAGTGTTGGCACATGGCCAAGTGGTTAAGGCGTCGGTCTAGTGATCTGAAGGTCGCTAGTTCGAGCCTTGGCTGAGGCAGCATGTTGTGTCCTTGAGCAAGGCACTTAACCACACATTGCTCTGCGACGACACCGGTGCCAAGCTTATGGGTCCTAGTGCCCTTCCCTTGGACAACATCGGTGGCATGGAGAGGGGAGACTTGCAGCATGGACAACTGCTGGTCTTCCATACAACCTTGTCCAGGCCTGCACCCTGGAGACCTTCCAAGGTGCAAATCCATAGTCTCACGAGACTAACAGATGCCTAAGAGAAGAGAATAAATTTTACTTTGAACTTACTGTATTTATATACACTTACCATAATTCACTGATTTTTTTCCTCTATATTATGATGTATTGCCTGACACTGCTACCTCAAAGTTAACAAATTCCACGACATATGACAGTGATTCGACCAGGTCAGCTCCTCTGTTACCTCAATTTAAAACGGGCACATTGGTCAACCTAAAACTTGTCCCTAGAGCTGCACAGCATCCCAATTTGGAAATACATTGCCATTCCGTCTGTGAGGTTAGGTTAAAATCCAGGAACGCAGCACTGACTGTTAGTTCATCTTCACCATACGTACTACAGTGATTCAGGAGGTGGCTCTCCAAAGGCAGTTACCAATTTGGCCTTGGTCCCTATGGCTCTAGTCCATGAATGAATAGATTGAACAAATTGGTCCTGTGTAAATGGATATCCAGCTACCACAACCTGTTTTCTTCCCCACTGGAAGCAGATAGGTTGGGCCCTCTAAACTAACAGTTCTACTAGTAGTGAGCAAGTGAGAAGTTATCAGACCGTATATTTTATGGATGTTAAACAAAATTCACATCTGCAGCTTTTTTTCTCATGCAACCTTATTTCACTCAATGATTAAAACCAAAGCAAAATTAAGCAAGAAAATTCAAAATTCTTGCCTAAATTACTATCCCCTTTATTAGCTTACCTTGTAAAATTGCTTCATGAGAATTCTTCAACCTTCAGCCCTGATGAAGGGTCGCAGCCTGAGATGTCGACTGCTCATTCATTTCCACAGTTGCTGCCTGGCCTGCTGAGCTCCTCCAGCGTTTTGTGTGCGTTGCTTTGGACTTCCTGCATCTGCACACTCTCTCACGTTTGTAATTCTTCTACCTTAAACCTTTTTGGCTTTGCACAAGAGGTAGGCAGTAATGCTGAGATCAGGAATTAGACTCAGCCTAGTTCTATCTTTTTTTGTCCTCTGAGTGCAACTTTTGATAACCAGTCTGCAGTATTAGTAAGCATATGGCTGTCATCTCTTAAAGAAATCCAGGTGACGGTACCATACCGTATGTGTTGTATCTTGGATATGTGATTTAAAAAGAGAAAATTTTACATTTACTAAATTATATAATAATTTCAAAAGATTTTTCATTGCACCCATGAATAGAAAGAGCCCAGCTATGTCTCAGGTGATATGAAGAGATGGCTTTGCAGCTCATCCTCTTACTAGCCCTAAATTTTTACCTGAAACACAGTTACCTAAAGACAAAGGCATATTTTAGAATATTAATCTTGTTTGTACATATAATGAATTTTGTTGTATTAAAATTTTCAATATACTTTACTTTTGTATTTCTGTTTTTGCACTATTTATTTAATTTAACTATTTATATAGATATATACTTACTGTGATTTTTCTGTGTTTATCATGTATTGCAGCCGTAAAGTTAACAAATTTCACGACATGTGCCGGTGATATTAAACCTGATTCTGAATTGAGTTACTGAATGGAAGACAGAATCTCATGCTTTGTAAATTCCCATCTGCAATAAGTAGAAGCATTAATTATTGTCGACATAAGGGTTCCTTGGGAAAGCGAAGAACACATTTCTTGGAAATGCAAAAGCTTCCTTATAGAACTCTGTAATATCGCTCCCAACTCCTTCAAGTGAATTCACTGCCATTTCTCGTCCTTCTTTGCCAAATTATCAGACGTAATTCCTAGAACTGCTCTTGCAAATGTCTCATAAATGGGTTAATTGAAACGAGTAAAAGAAGTCTAATTTGTTTAACCCAACCGGTTTGGCTAATTTTCTAACCTTGCCTCTTGTTAAAATTTAAGTAAATGCTGATTAGTGTTTCCACAGGCAGCAATCACCCCTCAGTATTTTGCTCAAAGGTTCATTGTTTGTTACTGATCCTGGAAAATGACTGCTAGCAATTCAGGCATAGACTGACCAGAGAAAAGCCTGAACGGCTGATAGGAGAAGACATTTTCAAAGCGTAGTCATCCACGGGGTGAAGACCAGTATGTGTTCCCCATCCGCAAGTTCCCTCAAGGACACAGCAGCAACACACTGCTGCCCTTGTCATGAAGAAACTTCTACGGTAATGTCGGGCAGAAAGTCCTGAGACTTCAACCCAGCCATGAAATAGCGGCTGCAAATCAGCATGGCAGAGGACTTTGAGATTATACGGTACCCACACAACTACTGCCTTTGCTTCATTGAGTAGCAGAGAGAGGAGGCAGAGGTTCTGGGGTGCATACGAAAGATAGCAGATACTCTAGCCTTGTGGCGCAAGGTGGAAACATTCAAGGTAGTGGATGAGGCAGTAAGCAGGCAGCTGCTTTGCTTTGATATTGACAACTTCCTTAAGCGGATAGTATTCCATTATTCTTTACTGCAGTGGAAAGAACGGAAACTAAAAGGATGGGCTCCTCACCCACCTCTCTAGACTTTGAACGTGTGTAGCTGGTCTGGTTATGTTTCTGGAGATGCTCACATTTCCTAGTGAGCTACTGGATTACAACCAGAGGCAGGATGATACTCCGTGGGTGCTGTGATCTGCACTCAAGATCAGCAACGCCGAGCACAACAGGTTCAGATCCGGACTTAGCTCACAGTGAAACACACCATTTGCGTGGACAACCGGCATACCCCAGGCAGTGCTGGGGGCAGCCCGCAAGTGTTGTCACACGTTCCAGCACCAACATAGCGCGCCTACAACCTTTCACAGAACAGCAACTGACACCTTCAGTTATTCAGGAGGCTTCAGTAAGTGAAAGAACCTGTCAATAGAAAACACAATCTCTCTGCACTAAACCCTTCCTGACCTGCTCCTAACTAACAGCAAGCCCACTGTAGCTAATAGTCAAAGTTCCAAACTTGGTTCTTCCTCCAGCTTCCTGGTTCTAAACTTCTCACATTTTCCTTTAGTTCCTTATATACATTTTAATAGCATATTTTTTTGGTTGAGAATCAGGAGTTTTAATAGATTGTTTACCAATCCATTTCTTCTTTTTCTGATCCTATTAATATGCTGTTCAGTGTTGAAGAATGCAAATTCAGATCCTAGATCGTTTGCTCTCCACGGCACACACCGACTGACCTGCTGAATGCTGCCACCCATTTCAAACGCTCCCAAGCCCATCTTGTAAATATTAAACCTGTATTGATTTTGAAACTATTTATATGCCCAGGAACTGCAGTCCTTGACAAATCTGAAGTGTCATTTCTCGCACTGGCTTTTCATATGCCAACTGCTCAAGATGACACACTCTTATTCTGTCAAGACATGGCGCTGCGAGGCATTTAAATGCAAAACAAAAAAAAAAGAAATAAAATGTTTAATGGATCAGCAAATGAACTTGACCTTTTCAAAATTGCTTCGCATGATGGTTTCAGACTGCCCACATCATATCAAAGCAATTAAAACGAATTAGCATCAACGATAGAAAACAGCTCCTACAAACCTAAGGTGTACCCAGTCAAAGTGGCTTCCTACAGATCAGCTGGAAAAGAGCTGCTTGAACATCACTTATGGATGCTGCCTTCTAATGTCATGTCACCAGTTTAATGAGACCTGAGGGACTGCCTAATATTTTTTGGCATAAATTGTTTTTTAATCTTTATGAAGTACTGCAATAATAGGCTGAGTAGAAATTCGATGTCTGTCAGAAGGTGGTTAGATTTCAGTAGAAAATCATGCTGGGTGCAAATTATGAAAAATTATTTCATTAATCAACATTCTTCACATTGCTTTCTTTACTAATCACATTTTGTTTATGACTTAAGGGCTGCTAATTTATTTTCATATTGAAATACACCAGATTCAATCTATACTTAAAGAATTTCTGTGCTTTTGTTTCAATAATATTTTATTTCCATGTTTGATAACCATCATTTATTGTCAGTTTTATTAAACTGATATTGCTGTTGAGAGCATGCCAGATTCATATAGCTGTTAATATAATTCAGCGTAATTATTTCAAATAAATATTAAGTTTTGGATTTAGGGCCAATAAATTTATTTGCATCAAATAACGAATATTATATGAAATTTCTTTAGGAGTATTGGAGTAGTTGTTGAAAAGTCTAGAATTAAAAGAGTTAACTTAAACAATAGAGTAATCATTTACTAATGCCTGCGAGTTATTAGCAGGCTTAGTTATGAGGATCTGCTGATCAAGTCTGCCACCTGCCGACGCATCTCATAAATGCAACCAAAGTAAATTAGTTTGTCCAAACACAAAATGCTGGAGGAACTCAGCAGGCTAGGCAGCATCTAGGAAAAGAGTTTTGGGCCGGAAACATTCACAAGGGTTTCAGCCCGAAACGTCGACTGTACTCTTTTCCTAGATGTTGCTTGGCCTGCTGAGTTCCTCCAGCATTTTGTGTGTGTTGCTCGGATTTCCAGTATTTGCAAATTTTCTTGTTTCTCCAAATTCAGTATCAGGAAAATGAAAGATTAAATTTAGCATGTTAGCTCCTGGACAGATAGGTAACAAGCTTTGACCTCATTGCGTGCATGTGATTGTCTCTAATGTTATTTCTTATCTCCATTATCTGTCAATCATAAACTTCAATTTCTTTCATTTATGAAATATTTCTAATTAAATCAATATGCCTTTTCAAAAGATATATATTTGCAGATTGGCAGAGGAAACTGACATTTCTACAACTAATACAAAAATATAAATACTGCAAATATTGGAAGTCTGCAATAAAAGTTACGAACCTGGGTAGGTCAGGCTGCGTCCATGTAGAAAAATGCAATGTTTCAGGGTCCTGCCAAAGAGTCTCAGCCCGAAACGTCGCCTGTACTTTTTTATCCCCCCATATGCTGCTTGACTTGCTGAGTTCCTCCATCATTTTGTGTGTTGCCAATGTTTCAGGTCGGAGCTGAAGAATTATTCAAAGCCAAATAATTAACTTGCTTATTAGCCATTTCTGAGGAATTGAACAAACGAATTTCGCACCTTGGGAGAGCAGCAAATACTTCAATCTGCAAAGATGTTCTGTTGGGTCTAGAATACATTGTGCGTCTTTTAAGAAAAATGCAAAGACTGATAAAGCCCAAAACAGCTAACAAAATGAGCAAAATTTGGCACGAAGCCACACAAGGGAAAACTCAGGGAGAGCGCGCATTTTTAAAAAAAAAACGTACACTTCAACAGGCAAAGAAATAGGTAGGAAAAGGAATTCCAGAGTTTAGGTAGCTGAAAACATAGTTGCTATGGTGAAAAATATAAACTGGGATTAGCACAACACTTTACAGTACAGGCGACCCGGGGTTCAATTCCTGCCACTGCCTGTAAGGAATTTATACGTTCTCCCTGTGACTGTGTGTTTCCTCCGACAGTCCAAAGACGTTCCTGTTGGTTGGTTAATCGGTCATTGTAAATGTCCCATTATTAAACTCAGATTAAATGGGGGAGGATGACTAGGTAGCTCAGCCCAAAAAGCCAGTGCTATGTTTCGTGCTACGTTTCATTAAATAAATAAAATTCTGGAACGCAGATACCTTGAAGAGTGAAGTCAAGAGGAGGCAGGAATTTCAGAGGCCATGAAGAGGGTCAAAAACAAGGATGGGAATTTTAAAACTGAGGCTATACTAGTGAATAATCATGGGAATGTTCCGTGAGTGGAACTCAATACAAGTTAGCAAACACAGGCAGCAAGTTTTTAATTATCTCAAATTTAGAGGGATTAGCCAAATTATACAGTGCAATCGTGAAGGAATGAAGTTCTTGGCAGTGGATGGACCACTACAAGGGCCAGGCTAGGTGCTGTTACAGATCTGGAAACAGGTAATATCAGCTACAACACAATTTGCAGTCCAAACTCACAAGATCAAACGTGCTACCAAAATTATAAACTCCAATTCATTTGCAAGGGAATATTTTGAAACTGATGGTTAAAGATTAACATTGGCAGCAGGACCTAAACACAATGGCCCAACCACTTTCTCAAAGAAATAAACTACAGAAGATCTTGAAGCAATTAAAAACAGAAGGTGCCTGTTACACTGTTGCCTCAGTTGTACGTACAAGGCCGGCGATGTTGCCATTTTTTTTTACTTTCACCTCCATTGGAGGGGAGGCAGAGATGAAATGAATGAAAAAGTTTAAATTTTTCAGTTAAGGACCTAAAGTCCATTTTTTAAATTTTTCTCTGCTTTTGATTCAGGGATTCTGCCTTATGATTTGAAGAACTCAGATTTAGAGAGAGCCATTTGAAAATCACTCACCAGAGTTTAACAACCACTGGTCTATTGGCCTTGTCTTTCCCAATCATCTAAAATGGCTGATACCAACATCTTTTCAGTCATAAGTAGAGAGTAACAAAGCTGGCCCCACTTAAATGCCTCCCCACCACAGGAGGGGAAAGCAAATTGCACCATCGCCAGCCTTGCACACCTGGGACAATGTGTTTGTGTCTTCAAATTCTTCAATCTGCACTTTATTCCTTTGAGGAAGAGGACTGGTCATCACCCTTGGGTCCTGCTACGAATGGTATTCTGCATCCATCAGTTCCGAAATATCCCCTAGCAACTGAATGGAATTGAACAGGAGATTGTAATTTTGGTAGCATGTTTGAACTTGTGAGTTTGAATTGTAAATGATGATGTCGCTGCTATCAATAAAAGAGTATATTGCTATCTAGTAACACATTTACCTTTCCAAAGGTATAGGAGAACCCCCTCCACACCCCCTCCCCCCCACCGGGAGGCAGGGACTCGTGGGCCAGAAGGGCAGGGTACTTGTACTGTTTCTCTAAGTAGTGTTTTGGGGCTTTCCCAGTTGAGCTGAAACTGCGTGTGAACGATTAAAGATGGTTATCTTCGTATTAAAACCCTTGCGCAATTAGATTACAATGAGATGATAATTCTGACATAATGATAGATGTGTCAAAATGGCTTTGTATCAAATCAAACGAAACATAATGGAGGTGGCTGCAATCACATGTTTTTAACGGTGGGGTTCTGACAAGTTCGCAGTAGCTGCAAAGATGCTGCTCTCACCAAATGCAATACAATTTTACTCGATGTCAGCAGCAAAACATATACATTACTGTGCAAACATCTTGAATATACAGAGTTAGGATGCCTAAGACTTTTGCACAGTGCAGTATTTGTCAATGTGCAGAAGAGCGCAAGTTTTTAAAATCTGGTGGGAGCAAAGGATGTGGGGAATGGTGAGGGTGGAACACCGTGGAAACGATGTGAGAGGGGTAGCAGAGGAGTAGTACCAGGGATGGGGCGAGGGGGTAGTGCAGGTGACCAGCCCTGGGACACCAGGCAAGGTCATCTAATTCCAAAAAGCTGGTTTATTGATCTTTACAGAATGTCTCTCTGGTGCTTCCCACTCCCTATCCTCTTCCTTCCCTTCCCACCCCCCCCCCCACCAACTATAATTCTCCCCTCTCTGCCCTGCCCCCTTTCCACTCTAAATCCACAATAGAGACACATATCAGAATCAGGTTTATCATCAAACATGTGTCATGAAATTTGTTTTTTTTTTGCTGCAGCAGTAAAGTGTAATACATAAAATATCTACAGTACTGTGTAAAAGTCTTGGGCATCTTGCTGTATACATGTGCCCAAGACTTCTGCACGGTAGTATTGTCTGAAACTCTACCCAAGAGTTATCCATTTCTCGTATTATAGAGCAGCCATCCCCTGTTAAACGTTCAACACATTGCCACTCATTTATACTATTGTGCATCTCCTGCCCTCTACTGGTGCAGGGCCAAAACAACAATGAGTGCAATAAATTTAGTTGTCAAATCCCAGATCATTTGCAAAGTTTAAACCAGGGTTATCAAATGTTAAGACACTCATTAATTACATTTTGTAGAAAAGAAATACCATGCAGAATGAAACTCCATTTCTATAAACGTCTGGTTGTCCTAGAGAAATTAAAACAGATTGTTAATAAATCACAATATCAGCTTCCAGGAACTTTTTTTTTGGCACTGCCTAGAACAACTGATTACATTTGTCCAGATATACACCGTTATTTGAATGTTGCTGTGTTAGACAGGTGAGCCCTGAATTATCGAGACAAATGCAAATCACTCGCTGAGATTGACAGACAAACTGCAAATTGAAATAATTACCATTTTTGATTACATTAGAGAATCAAACTTGGTGTGGAGAGGAAGGAGCGCAGGGATTTGCGAACCAAATGGGAGGAATATGGGAAGGGAATGAAAGTGAAACAGGGAATGACGTGCAGCTCTTTCTGCAGAGCGGGGCACACGAACATGGTAAAAGGAAGTGGGACTAAGAGGTGCAGTCAATAATTATATCCTCAGGTCTGTCTAGTGAACATGTGAGAACGCTTCCACTGGCGAATTAAAGAGATTAGCCTTACCTACCACATCAAAAGAGTGAAATGCATTGCTTGCATCAACGACCAACTCAGGCTGAGGATGGGTTGCAGAAGCCCACCGATGTGTGCATGCTTCTGGGACCAACACAGCATGTCCACAACTTACTATTTCCCACTTCTATTCCCTACTCTGGCCTCTTACCACTTCTTATCTGCCCATCACCTCCCCCTGAGTCCCTCCTCCTTCCCCTTCTCATATGGTCCACCCTCTTCTCCTATCAGATTCCTTCCTCTCCAGCCCTTGACCTTTCCCACCCACCTGACTTCACCTATCACATTCCAGCTAGCCTCCCTCCCCTCCCAAACCCCACCCTCACTATTTTTTTTATTCTGGTGTCTGCCCTCTTTCTTTCCAGTCCTGAAGAAGTGTTGGCCTGAAACATCAACTGTATATTCATTTCCATGGACGCTGCCTGACCTGCTGAGTTCCTCCAGCTTTCTATGTACGCTACTAACCTGTACGCCTTTGGAAAGTGGAAGGTAACCAGAGCACTCAGGATCTCCTCACTTCTTGCAGACAGCAGTGGGATTGAATCTGGCACTGTAAAGCATTGTGCTAATTGCTACACTACCATGCCACCCTAGGACAAAAGGCTCAGGGATCAAGGAGGGATGGCATGCTTCTGTTCTACATCGTCAGCTCCAGCCACCATGCACACCAGGATTGGCAGTGAAAGGCAGGCGAGACTGGAGATTGCAGATGTCACTCACCCCAGTATCAAGCCCCTTTATCAAAACTGACAGAAGATGTTGAGTGTGCAGTCAGGGCTCCAAGATTCACCAAACTTTGACCTCAGTGTACAGATAGGCCCATTCCTGCTTCCTGCTGTATGTTTTAACATAGCTTGAATAACACAAGGGACCAGATTTTTGAGCTAATCTCATTGCTGGACAAGCAGCAGCAGCAGCAAATTCAGAAGATCCTGGATCCAGGATAAAAATTATAGAGTAATGAAACACAGATTCAGTTATAAACAGTGAAAATGTGCGGATGCTGGAAATCCAGAGCAACACGCACAAAATATTCGAGGAACTCAGCAGGTCAGGTAGCTTCTATGGAAAAGAGGAAACAGTCAACATTCTGAGCCAAGACCCTTTTTCCAGATGGAGAAGGAAGGGGGAAGATGCCTGAATTAAAAAGTGGGGGGAGGAGGAGGAGGCTAGTTGGAAGGTGATGGGAGAAGCCAGGTGGGTAGGAAAGGTCAAGGGTTGGAGAGGAAGGAATCTGACAGGAGAGGAAAGCGGACCATAGGAGGAAGGGAAGGAGGGGACACGTGATAAGCGGTAAGAGGTCAGAGTGAGGTGGGGAGATATTGCAGAGGTGCTTCATGTGAACCCCAGTGCCCAACTAGCTCATTCCAAATTCCTGCAATCTGTCCATATTTCTCGCCCTGACCCTCCATCTACCTGTCCAGGTCCTTCTAATGAGTCTATAGTACTTGCTTTATTCACTTCCTCTGGCAACTTGGTCCATACACTCACTCCCGCTGTGAGAAAAGTTGCCCCTCAGGTTCCTTTTAAACATTTCCCTTCTTACCGTGTGCTTATGTGCCCTAGTTTTGGGCTCCGATCCTGGGGAAAATTACTTACCTTCAGCCAGGTTGATAACCTCAACATTTTAAACACTTCTGAAAGGTTGCCCTTTATTCTCCTACATTCCAAGGAATAAGACTTAGCTTAGACAAACTCTAATCAGGCCCTCTAGTCCTGGCAACATCCTCAAACCTTTGCTGCACTCTGGCCAACTTCATTGTCTTTCCTATAACAGGGGGTCCAAAATTCTACACAGGTCTCAAGTGCAGCCTCACCAACAACTTAATACAAGTGCAACATCATGTCCCAACACCTACAATCAGTACCCTGACTGATGAAGGGAGTGTGCCAAGTGCCTATTCCTCCATATCAGTTTCAACAAACTATGCACTTGTAAGACAACTGCGCTGCTCCAAGGAGCACTAATACGAGGTTGTTCTTACCCACAGCCATTAGGCTCCATAATGTGTTAGCCTATAGCTGCAGAGCCAATGACCCCCCCCCCCGTTAGACTTTTTTTTTTATTTGTTCTACTTCTCTTCTAATGTTTATATCTGTGCACTTGTAATGCTACTGTGACACTAATTTCCTTTGGGATCAATAAAGTATCTATCTATCCTTGGTCTCTGTGTTCTATTACACTCACTAGTGCCCTACGATCCATTGTCCACGTCCATGCTGGTTTCCAAAGTACATCATCTCACTCTTATCTGTATTGAAATCCATTCGCCTCTCCTTAGCCCACTTCCCTAAGTGACAAAACCCCTGTGTGACCTGCACCATCAACAACATCTAATTTTATGTCATCTGCAAACTTACCGATCAAGCCTGGTGTATTTGTAAACAAATCATTTATCTAAATAATGAACTTCAAAAGGTCCCAACACCGACCACCGTGGGACACTACTAATTACCGGCATCCATTCCGAGAAACCACCTTTCAAAGTAAATTTTATTATTAAAGAACATACGTGTCACCATATACAACCCTGATATTAAATTTCCTGTTGGTATACTCAACAAATCTATAGAAAAGCAACCATAATAGGGTCAATGAAAGATCATCCAGAGTGTGAAAACAAACTGTGCAAATGCAAATATAAATAAATAGCAATAAATAACCTGAGATAGTGTGATAGAGTCCTTATCATTGGTTGTAGGAACATTTCAGTGATGGGGTTATCCCCTTTCGTTCAAGAGCCTGATGGTTGAGGGGTAGTAACCGTTCTTAAACCTGGTGGTTGGGAGTCCTGAGGCTCTTGTACCTTCTACCTGATGGCAGCAGCAAGAAGAGAGCATGGCCTGGGTAGTGGGGATCTCTAATGATGGATGCTGCTTTCCTATGACAGCATTTTGCATACAGTAGATGTGCTCAATGGTTGGGAGGGCTTTACCCATGATATACTGGGCAGAATCCGCAACCTTTTGGAGGATGCTCTGTTCAAAGGCATTGGTGTTTCCATACCAAGCTGTGATGCAGCCAGTCAATCTCCTCTCCACTAAACGTCTGTAGAAGTTTGTCAGTTTTAGAGGTCATGCCAAATCTCAGCAAACTCTGAAGTAAAGGTACTGCCATGCTTACTTCACAATTGCACTTGCATGTTGGGTCCAGGACAGGTCCTCTGAGATAGTAGCACCCAGGAATTTAAAGTTGTCAACCCTCCCTATCTCTGATCCTCCGATGAGGACTGGCTCGTGGACCTTTGGTTTCCCTCTCAAGTCTATAATCAGTTCCTCGGTCTTGCTGACATTGAGTGAGACACTACTGTTTATGACACCACTCAGACCAATTTTCAGTTCCCTTCCTGTAAGCTGATTTGTCGCCACCTTTGATTCAGCCCACAACAGTGGTGTCAAACTTGAATATAGCACTGGAGCAGTACTTAGCCACACAGTCATAGACGTGAAGAGTGTACAGCAGGGAGCTAAGCACACACCTGTGCTGATGGAGATTGTGGAGGATATGTTGTTGCCAATTCCAACTGACTGGGGTCTATAAGCAAGGACATCCAGAATCCATTTGCACAAGGAGATATTGAGGCCAAGATTTCAAGTAAAATCACCACCCTGTACTTCCTACTTTGAGGAAATTCAGAATCGATCAAACTAGCTCCCCCTGAATTCCAAGGGAACTAACCTTCCAGACCAGCCTACCATGCAAGATCTTGTTGAAAGTCTTGCTAAAGTCAAAATAGACAATATCCACTGCCCTAACCTCATTTACCTGTACCCTTTTTAAAATCCAAGTTTCTTCAAGTATAATCTTCCAGTCACAAAGCCATGCTGACTCCCCCTAATGAGACTGTCCTTCTAGTAGTTTCCCCACTACTGATATCAGGCTAACAGGCCAGGACAGGCCAAGGTGCACCCAGTGAAGTCCTGTGATTGGCGAAGAACATTTTTAGCTTCCATTTCTTTGGCTAGCTTGCAGTGCACGTTGCTTATTTGGCATTTTGAGGACAAATTCTGAAACTGGGTTTGCACCCTGAATTGTACATTTGAAAGCTTATTTCTTCTAGTTGTCAGGGATACGCAAGAAATGTAGAACTCAGCACAATAAAGCCAAAATTCAGACATTGTTTACAGTAACATTTGCAAAACAAAACTAATCCCCATCCAAATGCGTCGAAGTTTTTGATGAATGCAGACCAGGACGTGAAATATTAGATCTTTCAAGTAGGTAGATCCCTATTTTCTGCTGTAGGTAAATAACCGATTAAAAAGATCAGATCTTTAACAAGTCTTTTTTCTGATATTTCCTAAAACAATTAAAATTTCATAGAAAGGAACTAGATACAACCTGATGGCATGAACATTGATTTCTCCTTCTAGTAGACTAAGCTCCTTCCACTCCCAACTGACCTTTTACCTCTTCTCACCTGCCTATTACTTCACCCTGGGTCCCCTCCTCCTGTGGTCAATTCTCCTCTATCAGATTCCTTCTTCTTTAGCCACTGACGTCCCCCCCCCCACCACCTTCCAACTTACCTCTCCTCCCCACCCCCCCACACCTTTTTATTCTGGCACCTTCCCCCTTCTGTCTCAGTCCTGAAGAAGTCTCAACCCAAAATGGCAACTGTTTATCTGTTTCCATAGATGTTGGTTGACCTGCTGAGTTCCTCCAGCATTTTGTGTGTGTTAGTTTGAACTAGATACAGCTATAGGTTCCAATTTGAAACTATACACACAAATTCTAATCTTAACTTCAAATCAGTGAAGATGGTGTTTATTGCTAAAAAAGTCAATGAGTTGCATCAGTTTACTGTAATTTTGAATAGACTTTGGGCCCCATTAACTTGGATTTTAATAGGCCTCTTGTTCAACATATCAAAGTACAAAGAACATGTGCCACATTACTTTGGGATGCTATCAACTATACAAGTTCTCCAACGTTTCATGGTTCGATGGTGTTTGTGGATTTGATCAGGCTAATTCCATATCTGGAATGCTGCTACTATTACCATACACAAAATCCTAAAAAGGAGCACGAAACATTTAACAATATTAACTATTCCTATTAAAATAAGACCAGTTATCAAAGATAACTGACAAAAGATTTTCAAGTGACATCTGTAAACAATATTCAAGATGGCTACCACTAAATGAGATAACTCATTACCAATTCATTAACTACTGTTCTCAAGTTTGACACTATTGGCAAGACCCAACAGCATTACCTTGTAATTTCAATTACAGGTATCACAAGTTTGTTTTTCCAAAAAAAATGTATTTTGATACTTTTAAGATTAGGGACATCAGAATGCCTCTGTGGGGAATGGAATAACAGGGAAAAGGGAAAGAAAACAATGGCACGCTGGAGGTGAAAAATTACAGATTTATTCTAGCACAAACACATTCTGACATCAGAATGTGTAGTTCCTTTTGGCGATGATACAAGGATTCAGTAGGCCATGTGTATATATAGTATCATTACACAATAATGAACCATGGGAATTACAATAATCAGCTTGGTGAAATATTAAAGCAAGGTATTTCACAGCTGACAGTAGGCAAGTAGGCTCCATTTTTGGTACGGGGTGCCAATGCACAAGCAGTTTTAAAGGAAGTGTGTCTTCCATTTTTAGGTCCCCATTTTCACCCATCACTTTAGAACAGGAACAGCAAATGACCAATACCAGAGACTCTCCCAAAAGCCATCAGACACTGGGTGTGTTCCAGTGAATAAAGTTGACCAGACTTCCCAATAAATTTATCTTGAAAGTAACCCCAATATCATTCTAACCATTACTAATCAAATTACAATGCAAATGAAACTTTAGATTAACTTTAAAGACCTGACTTAGTGAGTATTTCAATTAGACCACAATCACATACAATGCTGCATATCCTTTAGAATTTAACATTTTATCAAAAAACTTCTCAGCAGTTTCTCAAACCCTTTTGACTATAATTAAGAGATCTAGGGCAACTAAAACTATGCTTCTGTTCCCTTCTTCAAGATATTATCATATAAATTTTCTCTGACAGATTGTATTCACCATTTCAGAGCAAGCAAATTCAGTTGTGGAAATACAATTCTAGAAATGGGAAATTCAGAAACAGGTCTTCTTTTTCAAACAAAGGTCTGCACATTAACCATTGAACAGCAGTCTTTCTGATGACCAGTGGAAAATTTCCAAACAAATACCTACAAATCTCTACTCCTGTTAAGTGAAAGAAATGTACCGATTTATCTATCATACTCACTTAAATTGTTAGAATAGTGCCAAGAAGATTCAGGATTTCATGAAGAGTACAAAACATCCAATGCCAGTTACAGATTTATTGATAACCCAAGTTTAAAACAGTTTTGTGAAAGAAAGCTATAAATAAAAAAAAGGCATCACATTTCCAGCTGAGGAATATGGAGAGTTTTAAGTGAATACTGAAGCAATTCAACATCACAGTACAGTCAAGAATCACCTGCAGTGTCAGAATCAGATCTATTCACACTGTGAATGCATACAAGCATACAGTGGCATTTTTTTTTTAGGGAGTGTGAAACACAGAACAAGTAGTAACAAGAAATGTGCATTGGGATATGCAATATTGTTGTAAAGTCATAACAGTATCATTAAACACATGCTGGTTATTATTTGCAATATCTCCCTCTTTCACCCATATTATTTGATTGGCCAACTAGCCATAGTTTCAAGTGACTGAGTATTTTCCTTTAATCAAAGCTACGTCTCAATTCACTTTGTATTATTAATGATGAAATCCAATAATGGCCATCAATGCATGTGGCCATTATTGGTGGATTTTGAATGAAATATTATTCAATAAAACAAAGATAGGCTTCACACTCAATTTGCCTCATTACTAGTATGTATGCGGAATGTTCTGCACCAAACAGAATTGGATCAAAATTAAATAAACTTGTGACAATAGATTCCAACACAAAACCACGTCAGCTGCAATACAATTTGCAGAGTGCTGACAATTACTACACACAACCACACAGTAGGTTCAGCATTTCTATTTTACTTCACTCAAGGCTCCATTCATTTCAATTAAATCCAAAATTCTATGCATTTCAGTTGTGCATTTGCTCCCCCTGCATTTGCCGTGAAACTGGTCATCAAAAGAAATTGTGGCTGGAAAGAAACTGCATTCTGCAACGTACTGAACGGAATGATGTTAGTGCCAATACTTGCACACAAATTTGGAATCATTCTAAGCAGTAGGCAATGCAGATAGCATCTAGGTGACCCTGCATAAATCCCTCATAACCATAAGTGGTCTTTTCACAAAAGGTCAGGTGACTGCAGTCATTTTAACATTCTGGTCATATATGTGCTGCTACACTTTCACCATGGGTCCACAAACCAAAGCCTTCAGATAAAGGGACATGGGAAGAAAAACAAAATAATGGGAGGCAGTGGAATAGAGGTAAGAGTATTTATAACAATTAATTCAAAAGAGTTGTAGAAAATATTTAGGCCATGATAATGATGTTCACTTTTTCTATCTGTACTATAGTACAAATCAGATCAAAAGGCTAATCCAATGGAAATGTTATTCTGGCATGATTGCGGGTTTGGTACTTTGCAAAGCCACCACTGTACTGACACAGCTAGACCTCCCAGTGTACAGATACAGCTTACAGAATTGCTTAGCGTTAATCCACAAAAGTTCAGTACACAATGTTCTTCTCGAGAGGGCACCACTCTAGTCCTTAATGCAAGTCCTGATGTGCTCTGCTTCATTTTTTTGTCTACTGCTGCACCAGCAGACTTGAATCACAGGAACGTTGGCACAGTCATCCTTTGGTTGGCTACACAGCAGCTCTGGGTGTGCCATTGTGAGTTACTGTCTTCATGTTCTGCATATTGACTTGGTGGCTGCTTGGTCTATGAGCACTGACTCCAACCTCAAATACCTCGTGGATGGCTTTACGGAAACAATGGAAATTGTAGTCTATCAAACCTGTAAAAGACAGCAGCAACATAGAAACTTCAGTCCTCCACTTTTATCCATTCTGTATCTTACCTAAACAATTTTGTTGGAAGTGTAAGATTCTGTCAAGATCAGGAGCACAGATCCAAGAGATTTTACTGCACTATTCTAATGTGGAAACTAAATGACTTTATTGAATATTTATCTTTGCATTAAAACCATCTATCATGGTGGTTATGTTTAAGACTAAGTTATGCTAATAACTGAACAAGAAAACCATGCAGTAACTTTAGAATAAGGTACAATGAATGAGAATAACATATCTATACCTTAAGTGTTCCAATGTACAATGACATACAGTACAATTTAAATCTTTGAAGTGCAGTCTTGGGTCCAAACACATTTTATGACAATTTCCAGTGGGTGGTAAAGAACAAATCACTCGCATAATGACAACAAAACATAATTGTCTTGTGATATCAGAATTAGAACTGAATTGAACAAAACTAGTTGCATACTCATTAAGAAAACTTAATGAAAGTTCTGTGTAGGAATTGGTTACGGATGCATTCTCATACAAAGTGCCATTAGGATCATTCTTTTAATGTACAATCTCATAAAGCCATTAATAATACAATATACAGTGGATTCCAGTTAATTGGGATATATTTTTGGCCCATTTAAGCAGCTGCCCCAATTAGCAGAAGTTTCATGGAAATAGTTGAAAAGGTTTTTAAAAAAATACAAACTACCATTTAACTGAGTAACAAATTATGTATTTAAATGAAAAACAGAACAAATTAGACCACCAATACTGCTAAAGTATTATTAAACTGTGCATTCGTTCCTAATACCTATTGACAGAGGAGTTCAATGGTGTCTCGATCTTTTGACAGTATATGAACAAAATCAGCACAGACACCTAGCGCAAATAATAGACCGCCTTCATACAATCCTGTTGACGATTACATCCTCCAAATCTTCATTTCCATCGTAAAATTCAAGATTATTGTCAGTGAATGCACATTCTTTGTGGTTTCTAACTTGTGGTAAAACAGTTTCAGTTTCACTCCTGGCCATTTCTGGCATCTTCAAGCATGGTGTTGTGCACATCTGACTGACTAGTTAGAAATTATTCAGCAACTGTCTCCTGTCTCCATGAAGTGGCATAGAGTCCCAGATGAGCAAAAGGAGTCCCAGATGAGCGAAAGGAATCCCAGCTATTTTTTCAATAAGTTTTTGTTCTTTAAGAATTGTCAAATAAGTGGCTGCACCAATTAACTGTTGGCCCAATTAATCAGAATCCAATGTGCATGCAGGAGTTATTCTTTATATGAGATAAATAAATTACAAGCAGATCAAGAAGCTATTGGAAACGGATCCACCTCTGGCAGATTTTAATACTGACACATGTTGTATTCACAAGGGTAGAGGAAATGCCAAGGAGTAGATCAGTATCAGGCATGATAGCAAGCTCAAGGTAATCAATAGCAAAAGGATATTAGATGCACAATGTGGTGTGGCTACAGCAGAAGTATTAGAAAAAAATGAACAGACCATTAAATAATGTAGTTATGTTCTAAGCCCGTGGTTAGACCTTACCTAGAATATTGCATAGTTAATGGACTTAACTAATGCCAGTAATAACACAGGCAGAGATGGGGATCATTATTTGGAGGGTGAACAGGCTGAAATATTAATACCCAATTTAAAATGCTTTTCGTTACCACAAGTTGTTTATTTCCCCCACTCTAGAAAAGCAGACATTTTACACTTAAGTCGGCTTTTTTTAAAAACAAAATGCAGGTTAGGCCTATAATGGATATGTCTCTATTCCTTGCAACATAGGAGAATAAAGGGGCAACCTAAGTGTTTAAAATTATGACAGGCAGAGATAAGTTGGACAGTATCTCAGGGAAGGGTTCAAAGCCGGAGAGTATAGGTTTAGAGTGAGAGGCAATTTGACACACCCACCGACACAGAGGACAGTAAGTATATTAGATGAGCTACCAGAGGAAGATATAGCAGTATCATTTAACAAGCACTTCCAAGTGGACAAGCAAGAGAGGAGATTAGAGAGATACTGACTACGAACAAAGGAAGTTCAGAATAGCTGGATGGGCATTCGGTCAGCATGGACTGGTAGGGCCGAAGGGCCTGTATCCCTGCTGTATTAGTCCAAGACTCCTTGATCTCACCCAGTACAATTTGGGAGAAGAGAATTTTCTTCATTAATTCATCTACAGGTTAACTACTTTAAATCAAACAAGTGTGAAAGTTAATGTGATTAATGACAGGGAGATTTGGTGAGTATAATGATTCACTACAGAAGACATTCAACAGCCCGTTTATCTTCAGTACTATTTCTACATGGCTCAAACATTTAAAAAATGAAATTTAAACCAAACTAGTAGTAAAGTAACCAGAGAATTTATGTTCAACATGATCTGACATTCAGATATCATGTACCAATGATCAGAAATCACATTAACATATTTAAGGTTAAACATTGATTATAGCAAACTACCTCAAACTCAGGACTGTTTAGTGAAGCTTGAGGAAAACCAACAAAGCCCATTAAAATAAATTAGGAAAAATAACGTAAACAGCTGGAACCAAGAGCTCAGAACTAGAAACTAGTGTAACCAAGGCTCTGAAAAAATACAATAGAATTGATCTTACAAATGTGGTAGGGGGAAATTTTAGTGCATTATGGTGCTCGTCATTCTAGATCATGCTTTATATTACCTTTTCTTTCAAAGCTTTCTTCTCTCAGAATGCATACAAGAGCAAGAAACCTCGTCACTTCTTTAAGGTAGAGAACTGTTGTATTGTTGAGTTTGATAATTGCCATAGACTCCTTATCGTATGCACTTCCGGTGCCATCTTCTTTAAGTCTATAACCAAGATAATTCATTATAATTTTACATTCATGGGATACTAATTATATAATTTCAACTGCTAAAAAGTGTGTAATTGGCACCATAGATTGTATTTTAAAAAGTTCACTTCCAGAAATAAATGTCAAATCACAGCAGTATTACTGCGATGAGCAGACTGGAAGTTATCATGTGATTTCAAAAAGTGATAGCTGCCACACACTACAGTTGCAAGAAAAAGTTTGTGAACCCTTTGTAATCTGGTTCTCTGCATTAATTACTTGTAAAATGTGGTTTGACCTTCAAAGTCACAATAATAGGCAAACACAACCTGCCTTGACTAATAACACAAAAAAGTGTGCTTTTCATGTCTTTATTGAACACATTGTTTAATAATTCACAGTCCAGGCTGGAAAAAGTATGTGAACCCTTGTACTTAATAAATGGTAGAACCTCTTTTAGAAGCAATAACCTGCGCCAAACGTTTCCTGTAGCTGCTGACAGTGAGGAGGAATTTTAGACCATTCCTCCAAAACTGTTTCAATTCATCGGCATTTCTAGGATCCCTTGCCTAAACAGCCTTCTTCAGGTTATACCCCAGTATCTCAATTGAGTCAAGGTCTGGACTCTTGACATGGCCATTCCAAAACACAAATTTTCTTTTTAAAACATTCTATTTTTGATTTTTGGATCATTGTCCTGTTGTATTATTCAACTGCTATTAAGCTTCAGGTGATGAGCCACTACCCTGACTTCCTCCTGTAAAATGTCTTGATACAATTTTGAATTCATTATTCCCACAACTTTTGCAAGCTGTCTATACCCTGAGGCAGCAAAGTAGCCCCAAACCATGATGCTCCTTCCACCATGCTTCACAGTTGGGATGAGACTTTGGTGTTGGTGTACAGTGCCCTTTTTCCTTCAAACATAGTGGTGTGCGTTTCTGCCAAAAAGTTCAACTTTTGTCTCATCTGTCCACAGAACAATGCCTCAGAATTGCTGTGGAACATCCAGGTGGTCTTTTGTAAACTTGAGACATGCAGTAATTTTTTTTTCCCTCTTTGGAGAGCAGTGGTTTCCTCTGTGCTGTCCTCCATGAACACCATTCTTGTTCCATGTTTTTCTTATAGTGGACACATGAACAGAGACTTCAGCAAGTTCAAGAGATTTCTGTATCTCTTTTGCTGTTACCCTTGGGTTCTTTTTCACCTCTTTCAGCATTGCACATTGTGCACTTGGTGTGAACTTTGCAGAATGCCCACTCCTAGGGAGAGTAGCAATAGTACTGAATTTTCTCCATTTATAGACAATTTCTCTTCCTGCGGACTGATGAATACTCAGGACTTTACAAATACTTTTGTAGTCTTTTCCAGCTTCATGCATCTCTATAATGACGACTCATAGTCGGACTACTTTAAAGGCACTGGAAGGATACCAACAAAGTCTGCACAAAATTCACCAACAGGATAAGGGCACCAATGTTAGTGTACCTTTCCAAGTCACCATTGCTGGTGTCGAAATCTTAATTATACCCAATTCTCATAAGCAGATCGTATCATTAGGCCTGACACCCAACTTCCAAAACAATAGCATTCAAGAATTTTTCATTGCTCCTTGAAGTACTATATCTCCACCAACTGGTGGAAACCCCTGATACATGACTGTTTAAATGCAGCAGTAATATTTAGAACAGTAATGAGAAACTTGATTCCATTTCTCAAGAGCACAATCGTATGATTGCCAAATCTGTCCCATCAATCAACTCCTGCCTCATTAGTAGCAGAGTCTGCAGGTCCCACTTTGGCCTTAAAATTAGAGTACAAGATACTTTGAGTCCAAAAACTGACTCAGATGACATGGAGTGGTGTTTAGTTTCATCCACTAGATGGCAGAATATACACAGCTTCCACAAGTCCAAAGTTCAAAACATTACATATTTAAAGGGCATGCTGCTTTATTAGAAAATTGACAGTCTCATATGCCAAGACTTTCAGTGTGTTATTTTATATCTAAGCAAAAGGCAAGACTGATGTTAAGATTGTTTTTCAAAAACAAACATGGAATTCTTGGTTTCATAAGCAGAAAGTAGTACAAAAAGTAAATTAGCATATTTACTAATATGAATGCCATATTTTTGCCCATACCTAACTGCTCTCAAAATGATACTGGGTTCTTGAACCATCTTTAGATTTTATAACAGTGGTTTGATACAACTGAGGAGCCTATTAGCTCTTTTCTGAGTCAACCACAATAAAGTCTCAATCCATCACACTACCAATCCCAATCCTTCAACAGTCCATCATGATTATCTTTTAATAATCACTCTTACCTTAAAAAAATGTGTTCATTCTCCCTTCTTGCAGTGAATGTTTCTCATTTTAAATTAAAATATACTCACCTCTGGTTCATTCACCAGGGAGATTCAGCAAAGGCAACAAATCTATTTTCCTGTGAATAATTCAGTATTTTTTTATGGTCACCTTTATGGTTACAGTTTTTGCCTTCCCATTAACTAATTATGTGAACTTAATTCTCCAGGCTGTTATGATGGTCTTGAACTGTTGCCATTTGATATTTAGGCCAGATCTCTAGATGAATAATCCTGTAATAATCATTATGCCAGTATTCACATTACACCCTTGCTGGAAAAAAAGGAAGGAAATTGTCTTTTAAGCTCACGAGAGAGCATAGGCCATCAACTTTTTGCTGTTGATGTTTCTGTAGCAGGCAATTTCTTTTTTACGAGGTCGAGTTGCTAGCTCGACACTCAAACCAGCACGGATGGAAAGCGTGCACGGGAGCCGGCTGGATTCGAACTCGGGAGCCACTATGCCACCAGCCGGCTACACCCTTGCTGTGTTTATGTATAATTCTAGGCATTACAATTTAGAAAAACAGTCAGCGTCAGAAAGACTGACCAAAATACTTAGTTGAATATTACCATGAATACCAGACCCCAGTTACAGAAAAACTGGGGTTGTTTGATTTAGACTGGACAGATACAGAAAAATAAGAATACTCTCAATTGTGACTATTTTAATTAGTGAAAGTAAATACACACCATTTCTTCTGTTGAAGAGCAGGTAAACAAATAAGACCATAAGACATAGGAGCAGAATTAGGCCATTTGGCCCGTCAAGTCTGTTCCCCCATTCAATCATGGCTGATCCTTTTTCCCCCTCCTTAGACCCACTCCCTGGCCTTCTCCTCGTAACCTTTGATGCTGTGTCCAATCAAGAACGTATCAAGCTCTGCCTCAAATACACCCAACTACCTGGCTTCAGCAGCTGCCTGTGGTAATAAATTCCACAAATTCACCACCCTCTGACTAAACAGATTTCTCCACATTGCTGTTTTAAATGGACCCCCCCCCCCCATCCTGAGGCTGTGCCCTCTTGTCCTGAACTCCTCCACAATGGGAAGCACCCTTTCCACATCTACTGTCTAGGCCATTCAACATTTGTAAGGTTTCAATGAGATCCAAACCCCTCATCCTTCTAAATTCCAGCAAGTAGAGACCCAGATCTATCAAACGTTCCTCGTATGATAACCTTTTCATTCTCATAATCATCCTTGTGAACCTTCTCTGACCTCTCTCCAATGCCAGCACATCTTTCCTTAGATAAGGAGCCCAAAACTGTTCACAATGCCCAAGGTAAGTATGCCACAGACTTAATAATTGGCAAATGAACTGGGGAAGATGTGAAAAGTTTGGCATAAAATAAGCAACAGTTGTAATTGTATAATGCACTGCACAAAAAAAAATGGAGAGATTCAAAAATAACTTTCAAAAGGGAAGTGAGTGATTATTCATCCACTTCCCTCTTGAAAGGGAAGTTAATGAGTTGGGCTGTTTGGAAAAGGACAAGGACCAAGACTGATCATTTCTTCGAGCCAGAACAGATAATGGTCCAAATGGCATCATTTTGTGATGCAACATTAAATGCCTGCAGAATATCCTCAAATAGTCATAGTCATACTTTATTGATCCCGGGGGAAATTGGTTTTCGTTACAGTTGCACCATAAATAATTAAATAGTAATAAAACCATAAATAATTAAATAGTAATATGTAAATTATGTCAGGAAATAAGTCCAGGACCAGCCTATTGGCTCAGGGTGTCTGACCCTCCAAGGGAGGAGTTGTAAAGTTTGATGGCCACAGGCAGGAAAGACTTCCTATGACGTTCTGTGTTGCATCTCGGTAAATTATGTACAATTTAAAAGTACTGGCAGAATGTAGGTGCCACCTTTTTTTTACCACCCCTCCCCAGTCTACAATCATCAGTGATTAACTGTTTTGTCTGATTTCATCGTACAGAAATTGATCCAGAATTGCAAATGCTCATTATTGCTTACCCATAAATGCAGGAGACGTCAATCACCACATCTATCATATCACAGCACAACTCGTATGACTGCATGTCTACAGGTGAACTGTCTGTGGCAATATAGATTTTACTGACTACATCAAAAAGAAAGGCTTTTTCAATTCCTGAATTCTGTAAGGAAAAAAAAAGTTTGAACATTTAAGTTTTCTTAACAATTGCTCTAACTTAAAATCAACATAAAGCTTCAATAAGTTTTGCAATTTTTTTTAAATGCTCCAAAACTGTTACAGCAGTCAGTACAACAAGATGCCAAAACTGCTCAGATGATGATGCAAACAGGAGGGGGCACTCGGGAAAGTAATAACTTGTCTCTTAGGTTCTAGCTTTCCCTGTAGTGAATAAATGGATGCCACTCCTATGATGTAATAATTCAATTCTTTCAACACCAGGCTCCCATTTTGCTGAATTATTAACAATGCTTCATTAAATTATTCTAAAATTAAGATGCAAGCACTTAAGTATTATTACTCTATAACTCCAATGTTAAATAGTTTTGAACAACATTACTTACCAATTTTTAAAAAAACCTTGGGCTGGAGGGGCAAAGCAAGTTAATAGGAAAGACTGCAGATTTGCAAATTCTAATTAATTAAGTAATCCATTAAATACCAACCTCTATCAAGTACTTTGTTGAAAACTTAACGATTTAATTCACTGTGCTGGAGGAGTGAATTTGATGAAAAATCTTCAGAGAAAGGTTATTAGAGAAAAATAAGGCAGCTAAAAGCAGCTTGTGTTATACTGAAAATATGTTAAAAAAACATGAAAGGTTGCACTATTTCTCAGACAACTGTTAACACATTGCATGAATCCCACTGTTGTGACAACTAGGATTATGATCTAGGCAACTATCAATTACAGATCCAGTCTTGGTCTGAGAAAACCTCAAATATTATAGGAAAAAATGCTTGTAAACTAAGTAAACATTGAAAAATCAGGAGTCAACAAGTCATCTCTGGGTCTGTTATTATTCATTTACAGCTCAGACGTCCAGTTTCAGAAGTAAACTCTCACAATCTTGTTAAATGAAGAGTAGCCCCGAGAGCCTGTAAATGAACCACAGCAAGTGATCTTTATGCCTCCTTTTCCAAGAATACTTCGAAACTGCTGTTGAAAACCTAGCTCATTCATCACCAAAGCTTAGTGGTCTACACTGGTTCCTAAATGTTAAAACTCATCCCCATTTTCAAATCTCTCTATGGTATAGCCTAATTATAATCTTCTCTGGCACTGGAGCACTGAAATATCTGTACTCCTCCAATTCTGCTGTCATTACCTTCAAATTTAAAAATCACTCTTCCAGCAGACTTAGAACCATGTTCTGAATTCTCTCATTAAAACTCACCCTGTAAGGTACTTCTTAAAACTGGCTTCTTTTATCAAGCTTTTGGCCATCTGCAATAAATTCTCCTTACATAACTTAATGAGAATTTCTGTCTGAGACTGCTTTCTGTGAGAGCTCTTGATGTGTTAAGGCACAAAACTAATGGAAGCAGTTGATGTATTATTGGGATGGATCAACAAAACTACCTAAGACACATCACATTGAGTTTAACTGATAGTTTTACCATAACAGATAACTTCAGAGTGCACCAAAGTGTCAAATAAAATGTCTTTATTTAAGTAAAATCTTCATTCTTTATTCTGCAACAGATACTCACTGATATAAAGATGTTAAGTAGATTTTCCAGTGTTGGTAGCTGTGGGATAAGTTTCTGTACTACTTTACTAAATGCTTCAAATATTGAATGATCATAGATGCTGGTTAAGTAAAAGCTGAAAAAGAAAAGGGAACATTTTTAGTAATAATGAACAGATCTAAATCCATCAAGTCAAAAACATGAAGCTAACCAAAAGTATATTCACCCAAATTTAAAAAAGGTAGGAATATTAGTCACCAACATTTTTGAGAAGCCTATCAAATAGATTGTGCACTTCCTTGAATAGGCCAGCTGTTGCAAGAACTGGTGAAACAGTTTTACTGGGCAAACACTTACTTATTGAGATACAGCACAAAAATCGGCCCTCCCGGTCCTTTGAGCCACACCACACAGCAATCCCCAATACAATCCTAGCCTAGTCACCAGACAATTTTAAATAACCATAACCTACCAATCGGTATGTCTTTGGACTGTGGGAGGAAATCCATGTAGTTACAGGGAGAAAATACAAACTTCTTACAGGCAGCAACAGGAATTGAACACCGGTCTCCTGTACTGTAAAGTGTTGTGCTAACCACTATTTTACCGTGTCTCCCCTTATGTATAGCCATAGAGACATGAAAATTCACAATATTAATCTGTATTTTAGCCAAAAGGGCATCATTTTTGTTTAATTTTCAGAGATTCTATAGAGGAAGATACATGCTTATCAGACATACCAGCTCAGCGGTTGGTTAAATTTCTCCCTAACTAGCACCTAAGCAACAAGATCGCATCATTACCATAGAGAATGGACTGGTTTTTATGGAAGAATGACATTATTTTCACTAGCATCTATAATCACAACTATGGCCACAAATATCTGCCCGAACTGTTTCAGCAGTTGTTGCTTTATAAGCAGCAACAAGCCTGTCCAAGGTAAGTTTTTGATAAGTTTTGATTAAGTTTTTCCAAAAGTTTTGATTTCTAATGTTCCATCTTATATCATACCAAATTTATGTTACAAATGGGAGATAACGAATGTGCTACAGAACTGCAGCAGTCTTGATGAAAGATCTCGGCATGAAACATTGACTGCTATTCATTTCCATAGATGCTGCCTGACCACCCGAGTTCCTCCAGCATTTTGTGTGTTGCTCAAGATTTCAAGCATCTGCAGAATTTTTCATGCCTACGTTGCATACAGTGAATGTGCCAAGGTTACAGTGCACTCAAGCTCATCTTTAGCTGTTTCTACGCAGAGCTGCTCATATGATAACCTCACCTTGTACAGTCATGGAGATACAGAGAAATAACAGGCTGATGTCTGAAAAGTATAAAACTGGTCATCTTGGACATGTTCTCTTGCATTATTGGTAAATGCTGGGGAAGAAATATCCATTTAATTATTTTTTTTAGGTAAAGCTTCCACACGCTGCCACAATGTACTTAACTCCCTTTTTCATAAAAATGGAAAGAAAATGAGAATATGTAACCAGCAGGAACAAGTTGGTTTAATATTAAACTGAAAGGTAGCTTATTTCTGGAACTTAGCGTTCCTGGAGAGTACAGACTGGTTGATAGCTTGCTGTACGCTGCAGTTCAGTCTGCAAGGATGACAGAGCTTCCAGTCACCTGTCACTTCAATTCTCAGTCCCAGTCCCAACCTAACCTTCTTACACTGTTCTAACAAAGATGAAGGAACAGTGCCTCATCTTGCATTCTTTCAGGCATCAATACTGAATTCAATAATTTCAGGTAACAACATTCATCTCTCCACACACACGGTTGTACTTTCCTTTTACTTTATATTTTTTAAACTCATCTCTGCCAGTTTTAAAAAGATTGGTTCCTCGACCCATTCTTTCCATGCACCACCCCTACGGCCACCACCCCACCCCCGCAATTAAACGCACGATGCTTTCACACTCTGTCCACTTTAATGAAGGATCCTCAATCTGAAACATCCACTATGTTTCTCTACATATGGATACTGCATGACTTGGAGTGTTAAAACTTTTTTGCTTTTACTTACCGTTTTAGAAAGTGTTTCCACAAATAATTACATTCCAAATGTTACTCACATTAGCTATTTATGGAGAGATTGGTCCCTCCCCATGCATTACGTGACAACGGAATCAACTACATCTTCTATTACTAATAGAGAACAGACTCACTGGTTGGTGATGAATCTGAATAAACTCCTCCTGCTTTTTGTGAATGCTCCATACCTGTACAATTTCACTTGAAGCATTGTCAGGTGGAAGCTTCCTCTCAGTTAACTATTTAATCATACACCATTTCCAACTAGATATGACAGATCTCTAGGTCTTCAATTGGAAATATTGCTCGTGGGATCACTTAGCATGGTGATGGAACTTCAAAAAGAAAAGGTTAGCATCTTTTCATGCCAAGTGCCAATTCTGGTGTATCCTCCTGCATTTTTCATTTAAATGTTATCTCCTGGCATAACTATAACAGTGGACTGAAGGATATTCCTACCAGCAGGTTACGTATTGTAGTGGTATTTAATTTTTGCTGCTGTAGCTGGTTCATAGCACCTCAGACCTCCAGGTGTGCAAAATGTGTTGTGATTTGTACACCATGTCATACAACTGGTGCTAAATAATACAAGGCATTAATGTCCTCAGTGCGAGGCTGGGACTCCATAGAAACCATAAAAAAAACTACAGCACAAAAACAGGCCTTTTGGCCCTTCTTGGCTGTGCCGAACTATTTTCTTAGTCCCACTGACCTGCACACAGTCCATATCCCTCCATACACCTCCCATCCATGTATCTGTCCAATTTATTCTTAAATGTTAAAAAAGAACCCGCATTTACCACCTCGTCTGGCAGCTCATTCCATACTCCCACCACTCTGTGTGAAGAAGCCCCCTCCCTAATGTTCCCTTTAACCATTTCCCCCCTCACCCTTAACCCATGTCCTCTGGTTTTTTTCTCCCTGCCTGCTTGCATTCACTCTATCTATACCCATCATAATTTTATATACCTCTATCAAATCTCCCCTCATTCTTCTACGCTCCAGGGAATAAAAGTCCTAACCTATTCAACCTTTCTCTGTAACTGAGTTTCTCAAGTCCCGGCAACATCCTTGTAAACCTTCTCTGCACTCTTTCAACCTTATTAATATCCTTCCTGTAATTTGGTGACCAAAACTGAAGCCAATACTCCAGATTCAGCCTCACCAATGCCTTATACAACCTCATCATAACATTCCAGTTCTTATATTCAATACTTTGATTAATAAAGGCCAATGTACCAAAAGCTCCCTTTACAACCCTATCTACCTGTGACATCACTTTTAGGGAATTTTGTATCTGTATTCCCAGATCCCTCTGTTCTACTGCAGTCCTCAATGCCTTACCATTTACCCTGTATGTTCTACCTTGGTTGTCCTTCCAAAGTGCAATACCTCACACTTGTCTGTATTAAACTCCATCTGCCATTTTTCAGCCCATTTTTCCAGCTGGTCCAAGTCCCTCTGCAGGCTCCGAAAACCTTCCTCACTGTCCACTACACCTCCAATCTTTGTATCATCAGCAAATTTGCTGATCCAATTTACCACATTATCATCCAGATCATTGATATAGATGACAAATAACAATGGACCCAGCACCGATCCCTGTGTCATACCACTAGTCACAGGCCTCCACTCTGAGAAGCAATTCTCTACTACCACTCTTTGGCTTCTTCCATTGAGCCAATGCCTAATCCAACTTACTATCTCTCCATGTATACTAGCGACTGAATTTTCCTAATTAACCTCCCATGCGGGACCTTGTCAAAGGCCTTACTGAAGTCCATGTAGACAACATCCACTGCCTTCCCTTCATCCACTTTCCTGGTACCTCCTCGAAAAACTCCTCCACAAAGATTGCGCAGTGGGAGCAGACAACAATGAACTGCCACAGGAAGACTTGCAAGGAAGAGTCAAGATTGCTTGCCCCTCATTCCTTTTGCTTCCTGCAGTGCACTGTAAAAGTATTCCACCCCTATAACTATTCTCACATTTTACTGTCTCTCTTTCTAAATTTAATATATTGAAGGATTTTTCTTGAGCTAATCTACAACATAGTGCATCATATCAAATCAAAAGAAAAACTCCAAAACCTGTCAAGAATTTACTAAAAATTATAAACCAAACTTGAGGCTGAAAAGTTTCATCCTCTTTGTAATTACTACGCTCACTTTCCTCAGGTGCAATACGGTATATTACCTTACTAACTTACCCAATTTGTTAATGTGGGAAGTTGGAGGATCACTTGAATAAATATCCTGTCTGTAAGGTCCAACAGTATGGTAGAAATAACTCAATACAAGAGGACATGGCTTTAAGGTAGGGGGTGGGAAGTTCAAGGGGGATATTAGAGGAAGGTTTTTTTTTACTCAGAGAGTGGTTGGTGCATGGAATGCACTGCCGGAGTCAGTGGTGGAGGCAGATATGCTAGTGAAATTTAAGAGCCCACTAGACAGGTATATGCAGGAATTTAAGGTGGGGGGGGGGTATATGGGAGGCAGGGTTTAAAGGTCGGCATAACATTGTGGGCCGAAGGGCCTGTACTGTGCTGTACTGTTCTATGTTCTATGTTCAGAGGGTGATAAAACTGTGGAATTTGTTTCCACTAGCAGCTGTGGAGGCCAAGTCATTGGGTATATCTAAGGCAGAGATAGATAGGTTCTTGATTAGCCAGTGTATGAGATGAAAGCAGGGGAGTGGGGATGACTGGATGAAGTGGATCAGCCCATGATTGAATGGCAGAGCAGACATGGGCTGAATAGCCTACTTCTGCTCCTAAATCTTATGGTCTTATGGTCAAATGAAAGCAAAAGAGCATTCAAGCCAAGTCAAGGAAATTCTAACAGAAGCACAAAGTTGGGGAAAGGTACAAGACCACCTCAAAGGCACTAAACATACCTTGGAGTTCAGTGCATTCCATCATAAAAAAGTGGAAAAAATATGAAACCACAGCCACACTGCCTAGGTCAGGCAACCAACTCCTCTAAAGTTAGTTGCTGGAGAAGAATAGCACTTATAAAAGAAGCTACTGTGATGTCAATCGTCACTCTGGGTGAGCTGCAGAAGTCAGTGGCTGCAACTGGAGATGAAGTTCATAGCTCCACAATCTCCAAGCCTTGCACAAAAGGGGTATTTATGGAAGAGAGGCAAGGAAGAAGACCTGGTTTTTTAAAAAAAAAGCATATCCTTATCCATAAAGACTTTGCAAAGCGTCACTTAGAAGATATTGTAAAGATATGGAAGAAGGTCTTGTGGTTCAGATGAGACTAAAGTGGAACATTTTAGCCTCAACACAAAGCGGTACGTGTGGCTTAAATCTAATACTGTGCATCAGCCAAATTATAGTATGGATGGTGTGGTGGAAGTGTGGTGGAAGTAGCATCATGCTATGGAAATGCTTTTCAGCAGCAGAGACTAGAAATTTGGTCAGGATTGATGGAAAGATGAATGCTGTTAAATACAGAGATGTCCTGGATAAAAACCTGCTAGCTTCTGCCAGAAAGCTTAAATTGGGGAGGATTAGTCTTTCAGCAGGACAATGACCCAAAGCACACCACCAGAGCAACCATGGAGTGGCTTCAAATGAAGAAAATTGATGTCCTTAAGTCCTGACCCTAACCCAATTAAGACCTCAAGACTGCTGCCCACTGCCGCTCCCCAACTAACCTGGCACATCTTGAGCAATTTTGTAAGGAGGACTGAGCAAATCTTGCTCAATTACATTGTGCAATGCAGGATGGCTGGCATTTCAATTTTTGAATTTTTAGTTTTTCCATGCTTTACAATTTTCTGTTTTTTTTTTAGTTCTGTGAGAAAATGAAAAGGCGATTCACAAATAAAAATTTTCAGTTCAAGTATTGCAACCAGGGATTTTGATCAACTTATTTACATGAACAAAGGGTTGGGGGCTAAATACTTTTACCAGACACCCAGGCCCATCTGCAGCTGGATCCTGTGAGACTTTGCCAGCTCAATTACTCAAGTACTAATGTCACCCACCAGATGTCCATACCATTTGCTTACTCAAAGTGCAGTTCAACATTAAAGACGATAGAGAACATAGAACAGTTACAGGCCCTTCAGCCTAGTGTTCTGCTGAACCAGCTAAAAAGTAAATCAAAACATACAAACACTAATCCCTTCTACCCACACAATGCTCATATCCCTCCGTCTTCCTCACATACATATGCCTATCTAAACATTTCTTAAAAGCCTCTATTGTATTTGCCTCTTACCACTATACCAGTTAGCACATTCCAAGCATCCATCACTGAGAAAAAAAAACTTACTACTCACATCCCTTTTGAACCTAATCCCTCTCACCTTCAATGCATACCCACTGATATTAGGCATTTCAATCCTGCGAAACAACTACTCCCTGTCTACTGTATCTATGCCTTCCATAATAACTGATCCCTCAGCCTCCCCCACTCCAGAAAAAAAAACAACCCATGTTTTTCCAGCCTCTCATGGTAGCACATGCCCTCTAAACCATGCACGCAGCATCCTGGTAAACGTCCTCTGCACCCTCTCCAAAGCCTCAACATACTTCCTATAGTGGGGCAACCAGAACTGCATGCAATACTCCAAATGTGGCCTAAACAGAGTTTTACAAGGTTGCAACACAACTCCATGATTTTTGAACTCAATGCCTCGACCAATAAAAGCTAGCATTGACAAGCCTTCTTAACCACCTTATCGACCTGCGTAGCCTCTTTCAAGGAGCTATGAACTTGGGTCCCAAGATATCTCTGCTCAGCAACATCATTAAGGATCTTGCCCTTAACAGTATACTGTCTCCTTACATCTGCCCTACCAAAGTGCAACACCTCACAATTATCTGGGTTAGTAGCTAATAATCAGAAGCTAGCATCAACTATATTTGTGGGGTCTGTGGTCAGTGTTGAGGACATCTACAGCTACTTCCACCTGTCTGTATACTGTCATCCCTCCCCTTCTGAGGTTAACTTGCTCAGACACTGATGGAATCTTAACTGCACAGTACGATTTTGTGCATCACTGTCAACCATGAGGAACATCTTTCACAATTAAGACACCTGTCCCCCAGATGTTTGGGAAGGACTTTCCAAGGGAGAAATCATTCTAGAGCTGTAGTTTAACCTATTTAGGCAAAGCTTCAACTGTCCAAGAGGTAAGGTAAACAGCAATTGTAATGCAAGTTTAGCTGAAGCTCAAACAAATTGATAAGTGCGAAACGATGAACTGCAATGAAAGCCGAATAGAAATGCCGTGGATTCCAGTTAATTGGGCCATCGGTTAATCGGAGCAGCTGCTTATTTGGTCCAACTTCTAAAGAATAAAAACTAAATTGAGAAAATAGTCAGGATTCCTTTTATTTATTTAGAATACTATGCTGCTTAATTGGGGCAGGAGGCTGTCGCCAAACAGTTTCTAACTATCAGGCATGCACACTTGTATGGCTTTAGACACTATACTGTGCTTAGAGCAATCAGTTTTTAAATAGCACCAGTTGCGTGTGCTTGTGTTCAAGAAGCAGTGATTTTTGTCACTCACAGTTGGCAAGAAATAAGCAGCAAGACAGTTCAGAAGATTTCCAGCATTCCAGATTTTCTTTTGTTCAAGACAGTTCAGAACTACGGTTTCAAGCATTCAGGCTTGGAGATGCCACGGAAGGCCAGGAGCGAAAATTAAATGATTTCACTACTTACTAATTACCTTCATTTACAGTCAAAAGAACACAGTGTACTCACAGTTCTTCCATTAACTGTTAGAAACTAATATAATTTTAAATTACTGTAGTAGTATTGACAGTGTTCTAATTTGTTCTGTATTTCATTTAAATATACAATTTTTACTCAATTAAATGGTAGTTTGTCTTTTTTTCATGAACCATTTCCAGGAAACCTTGGCTAATTGGGGCAGCCACTTAATTGGGCCAAGATGTACTGGTACTGATGTGTCTCAATTAACTGGAATCCACTGTATAAACAGTGGAGAAACAACTGAAACCAACGTGTCAAAAATAAATTGAAAATAAAAATTATGCTGAGAACCTAAAAGCAAAGTTGAGAAAATGATGACTACAAAACCAGGTGATCAGACAATTGAATACATTCCTGCATCCTTTATCTAAAACTTTTTCTGCTGCAATCTGTAGGAAATACAGGTTGCTAACAATGCAAGAGCGAAAGGTACAGGTGGGAACTCAGCAAATAGAACTCACTGACAGTGATTGTCGAAGTCATTATTTTTTCCAATCCACTGAGTAGAGAGAATAAGTCAAAATGAAATGCCAAAAGGATTAATATTCAATTGAGTCAGGAAAAAAAGACCAAATAAAAATCCCTGACTTTATTCCAACCAACCTGAAAGATTTGTGGTAAATTTAACCAGCAATTAATATGCAAATTCAGAAATCTCTTTAAAGATTTAGAGACAAAAGGTGAGATGTTGCTTATGCAAAGCAAGTGGTGAAATAGAATAAACTGGCCACCAATTTCTAAAAAGTAACTTCACTTTTTTTTAAGAATTTACTCAAATTAACAGCGTTCATCACTTAGAGAAGGATTACAAAAATATTTTAGGGTTCAGAACAATCACAACATTGAAAGCAGCGAGTATCAACCAAGGCCTTTTACTTCAGAGATCCTCAGTCACAAATCTACCATGCTGTATTTCTTTGGGGAAAGAACAGTGCATTTTACTACTGGCATGTCCAATAACAACACCGCTTACCTTAGGTGGAGTTTCTCTAAACCAGCGTCAGCAAGGTCATCATTGGCTCGCTGGTGAATGTCTCTTTGAGTTTCTATCTTGTGATCATCTGACAAACCATCTACTTTGTGGATGAATACTTCAAAATTAATTTCAGGATTGACTTTGTATGCTCGTGATACTGTCAGGTGAAGTCTTGCTAGAGCTTCCATATAATCATCCTGTCAAGAACAACACTCGTCAGTAATCTGCCATTTGAATGGAGGCTAACAAAAATAAAAGCTACTTGGAGCGCACGTTTGAAAAAGCAAATCAAAACATTTTTTTGTAAACCAGAAATCATTGTCCTCTTCAATTTATTTTTCTGTCAATCCAACCATCACTGTTAGGGTTAATAAAACATTAGAAGGGTACTTGGCAATGGGAAAGATGAAGAAACAAGAAAAAACAAATCCTATACACCTATTATTAATTACTTTTAAATGTTTTTATAGGCCCTGTATATTTTCCTGATGGAAGCTAAATACTAATCCTGACAGAAATAGTAATTCATTTCTCGAGCTTCCACTAATTGCCACCCCGTCCTCTCCTTCACTATTCCCCATTCCAGTTTCCTTCTCACTCCTTCTCTTACCTGCCCATCACCCCCTTCCCTTTCTTCCATAGTCTTCTGTCCTCTCCCATTCGATTCCCCCTTCTCCAGCCCTTCATCTTTCACCAATCAACTTCCCATCTCTTTACTTCACCCCTCCCCAGTTTCACCTATCATTTTGTACTTCTTCCTCTCCTCACTTTCTTACTCTGACTCCTTCCCCTTTCCTTTCCAGTCCTGATGAAGAGTCTCAGCCTGAAACATCAACTGTTTACTCTTTTCCAAAGAGGCTGCCTGGCCTACTGAGTTCCTCCTGCATTTTATGTGCGTCACTATTAATTCATATTTACTGCTGTAAATATGGGGGGGGGGGGGAGAAGAGTGGGGGTGTGTACAAGCAATGGAGAGAAAGGGAAAATCGAAATCCAATTGTATGCAGATAGGGGAGAGACAACGACATGGGGTGGTAGCACCAGCTGAAAAAGGATGGTAAGGGCTAATGAATAACAAAAAGGTGTCTGGAGCCAGTGTACAAGAAAGATCGTAAATTGTATCTGAAATTCAGATTTACTGTATCTATCACATGTATAGTGCATGTGTATCATGCATACAGTGAAATGTGTCTTGTGTTAACAACCAACACACCCAAGAATGTGTTAAGGTCAGCCTCCAAGTGTCACCACACATTCTGACACCAACAATAGCATGCACACCACAATCCTCCACAGAATACAAGCAGCAACAAGAAACAACAGCGAAACAAGCCGCTTTCCCCTCTCTCTGACCCAGACGGGCCTCCATTTCATCCCAGGCACAAGTTGATAAAGGAAACAAATGCAAGACTGGAATGGCTGTTCATCTGAAATTATTAATTCATTGTTGAGTCCTGAAGACTGCTATGCGTCAAGTTCCTCAAACTTAACATTGAGTTTTGTAGGCAGAATGTCAGAGTAAGTGTAGGATGGAGAATTAAAGTTACAGGCAATTGGATGTTGTCACCAATACTCCA